>NC_051284.1:18500763-18814305 GCF_015220745.1 Sebastes umbrosus
CTCCCCGTGAGTTTGGATTACCTTGTCAGACTGTTTTTAATTATAACAGTTATTGGAAGGCTGAGGTAAGAAGTGTTGAAACTCTCCAGCATTTAATAGGAAAAAAAAAGATTAGAGAAATATAGATATAGTATTTTGTAGCAGATATGTGTTCTTCTTCTTTCCTATCTTGTGCTCCCCTGTTCAATTTCCCAAACACATCGTCACAGTGAATCGCAAAATTGCCAAAAACAGACAACCGCAGCTTTAGTTCATTCGTCTTTGAGGACTCAGGCCGTACCAATTTGTGTTTGATTTAAACTTTTATCGAGCACCAAATTCCTCCTGATTAGATATTAAACCAGTAAAGGCCCTGTGCACCCACACAGGTGTTTTCACTTATTCTGGCTGATGAGATCTGTGCTGAGGTTGAAGTTGGTCACCAAAGTCCTTGTACTAATAAAAATTGTAAAAGTCTAAGTTGTTCGAGGCATAACAGGTACAGAAAAAACTAAGAGGAAAGTCGGGTTGGTGTCAAGCACAGTCTGTACACACCCACACAGTTTAGAGAAGAGCGCTAATCAGGCAAAAATGAAAACACCTATGGGTATATAGATGTGGTTAATAACTAAAAGTAGTTCAGTATAATCTCAGGTCAAATTACTGTGTGAAAGAACATAGTTCAGTTTGATCAAGTGCCACTAAATATACACTATGGCTTTACCCCTCATAACAAATCACCACAGTATTCCAATAATATTCCTTCTGGAAGGACTGGATCATGTATTAGACTCAATAGTTCTGTTATAGGGAGTTTATGGGCTTTAATATATCTTCTATAGTGTCCCTATAGGACGTTAAATATATCTAAGATTACATTTTTCTATTCTGGTTTAAAAGTCATAAACAGGTATCATAGTAGGCAACCACACAATCCTGCTTTTCCACTTTTGCATTGGGTGGTGTTTATCTACCTTGTACACTTTGTGTGACTTTCACAACCTGACGAACTGTTAAACCCAACAAGCCCCTGGCTGCTCTCCCTACAGCCTAATAGCCAAGTCTAATGGCTGTTTGTCTTGTTTCATGGTAATTGGGGGGCAACTGACTCTGCAGCAAAGTCTCTGCTATCCTTTTCCTGCTGAGATTCTTCTGCTGGCCCCCTCTGGGTCCTCTGCTTTGTACAGTAGGTGCGGGTTTCTGCTCTAATGATATCATAATTGCTGTTTTTCTTCGCAGTGGACAATGGTTGCCAAGCCTGAAGGTGGCCCAGCAAATGAGCTGGAGATCAGACCAGGGACACCATGATGATGAAGGCACAGTGTAGATGCAGAAAAAACAACACGTATTCATCAAAGCGTGATGTTTTGCGTTCTCTTCTCCACGCTGTTACTCACATTTTTTCGCTCTCGTTCTTTCCCTACCTGCCGAACCACCTGGTTATCCACAATACATCATTAGCGGCGGAAAATGCAAATGAATCTTCGCTGGGTAAGTCAATTTGGACTTTACGCGTGTGTCCTTGAAGCGGCTGGAAAGAAACTGAGATATTAACTTGACCCGTGTGGTGACCAACACTGATAGCCTGACAGAGATATACACACACACACACATACGTTCACACATGAGCACACAGAACCCGAGAGACTGGCGAAAACTAACGGTATATTTTGTATTTCACGCATCATTCCTGCGACGTCTGAATTCTACAATTCACAAAAGGCCAGCTCGCCTCCTCGCCGCACACTCACAGGAGTGAGATAGTGCAGTGCTGTTTGAACAATAATTTCTCAGTCCAGCTGAATTCATGCTGACGCTCCAGTTTGCTCAGTTTGCTTTCTGAAAACTCCCCTCTTCCTCTTTTTAATCCTCTGAGGGGAAGCAGAGAGAGTGAGAGAGGAAGAGAGAGAGACCAGCATTGAATGCTGACAGGGACATAACTTGCCTTCCCTGCATACCTTGTTTACAGTCTCCATCCCTGCTGCTATACCCTCCTCTCTCAATGGAGCCATAAAAAACAAATAGGGGCTTTTAGAGAAATTGCCTGTGCACTGAAGATTAATAACAGTTGCACCAGTTCACCCAAGAAAGTCTCCAGAGGCAAAAACGATATCAGAAGATTAAAAGTGCCACATCCCTAAATTGGAATGATTCAGAGCTCAGGCTGCTCTCTAACCAGCTTATTGAGAGTCAAGGCCGTGGTCCACCTGCCAGACAAAGAGCATCATTAAGTATTTACTTCTGGATGAGGATCCGCTGCACGAGTATAATGATGAGCTGTGGGTGGGATCGATCCTCTGTGTCTAAGATGGAAGTGTGGTGGCCCCGGAGCTGCCACAGGAGAGTAGACATACACAAAAAGACAGGTCTTCCTGTGTGAGGTCAGGTCACCTTTTCACAGTTTGTAGCCCATTAGTTAAAATAGGCTGATGGCAAGGAGAGCAACAATTTGACCTATTATTATCATTGAACAAAAGAGTAAAGTGGCACCCAAGTTCAGTACAAATCTTTCAGTCTGCTGTCGGACCTTCATTATACCTGCACACCTTTGCAAACAAAGAAAGTCTAAGTCTATATGCACTCTTCTTACCTTATGATAATTAAACCTGTAGGCAGAATGTTTTTGACATCATAATAACCTTTCAGCATATTGTAATTCAAGTGTTCTGAGAGATAACTAGACCTCTGCACCTCCTCATGGCTCTGTTTTCAGGCTTTAAAAAATCTAGAGACTTTGGCCAATCACAGGTCATTTCAGAGAGAGCGTTCCCATTGGCTGTTAATTCAACGGAGGCAGCTGTCAATCACTCGTGAACTCCGATCAAACACTCAAACTAGGCAGCGCTGATCAAATATGAATCAATATTCTGTTATTGTAATGCCTATTTCTCGCCTCAAATGTTTCCAGAATCATCTTGTAGTGTACTGTTTAGCTGTAAAATGAGAAAGTTTGTGACGCCGCCGCCATTGTAAAATCTGGTGAAGGAACGCCATGTAGTACAGCCAATAGGAACGCTCTCTCAATGAAATGACCTGTGATTGGTCAAAGTCACAGGCTAGATTTTCTAAAGCCTGAAAACAGAGCCATGAGGAGGTGCAGAAGTCTAGTTTTCTCTCAGAACACTTGAATAACAATATGCTGAAAGGTTATTATGGAATTTTTGCCCAATGATGCCAAAAATATACTGCCTACCCTCACTTTAATATATACTAAATCATTAGAAGCACCTAGTCCCCTCTGGAAAAAAAAATAAAATTATAGGAAATTAAATGACAAAAATAAATAAATCAATAAATTAAATTAAATTAAAAATCACTAGGGCCTAATGAAATAGAATGAAATAAAGTAAATTTCCTTTCTAATAATTAGTTATATGACTACTTTTTTATAATAAGAGCAAAGAAAATACAATCTACCTCTGCATGCTTTCAGCAGTGCCCTGGAATTTCTATGGTAACAAGGAAACACAAAGCGTCTCTGACGTTGCTTAGCAACCACTATCCAAAACAACCGGTCCTCACGTTTCCGATAATCCACAGCGAGTATTAATTAGTTAACTGTAGCAAACATTGCTCTTCACTTTCGGGTTTTACAAGACAAAACCTGTGGATATGTGGAGGAATAATATGGAGCTGAAAACACAAGGCTTCACCGTGAAGTCCACCATGAAGAACTCCGTGGTGAGTGAACTTATTTGACGTCGTTAACGTTAACGTTAACTTTTAGCAGTTTATGCAACGTTAGCATTCAGTTGGATTGTCTTCTTCTCAAACAGTCGACTGACAGCTGGCTATACAGCCTATTTTCTGCGTGACACGTGTTATTGGGGATGTTGTGACGAAATATAGTGTGATATATGTGGAATAAAATGTACATATTTAGCGTGAGGCAACGCTAATTAATTTCATGTTATCACCGCGAGCAGCATCACTTAAAACTTTACACTAGTGATGGGAATTCCGTCTCTTTTTAGTGAGTCGGATCATTTGGCTCAGCTCATCAAGAAGAGCCGGCTCTTTCGGCTCCCAAACGACTTCATTTTTCCCATTCTGCCTTTTATAATTCAGCCAAATTTAACGCTGTTTTGATTTTTGTTTGCGCATATATCACTTAAATTATTAAATTGAATTATACTAAACCTTATAATTTCCAGAATACCGTAATTATACATGCTGCTTCGTCTCCGACTGTCACTCATCTTGTCTGCTATTTGCGCACCGCACTCCTCTCTCTTTCTCTCCTCCTCTTCCTTCTGCTCTGTACCTGTAGACCGTCAGCGCGCCGCGCATCCCCAACCCTCGCTGCTTGATGGTATGATCCTTGTCTGTCATCACCTGATTGGTTGCACGGACATCATTAACACAACATTCAGTCACAGTCAGTGCATGGAGTGCCCGTGGCGCGCAGAAGAACATCCTATCATTCTGCCTTGAATTAAAGGGATTATTTGTAACTTTTAGAAATGCTTGTTAACAGCGACACCTGTTGCTCTTAAGTCAACGAAAGTCAGCGTCGGGCTCGCGCTTGCTCGCTCTAAATAGACATGAACGAGCATCGCTCAAAACAGTGAGGCGACACACGTCAGCTAAAACCGCAATATCACTCTATATTTCACCTGCTTGGCAGTAATGTTAACTGACCAGACATGGACATGGAGACACGAGGTCTCTCCATGAATCAAAGCTGATCCTAGTGTTGGCTTTTCCTGCTTCAGCGTCGGTGCCGGGGCTCTGAAGCAGAAAGAGAAACGTTATTGCCTCCCGACTGCGCCCGCAGGGAGACACCGGAGTTTTGGTCGGAGACGATAACGTCTCGCTGCGGAGCCCCGTCACTTCACGAAACACAGGAAACCTCTGTTGCTCTGGAGGAGCTGCAGCATTTATTCCAGCCCGTTCGCGACCGACACATGACTACTTTACAGGGAGTTTGGGCTTGATACACTAACTAACAGAGCTTTTGAATGTTTGAAACATCTCAGACAAAGATTGTCAGAGGGACGGAGAGAGGCTGAGTTTGTGTGGTAGGTTACATGAACACTGAAATCGCTGGCAGTCTGGGCTCCCACATGCTGCCATCAGTGTGGCACCACTATCTAGATTAAGTTACAATTGATGGAAAAGGATGGAGGGAGGGGGCAGCCTCTTACTTGCCACTTTAAATTATCCTCTTACTCTTTCTATTCCTCTGTCATTTCTCTATTGTTATTCAGCACAGCCTATCATCTCTCTGCTCTTTTGTGCAGAATAAAAAAAATCTAAACAGCCGGGGAGAGATTGAGTAGCAGCGGAAAAACCAGAATGCCTGAACATATTCTCTCCAACCATCATGTGTGTGTGAGTGTGGTCAGACAAGCTTGGGTGGGTTTCACACAAGTATGGGGATTTGAGATCTCTAAAATTATCCAATAACCTTTATGGGCTAAAATGACACTTTTAGAAGCCATTCCAAAGCTATAACGCAATAATTAGACACTAAACTCAGAAGCCATATGTTAAGAAAAATGCAAATGCCTTTCTTTTTTTTTAGAACATCTCGGAGATACCACATTAACACAAAACGGGAATGTTTTATAGACTAACATACTTGTGGGGTAGTTGGAGTCGTACGCAGCACATGATTTGAGTATTTTACAAGCTTAGAGTTGCCTATTTGTTTGCCTGGCCACACCAAAGCTTTTATTTTTGTACTGGTGCCCTTTGTTTTACTCTGAGACAAGAAAACAGACGCTTCCTGGAACATTATTCCCTTGCAGAGCGGTCCCCATCATGGACCTCCAGTGTAGTCAAACTGTGTTGAAGGAGCTGGACAGTCATGTCGGGTCTTCCTCTCCTCTCATTCACCACAAATGAAGATGGATCATGAAAGTGTAATAGGTTTGTATAGCAGAGGACATCAGTCTTTATTGATTAACTGTCTTGATTGGAAGTAAAACTAGCTTTTGTGCAGCCAGGAAATAGATTATTATTAGAAATCTGAACTAGTTGTGTCTTCTGTACCCTGCGTCTTTAAATTTATTATTAAGATGAGTTACACATTTGTTGTCACAGTGGTCCATGGTTTAGCGTTCTTGCAGAATTGTGGAATGGACTAAATTTGCATGACCAGTGGCTTTAAATATGATCTCGTAAAGATAGGATGATGCATGAACCTAGCTCTTTCCTCAGCTGATGTTGTTCGCCACCCATTGAAAGATGTACATGTAGCCTCCCACTGTTTTCTGGCAGGTGTGGTAGGCCATAGCAGCAGCTATGGTGACTGTAAGCTGGTGAAGAAAACAAGTCTCCTAGCATCACATTTACACAGGCATCCTTTCTGTGGCACGCACAAACCAGAGCTTGTCAGTGCTTGTGCATCGTATCGAAAAGTAAACTGTGCCATCGCACCTTTTTAACACTGAAACCTGTGTTAATTATAGTCCCTTGCTACTGTTGATATTACTGTACAGGTTCACTCATTTTGACATCAGAAAGACTACCTCGCTTCAGTTTGTGTGCGGAGGAAGTGCTCAGTTCTATTTTAGGGGTATGCAGTATCAACTATAAGGAACACCGTCTCACATATTACTTCTTGCTTTTAATTCTCACTTGGCACGTCTACACAGAGGCAGTTGCGGCTGGTGAGCAACAAAGCATGTCACAGACAGTCCTTTTGCTTAAATTGACAGATTGAGACATTCTTTTTACTCTCACTTCCCTGATCTCTCAGGCAATTATCCCCAACCTATTTTTTTTTTTTTTAGAGACAACACCGAGCTCGTCATTAGAATCTCTTTCTTTACGGGTGGAAATGAAGACAGGTGGCTCATAGTATAAGCATTTCTTTTTTAGTATATTTCCTACATGCAAACTAGACAACTTGTCATTGCCTTTGTTTTTTTTTGTCAGGGATATGGTAAAACCCTCTTCTTATTCAGGAAGTTCCAAGAATACCTTATATTTACATTTCTGTGTTTTGTTTTGATGCTGTTTACGTTGACAGTTTAGATGGTGGTGGTAAAAGTGACAAGAGCGCTGCATGAGAAGTTGAGGCGTCTGTGGTCAGCAGTAATTTAATGAATGAATTTGAGGAAAGTGTCAGATTAATATTTTCAGTCAGCAATCCCCCAGCTTTCACTTCCGTATCTTTTTCTACTTCTAAAATGTTGACTGTCCAGTCTTCTGGGTACTTTGATGCAAACAATTTAACTAGGTCTTCGTCTCCGATCCACTAAGTCTTTTGCAGACAGCTATTGCGTTGTTACATACATCCACACTGCTGCACTTAAAGGAAACTGGCCCATGTGACGAATATAAGGAGCTGCACAGTTCTGATGACAACAGTAAATACCTGAAATTGAAACTGCAGCTCTATTTTTTTCAAGGGCAGGGATTGCCTCAAGATGCAAAAGAGGCAGTCAGAGCTATCATTGACTTCCCCCTCCTTTTTTTGAAGGTCATAAACAAATCTCCTGTCAAGAGCCTTCGCAAGGAAGGCTCCTGAAAAGCCCTTTAATATTCACCATCTCCCCAGAGGATCTGCCACGCCTGGAACATGAATGATACTCCCTCACTGCACATACCACTGGCTAAATCCTCAACAAAAACCATTACATTTTTCAGTGGCTTGCTTGTGTCTGTTGCCTTCTGTTTTTTTTTTTCCTCCCCTGTGGTCACTGACATATCGTTCCGTAGAGGGCTTTGCGGAGAGCTGTGATTTGTAGGTAACGACAAGGCCATTTCAAGCCTTGAAAGGGTATGGGGACTTGAAGCATAGGCTTATTATGCTTTAAAGTATTTGTGGTCATAGAAATTGAATCAATAGCACAGGCCCCTGAAACTCTCCCCCCCTTTTTTTCTAGTGATTCATCCCCAAGCATTTAAAGAGAAAAAAGGTGCACATTACATTCTGGTGGGAGGTCGTCACCTTGTGTTTCAGACAGAGAGGAGAACAAAGCTGTTATTTTCTGTGTCAGAGGCTTATTTCAGCTTGGTGACAAAACATAGCAGGGGTTTGGGGGGAGAGCGAAAAACACCTGCATGGTGTTGTGACACGATTGGACATGAATACACATACTGTAAATGTGAACATCGCGGTTGACACAGAGAAAGAAAAAGAGGATATTGATTTTCTTGAGTTGTGCGGTACGAGTCAGTGATACGGATAAAATTGTTTTTCGTGGTATATGAAAATATCTGTTTTAGGCCAATCCAGCAAATTCTACCTGTCAAATCAAGATGATTCAAAAACTCGTTCATACTTCAAAAATGGTAATCAAATATTGCCTTAAAGCAGTCCTTTTCTTTGATTTGCAGTATTGTCCTCAATGGCAAAATGATGTGCTTGTCATAGCAGTTTCCATTCCCTCTAATATATACCAAGTTAGCCATGGAATTGAGCCAGCATGCACAATATTAGAGCCCTGACAGAGCACCTAAATGAAATGCATTAGTTTTATTAATTACATCTCAGCCTTTCTTACCATGACAAGTATACAGTATATCATCATATCACCCAACCCAATTATGGAGTGTGTTTTGCTTATTTCTAGCCTGATAAGAGTTGCCATTTTGTTTTAGGTCATTTCCTTCAGCCTGACATTGTGTTCATTAGCTGAGTTCTTGTTGGGGAAGGGTGTGTTGTTTTGTTCCTAACCAATCACTAGCGAGTGACATAATCGTCCCGCAGATATCCTTTTCAGTTGACATAGACATGGCGGTATCGGCCGCTAAGCACAGTTAACTTAACGGCTTTCACATCGATCAAAAACTCACAGCGCTTGAAGAGTTTGTATTTGTGTAAGTGAACTTACAACAACTTGTGTAGCTGTATTGATCGCATCCATGCTCATCTTATAGTTGTAATTTTTGATGAATGTTGCTAGGTAGCTAGCTATGTAGTTTTTTTGTGAATACAACTAGAAAGCTCTAATTTGTTGACTATTTCTCCAACCGGTGGAAACAGCCGTCTATAGCACAGCACCAGAACTATTTGAATCGTTGAATCGAAGAGATCGATGATGTGAGATGTGGGCGGCGATTCGGAGGTGTGCAAACAGGCTAACTTGATCCATCTCTCCGTTTAAACACCTAAGTAAAAACATTTGGGCCATGACAATTGAGCTCACTTGGGATCAGTCATTAAGATAGGGTACAATTGATTTATAGACTCCTGAAGATGTGGAATATGTGACCTTAGATCATCATCATGCCCTGTGATCGATTTACACAGTCTGTAATGTGTTGGACGTTTGCCACAACACATCCTCTTTTTGTGTACTGCTTTTACGCTTTAACAAAGACTGCGGTTTCTTGCCGTTTGCCTCAGGAAGTGCTCCTTGATGAAAAGACATGGAAGAAAGGACCGAAGCTGTAAATGTCTCTACACTCTCCCGTGTCCTACACTTCCATACAACACAAACGCGAGAACATGGACATGATCCTCTTTAAGGCACCGTATTGCACAGTTCACCTGAGAGGGCAAATCGATACAGACTACACCTGATCCCAACCTCAACTTTCGTGCGGCAAGGGTCTGCAGATTGCTGAGCCTATAGACTGCTTTTATAACACACACACACCTCATTTACTGTTTGCTTGGCCTCTGGGATAAAAAATTGAGCTGGCAAACACTGTCCCCGAGTCTGCTACAATGCTACCCGCAACTCGCCTACCCCTCTCCCTCTCCCCCCTCCGCCCCACCGTCATCCCTGGCTCACCCCACTAACCCCAGGGGACAGATGGAGACTCCATGCTAGCAAACATGACCTCCATATCTTATTCCTTTCCTCCCCCACAGCATCATCATTATATACCTGAGCAGATGTCTCAGCCTCCTATGCTGTCCCTCTCTCTCTCTGTCTTTTTCTCTCTTTTTCTCTCTCTTTCTTTCTTTCTCTGCATAACCTTCATTCAACCAGGCAGGTCCCTGAAGATGAAAACATTTTACACTGAGAAACAGTCAATTACTGTACACAATAGTAAAACCTGAACTAAATCAGCAATATAACAACATTCAATAATAATAAGAACCAAATAATAAGGTGGAACAGAACATACTGTAGATGCAATTTAATGTTGAATTTATTTGTATTGTATTGTAGAAATTTTGCCTTTTAGATGTCAGAGACGTGATGTTTCACATCTCAGCTATTTGCCTTTGACGCTCTAACCGCTGAATGTCATCTTAATAAATTAAGCCATCTGAACAAATTAAACAAGTGACAGTTTAGAATTGATCCTTGATTAAGGTTTAAATGAGTCTAGAATTTCAGTGCAACCTGATTAACTATAATGTCTCTTTAAATTGCAATATAAACCTATTTAAAATGTCATTTATGTTTGATTTGGTTTAGAATTAACTGTATCAGTTAAAGCATGATTTAAAGTGATTAAGTCCTTTCTGCTAGCCTCTGAAAACACCACGAGGGTGGAGGAGAAATCATAACAAACAGAAAAAGAACAAAACAAGGATAAAAAAAGGCCGCATGTTTGAGATAGAAAGAGGCCCGTCGTCAGTTGTATGGATAGCAGGCAGTTGTTGACCAAGATTGAACCGTTGAAAGCGTTTATGAAGATGAATCTGTCTATTTATTATTTTCACTCGCAGTCAAAATCGTTCTTCCCCATCGCTCCAAACACATTTACCTGACACAGGAACTCATAATGTGCCCAGCGTGATACATAAATTGGCCATGAAGCCGGTAGGGTGTTTTGTGTCTGTGTTGTGGTGGAGCATGCCTAAGTAAAGGAGCAAGTTTGCGCTGTTGCTGTAGATTTCCCTCACCTGTCTGCTTGCCTGCCTCACTTGAACTGCCCCATGGAAGTGTTTTCAAAACCAGCGGTGCCTGTGGACACACACACACACACACACACACTCGTTCACACTAAAACTATTTTCCTGCATCCTTTCCCTCTGCTCCTGCACGCTTGTCTTATCAGCGCCAGAAGCCTGTAGTCCATCCCGGTAAGCAGCTGGGTTATTGGAGGAAGAATTGAGTCATGGTTAAAAAAGGTTAAATTGGCAATGGGCTCTGGAGGCCTCCTGGCGTTTCCATTACTATCGATCAACCACGGCACCTAAAGGCCTTGAGTGGACGGAGCATTGGCTGACTCTGAAATCTTACAGTTTCTCCCCCATAACTTTTGACTTTGTTGACTTTGGCTGCTTTGCTCCTTACTTTAAAAGCAGAGGAAAAAGACTGACCCAAATAGAAACATACCTTCAGCATTGTTTAAAGATATTTTTATCCAATGAAATGTTGTTAATTAAAAGTGACCATTAAAGGGAAGTAATGTGAAATGCCATTGCTTTTGAGTAGGGCTGTCAAAGTTAACGCGATAATAACGCTTTAATTCGCTTTAACGACACTAATTTCCTTAACGGAGGTTGTAGTGGGCTCAGTTTTAAAGCTAACGTGAAGACTAGTATTATATAAAACTAGAAAACCTAAGGAATCAATTGGTACCAACCATGTCATACTAGCATATCGGCAAGGAGGCTTGGTGAATTGTTCATATAGAAAATCTACAACTCAGGATGAATTTAGTAGAACTTACAAGAAGTAGATTCTGCGCTCAATGCTCCTCTCACCAGGTATCAGATGGATTATAATTGATGGCGGGCTATCTGAAGTGCATGACTGCTGAAATGTCAGTGACCTTTTCCATGGTTGAGGAAAACACCATCTGGAAACTTCAGTCCGATATGGAGAAGTACTTCCACGCGTTCTATCATGGCCTTGTAGGAAGTGCTTGGCTGATTATGTCTATTATGTTTGCTTTCCTCAGAGCTCGGTTGACAATTACACTGGCCTCTGTGTTTGTTATGTTCTCCTTCAAGCCCTTGTAGCTTGCATTCTAATTAGACGGCTTTTAATGGAGAATGTTTATTGCTCCTTGCAGGGCCTCTATTTTCCGCTCTGGAGTTAATTAGCCCTATGTCATGTGATAACCAGTGCAGAGGACATCCAGACCTATGCCTCCTCTACGAGCGGTGTCCTTCTTGTATCAAAAGCAAGATTGCAGGGTTGGCTTGTTTTCGCTTCGTCTCAGTCGTATTAAAAGCACAGATGAATTTGAGGACATACTTTGATGTTGCTATATTAAAAATAACTTCACACACATACACATGCTTTTTTTGTACATTACACACCATGTTTGATGTAAATAATTAGGAATGACCGTATAATCAAATTGCTTAACATGTTGTTAAGCTAGCATGGTATGCAGCTTTAACAGGCTTGGGGACAGTAAGTAAAGTGATGACTTTATGTAACACGAATCAGACCATTTCGTTTTACTAAATTTCACGCTTACAGTATTTTCTCTAATTTCACTAATGTACAGTAAGACACCAATATCATGCAAGACTTTGTCACACATAGAAATATAAAATAAAAAGGATTATTTTGGCAGCCTACTTGTCATACAGGGTTAAACACTTTTTTTGTTTTAGTATTCTTGAGGTTTATTGTACTGCTTTACATTGTAATGTGTTTGCAATTGTACCTACCTAATAATAAAAAGTATAGTTCTTGAGAAGTGGAATTTCGTTGCTATTGATATTGGTTACAAAATTTCTGATATCATGACATACCTAAATTTGACACACTATAACTATAACTAACAAGCAACAGACAAAATGTCCTAAACATCATTGCAAACACTGCCAAAGGTGGGTTATATAAGGTTGTTTACCTGATGTACTGTGTATGTCCATTATATCACTGTTGGTTAGTTTCAATTTGTGACCACTTTTCATCTTTGTTGAGGCGATGTGTCTGTTGTCATAATTTTTAAACATTTTCCTCTCGACATAATAAACAATATTAAAGTGCTGACAGCCAGACCTCTTTTATCGCTGACAAATGCTGCTAATTGGCCTTCAAGCCACTCTGGCCCCTTTTGTAACACTATTTTTAATTTAGTTTACTTAATTCAGTTACTTCCAAGACAAGTCAGTTTTAATCAAGTGTTTACATTATGTTGTGTACCACATCATTGTGTTTATTGTGTGTCTTTATGTAAATGTACGTGTTACAAGTGACACATACTGCCCTAATGTCCATACGGACGACTAAACTTTAAACCTAAATGAGGCTGCACTTAAGTGTATTAAACTGACAGGACATTAGCCTTTTATTCACCCATCCTCCATCATTATCATCCATCGGGCTGACTTGTCCTTGCTAGAGGAGAATAGGCCCTTATTAGTGTCGGCACGTGTTATACACTTTACTACAGGGTCCTATGTGGCAGCTCACATACTGCCTACATCAACATAATAAGAACCAGTCCCAGAAAAATCAATGTATCTGACAAACACTGTTGTTCCAATCCAATAATGCCAAATGGTGGCCTTTGTTTCGCTACCCCCCACTTTGAAAATCTTTTAAAATCACCATCAATGCAATAACATTGGCCTGACCTTTTGAATTTTGCTGACCAGTACAGAGACCCAAATGGGCTGTATGTCGTAATCCCTCAAGGACAATGGCAGAATCCCCCATCCATGGTGATACATAGCATGTGCAATCTTGTAATAAATGTTAGAAAAGAAGCATTTTGCAATACAAAAGAATACTTATTAGGGGGATATTTTCTGTAAAGAGAAGAGGGATGGGAGGGCAGAGCAAAAGTGCACCAGTTCCACTATGTTGCACACTAAAAAATGCACAGCAGCCAACTTCATATATGGTGCTCCGGGGCATCGGTGTTCTTCACCCAGTGCCAAGAAAGTAAACCTGCAAACCATTTGAGATTTGAAGCAGTGTGTACGTTCCCTTCAGAATCCCGCTGAGGATTACTCTGCTATTTAGCTCATGCCTCGCATCCAGCTGAGTCAAAGTGCTCCCAGTCGAAGGCACGCTGGAGGCAACGGTTCTGCCGCAGCAAGCTGGAGGAGGCACGGAAAGGGAAGGGCTGGAGGGCAATAAGTACTCTGATACTGTCAGAAATGATCCACATCACGGCCTGGCACCTCTCCGCTCCAGCCACCTCTGCTCATTACCCTCGCCCATCCGGAAACACCAAGCAAATTCTGCTAACGAGTGTTTGACCAACACGGCGTGCCGTGGCAGAGGGAGACGGGCGACCTGTTCGTGACTCATTTTCTCTGTCTCTCTCTTCTACTTTTTTCTCTGCCACCCTCCCACTCCCTTAAGACGGTGGAGAACAAAGGGAGAGACAGAAGAAAAGCAATATAACCTCTTGGCCCTTATCTGCAGAGCACACCAGAGCATGTCTGGCCTCAGACACAGCTTTGTCTGTCCTTTGAAGGCCCTCATCTCCCTTTGATTTCAGCCAAATGGTTCAGTACAGTGACAGATGCTCAACTTTCCATCTGTCACTCTGACACCCATCTCTTTAGCGTTAACGGATCTAACTGACTTTGTTTGGGCTGTCTGTCTGAATGAGGTTGTGACACGGATGCTGATGTGATTGCTAATGGAAGAGATTGAGATTCAGACCTTTAGTTGAAACAGATAAAAAGAAAACTCCCCGCCACTTTTTTTTAAGGTCGTCTGTGCTGTCTTGGCTGGCTGTATTTTCACATAACATTTTAGACATATAATTGATGCTCTGATGCTGAGTGATTTAATGAGGAGTGTAAGGGTCATCATCACATTACCTTGACAACATTCCTCTGAGATGGGCCACAAAAAGACATAAAAATTCAAGCCAAGGAGAGTCGTAGAAGGCAGAGTTTTTATGAGAGGAAATTAGAGTGAGTGGAGGGGAAAGATATTGGAGAGCGTATATGATTCAGGAGGGAGAGGATGACGTAGCACACCTCTTAAATAGATGAGTGTTCATTTTATGATTGAAGATGGATGAGATTTTGCTGCTCAGACTGAACTTGGGAGGTCATATTTAACTCTTGCGTAAACAGCAAGCACTCTTTTTAATCTTTGCTTTGGTTAGGACTGTTTTTGAGATCCACTGTAAGCTGTATCATTGGTGTTTGACGGTGAGACTAAAGGCACGCTGGCTGGCTGCTTTTGTAGCAAGTCCCTTATTCACTGTTGCTCATTCACACAGCCTTGATTTATGCTTGTCATCAGACGTGTGGGATAGAGGAGGTGGCACAGAGAGACTCATACTAATAGCCAAGACACCTGTTTCACTGTCAGAGCATCAGCAACCTGCAATGCAGAGCCAGAGGTGTAGAAGCAGTAAGGGTGATTGGATAGATGGATGGATAGTAGGGCTGAGACGATACACCTATCTCCCGATTTGATACTATCACGATACTTGGGTGCCGATTCGATATGTATTATGATTTTTAAGTATTACTTTTTTAACACTAGACCATGGGAAAAAGTTGAATCATACACTTTTAGGGACTTTTACTTTGTAACACCTTATTTTGAAAACCAGACGTAGTCAGATGTGTATACTTCCGCTAACTTCACCAAGTCCGTCGCTAGCTCTGCAGTCAGCTCTGTTCTCTTTATACATCCATGGCCAGCTCCATCGGGGCCGTTTGACTGTATTTAACATAAATGTCAATATATGGGTGCTCTATAGTTGTAGCTTCGGCCGATTTGACCATGGAGATGCGAGTGACGGCTGGCTTGACCGCACGTTACTGCAATACGATAATGTTTCCTGTCCATGACAGAGTTAGCATGCAGCTTTAGCCATGATGTCTAGCTCTGCTTTTCCTGGCAATGTGTGAAACCCAAAGTGTTTCCATTATTTACTGTATGTGTAGTGTTTACCACTTTGGATTTAACATGTGAGAGTGCACGTCGTATCTACGCAGACCCTCCGCCGTTTTCTGAATTGTCGTTTCGGCTCCTCGTTTTGTTTTGTTGACGGATGCGGAACGCATATGATGTGACGTTACTCTGACTACAACAATAAAAGCGGTAACTTCCTTCTACATCAGCAGAGACTCAAATGAAGCAAATATCGATTCTGGGATTAAAAGATCGATTTCAAAATTGCAATACATAGGTGGATCGATTATTTTCCCACCCGTAATGGATAGATGAGTGGATTGTAGGAGCAAGAAGTGATAAAACTGAAGTAGATCTGCATGACTTTCATATGAATCCTCCTGCTCTCAGAATACAGAGTGTCTGGCACAAAGTTCCATTTGCATGCCTTTGCTTTAACTCCATTTTATTTGTTTGTTTGTGCGACTGTGTGCATGTGTGTGTCTTTGAGCGAATGCCTCCCCGTAGCTCAGCCAAAAGTGTCGCCTCTCTGTCTGAGAGAGCTGCTCCAGCAAGCACAGTGTGAGATTTGAGGCGTCTGAGGAAGTTGCCTGTTTTCAAGGCATCCAAGTGTTTTTGTTTTTTTCTTTGTCTCTCGGGCTAATCTGAAGGGTGGACTATCATTCAGAGCATTATCCTCGCAGGAGGTCTCAATAACAGACCTCTGTTCCATATACTGTATACCACTCACTGTTTCCTGGAACAACCTCTGCTGGGAGACCCTTTCTCCTGTAGAGTAAACACATTTTGGATTAAGAAGCATTTTATGTTACATTAAAGTAGGTAAAGGAAATAGAGAAGATAAAGTGTGGATGTGTGCAGCTAAGTTTGGCAGACTGTGTGTCTTGCAGGGAAGTAGCCTTCAGTGTGCTTCCCCCCCCCCCAGTTTAATTTATGTAAAGGTCAAATTTCAGACCATGCCGGGCTTTGGTCTCTGCATGGTGTCTCTGTAAGTAAAAACCCCAGCATCATTTTTAGCAGACGGCCTTACAGGCAGCAAGACCGATTTCCAGGAATAGAAAGTCACACTGGGCGTGTGATAAGACCAAGGGCCTGGGGTTCATTTTGCAATACATACTAATCACCTAGATAATGTTCTTCACTGTTAAACAATATTCCCATATCAGAGGTAGAACCTGTATCTCTTGCCATGTGCAGGCTGCTTATCTGCCCATGCCTCGCTCCACTCCTCAGAGATTTCTCAGTGCCGGGCTACCTGTGACACATGTGTGTGTGGCTGGGGGGTTGGCGTGATGTGGTGACGCTTTCGACTGACCTGCTCTCTCTTCTCTCATCTGTCTGTCTGTGAGGAAATCGATGGCCTCCTGCTGCTCTGGGTGTGTCCTTCTCCTATTCCTCCCCCTGTGGGCCTATTGCTGCCAAATCTTCCACAGCTCCCAGTGATGCTTCCTCACTAAAGCCACAGCTACATTCTCCTGCTTTGCTGTCTTGCTGTCTATCTACTCATCTCCTCGCCTGGTTCCAGCCTGCTTGCCCGTCTCAGCATCTCCCAAGCCTGGCTGTTTATTTCTACGACCGCCTCCTTATCTCCTTAGTTGACTGTCTCCTTACCTGCAAAACAAACTTCGGTTTCAACTTTTTGGATGAGTCATGCAGCTATTCTGAGCCGTGGCCAGCACCCCATAACCACTCCTCAAAACAAAGAGTGTTGTCACCGACTTGAGGAGCATTAATATTCTATGAGGTGGTTTTCAGTCCGTCATAAATTTAAACGCAGTTATGAGGATGTTTATTGACAAGAAGCTACTTATTTGGTGAATAAAATTGGGGGGACAGTTAAATTCGTCTTTATCAGCAGCAGAAGTGGCAACTGCAGCAGGTCAGGGATGTAGTTTTCCTTCTGTGTCTCATTAATTTCATGGCCCAGCTTAGTGTTTTAATACCTTCATCACTGATTGGGGCTGTAAAGACAAAGCATTGGATCAGTGCGTGCCCCACTCTCTTAACAACCTCTGTTTGCTGACACACAAACATACAGTATATTCTAGGGGTGTCACGATTCTCCAAATCCATGATTCGATTTGACTTTCGGTTTTAAGGTCACGATTCGATTCGATTCCCGATTAAAACATGCCATTGTTAGACTATGGAGTCTTGATTTATAAAGATCAACAGATCATTGGTATTATGCCCTGATAACTGTCATTTACATTTACATTTGCTGCATGTCACAGAGGGCGGAGGACGGAGTCTTTGAGCCGAGCTGAGAGACGGCACTCGGCAACCCACTAGCTTGTTGTTCTCGCTACCAATATCAGCTGCTCTCATTCAACAATGTTGAGCGGGAAATATGTGCATGTAGGCTGAAATTCAATCATGGTGTTGTTGTGTCGGGAGATGCAGTGACTTTATGTTAAACCAAGTAAGAGTAGGAGAGCTATGATTAAGGATCTAACTAACTAAAGGCTGCTAGCCGCTGGGCTAATTCATTCAGTGTAAAATGCCACAGGCATGCAGGAAGTGCCCTGAGTATTGTGGCTTTTGTGCTGGTTTAAAGTTTTAACCATGAGTGAGATGGCTGTTAAATGAATTAATAATGTATTTAATTAATAAATAAAGTTAATAGAAAAAAAACAACATACATAAATTGCACAAATTGAAGAGTGGTCAGACATGTTGTTGCAAAAATATATGTTCCTTGGAGCCATGTATTGATTCCAATTGATGATAAGTCGATCAGTTCATTATAACAAGACTATACAACAAATCATATGTGTCTGACACAACCTGCACACGTGTGGTGTTCTGTATACATGTGTGTTTACATGGTTTGTATCAGTGTAGATGCACATTGAGGGCATCTTGGCTCTACTTCAGACTTATGGGAGTCAATCAATGTGCATGTTTCTATTAAGTTTAGCCTCATGGGCTCGATGCATGTGGTTTCCCGTTCATTTAACAAGTAGTAAGAGTTGCTATATTCTGCCTTCGCCATGCAGGCTGATTCACTCTGAACCATCATCTCGAACTGTGGTTTGGTGATATGAATCAGCCAATAGGGCTCTGTAAGCACAAGGCTGCCCTGCTGCCTGGCTGATAAGTGGGCCACACAGGGAAGATGGAAAATACTCAGAGCATCCCTCTCTCTCTCCCTCCCTCGTTCTGTCTTGCTCACTCTCCTTTTCTCGCTCACACGTAGCCTCATTCACTGCACTCCTACCTCAAACTCTTTCTTTCACACCCTGTTAACGTCTCCCCATGTCTATGCTGTTCTTTTAAGTGATGGGGTTAAACTAGAGGAGACAGAAAACAGCGGGGCGCTATTCAATGCTTGAAGCTTCTTTTTGAAGTTCTTCTAAAGTTATCCCTCTCGCGCACAGTTCAATAGTAGGTGGCTGTCACCTGTTTCATCCTTGTGTCTTTGTAGTGACGCGAGGTGTGTAGTGTCGCCTTTGCCTAGCTGTGTCGTCATTTTTCATTACAAACATCCCTGCCCTTGTGCCTGCGCGAGCAGTACAGTTGATGTGAAAGCCTCTGACACTGTGACAATTGTAAAGCACTCCTCTATGGTCCTGTGAGCTCTGAACAAAAGACTCTGTTACCTTTCATCACTCTGTGGTTTTCCCCGTCCGGCGAGAGCTCTTTACTCATTTGTTCTCATCCGACCTTGTCTCTCACAACAGGGCTAATTTCTGCACATAATGAAACTCACTCGCAGACTGATTGCACTTCTCGCTGTTTGGTCATGAGAAATTAATGGAGTGCAGCACAAATATTGCAGATTGCTTCTTCTGAAAGGAATCAGCCTCCCACCAGTCTGTGTTTTGCCCTGCAGAGGGAATGAGTAAGCAGAAATATCCTGTCGAATGATTGTTTGACCGTAGAAGCAGAGATTCCCTCACAGCTCAAACACTTCCGTTATTTCGTCTGTCTTGTTCATTTAAATGCAGTTTGAAAATAAAGCACACATCTCTAGCACAGCCATTATCCCTGGTGGCCATCGGGCAGGCAGCAGGCTACGGGCTATGGCAGAAAATGCCCTGTAAATAAAGAGAGCTAATTTTGTTGCCTGTGGCAGCGATGTGCAAGCTGACCTTATCAGGAGAGCCTCGGTCTGTCTATTCTATCCTCTGTGACTCACCTACGCTGCTCCCTCCCTCAGGAAAGGCGGCCTTCTGTACGGAGCTAGATTTCAATAACCTCTCAACCGAGAACAGCAGTCAAATGCAGAGAGAAAGAGAGAGAGAGAGAGAGAGAGAGAGAGAGAGAGAGAGAGAGAGAGAGAGAGAGCAAGTGGGTGCCTACCCTGTTTGCTGCCTCAGTAAACAGGTGATGCAATGCACTAGGGCTGGGACCTATCTCCCAATTCAATACTATCACAATACTTGAGTGCTGATTCGATATGTATTGCAATTGTACAAGTATTGCGATTCGATATTATGATTTATTGCGATTTTTGTTCACTTTTTTAACACTAGACCTGGGAAAAAGTTGAATCATACACTTCTAGGGACTTTTAATTCGAAAAATATCTAAATTAATACATTAAAATATTTGATTTTCAGCATGTATGTAGTCAGAGATGTACTAAAGTCAAAGATATCAGTCATTGCCAGGCATTATTTATAAAAAAAAATTCCAGCAGCCGAAAAATCAAAGAATTGACATTTTCCTCACAAATTAGTGGTATTTTCCTTTTTAATTTATAAGGGACATGTAATGTTTTATACTTCTGGTGAATATAATCCAATCAATCTTATTTCCATTTATGTATTTTGTATACACAGTTCCCTATTTTGAAAACCGGACGTAGTCACACATGTATACTCCCGCTAACTTCGCCAAGTCCGTCGCTAGCTCTCCCCGTCAGCTCCTTTCTCTTTATATATCCATGGTCAGATCTGTTTAACTGTATTTACCATAAATGTCAGTATAATGGTGCTCTACAGTTGTAGCGTCGGCCGATTTGACCACGGAGATGCGAGTGACGGCTGGCTTGACCGCGCGTTACCGCAATACGATAACGTTTCCTGTCCATGACAGAGTTAGCATGCAGCTTTAGCTTTAGGAACGGGTATGACGTCACGTTACTCAGACTACAACAATAAATAATAATAAACTTTGTTCTACCTCCACATAAACTCAAATGAAACAAATATATAGATTCTGGCATTAAAAAAATAGATTTCGAAATCGTAAAAAAAACAAAACATTGCGATACATAGGGCAATACATTTTTTTTCCCACCCCTACAATGCATATACAGTATGTGCAGTGGAACCCATGTTCCCCCACAAATACAATGCAACAAAATGCATGTTTGCACTGACAGACTAAGAGGCACAAGGGTAATAGGAGATGGATAGAAATGAAAAGGGAGATTAACGAGGGCCTCATTTGACGGAAATGTGCGGTGGTGATGGCGTCGAGGGGTTGACAATGAATTGACAGCCCGTCACCAGACATCTATCAGAAATATTCAGAGGTGTTTTGGGGTGGTGGTGGTATACGGCAGAGAGATGGAGAGATGAGAGAGAGAGCGCTGGAGCTGGAGGCCCAGGCACGGTGATGGATCACCTACATGCTGCAGCAGCCCCGCCACGCTGAACTCACCCTCAGAATTGATGAGCCACACCTCTTGTCTCCCCTTCTCCCTTTTCCTGTCATATCCACTGTTCCTCCATCACCTTCCTCCATTCTCTATCTCTTGATTTCGTCAGTCTCTGTTTTTCATCTTTTCCAGCTTCTTCGTGTCTCTGTCTCTCTCTGGCCTATCTCCACCTTTATCCTCTCTCTTAATTTCTTTTTTCCCTGTACCTTTTGACTACCCCACCCACTCTTTGTGTCAAAATCAGGCAGGAGAGCCATGGAGGTGCCATACTAATAAGGTTAGAGAGAGCATCTCTGTTTCTCAGGGTGACACCTTTATAAATGACAGGAGCACGAGGCCTTGCCGGTGCTCAATCACCTCTGCAGGGGCTCGCCCGTGGGGAGCTCAGCATGTGTGGTGTGTGAGCGAGTGCGTGCGTGCATGTTTGTGTGTTATTGCCTCTGTGGGTCTTGCAGCAGCCAGGTTTACGGTGGAGCTAGTTGGAGTGGACAACAGTATTAGGAAGGAAACGGATCTGGAGGCATAGTAAAGGCGAAGGAGAGAAATGACAGCCTGGAGCTCATCTGACCAGTACTGCCTTGTTATGACTCCCTGATGTGTGCACCAGGGGCACACAAAACAGACACTTCCCCCCTTTATTGCCTTACACCACCTCTATCTCTGTTCTGTAGTCTGTCGCCTCACAGGCTCGCTTTATGGCCTCCACTGAGGGGCGGGATGTTATCTGCTTGTATAGGTCTACGTTATAGGCTCCTTTTTTTTCTACCTTTTTCACTGTTTGTGTTTGTGTTTATGCCAGTGTTTTAGAACGGGATGCATTTTTGGATTACACAGGGGTATGCTGCGCTGCATGGGGGCTGTCCTTATCAGTCGTATAACAACACAACCACCTTTGTGGCTATTCATGATCAATAAATGCAGGCAGAGTTGCGGAGAAAACTGAGAACATACAATGATTCAAATGTGTTTAGGAGACGTGCAGAGCTCAAAGTGATGTGACGTGCTGCTGGCTAACAGTACAGCAGAATCTGCAGCAGCTAGTCTAAATTGAGTTAACACAAATGCATGCTCATCCATACAAGATAGAACTTAGGGATGTCGTTGCTGTGTGGACGCTGCGTTGCCATGCCCTGTCCATGAGTTCATGTGGCTTCAGTTCTCAGAGGGCTACAAAAAACATAGGAAACAAGCTAGTTTTTTTTAACAGGAGAGACTTCAGAGACCAGGTCCAAAGCCCCCAGGAGCACACGGACTTAAGGCAATCAACCTTTATTACAGACCAACATTTCGACGCCAACTGCGTTTTCATCAGGGTCAAACCGATCTGAGACTCATTCTCTTACAGTAAATAACCTCCCCTAGTTGGGAACTGATTCAGCATAGGCTGGAAAAATGGGGAGGGAACAATAATCTGCATGTAGGCAAGGTAAACCATCATACATCATATAATAATAATAATAATAATAATAATAATAATAATAATAATAATAATAATAAAAAGAGAGAAGTAGAAGTAAATAAATAGTTGTTTTTGACTTTACATGCATGCTTTACATGCATTTTATGATATTTGGATGTTGGATGTATTTACCTTTATCGTTGTGATACATATTATTATTATTATTATTGTCCTTACTAAATCATTTCTGATATATGTACATGGATGTTGTCACTGATGAAGTCACAAACAACTATTTATTTATTTACTTCTACTTCTCTCTTTTTTATTATTATTATATGATGTATGATTGTTTACCGTCTACATGCAGCTTATTGTTCCCTTCCCATTTTTCCAGCCTATGCTGAATCAGTTCCCAACTAGGGGAGTTTATTTAAGAGGATGTGAGTCTCAGATCGGTTTGACTCTGATGAAGACGCAGTTGGCGTTGAAACGTTAGTCTGTAAATAAAGTTGATTAACTTAAATCCGTGTGCTCCAGTGTGCTTTGGACCTGGTCTCTGAAGTCTCTCCTGTTACAAGATTGCCCTATTCTGTGAGCACCGACAGGCCTACTATTCCTTGTGAAACGGTTGAAGCGCGTTTAACCTCCTTTCCAAACTCTAGTTTTTGTTCGGCAAACTAGGTTAGGGACTATAGCTATTACTTTGAGATTCAGTGATAGCGTTTTCTTCTCTCAGCATGCAGGAGCTTTAGACCAGAATGTCATGAATGGCAGAACAGGAGCAGGCAGATCATTGGAGTGGCATCAGGAAGCCAGCAGGTGATAATCTTTCCACAATGCTATTGCTGTTACAGTTCTCCTCAAGCTGCCAGGAACGGCAGCCCACGTCAGTAGCAAGGAAAGGGCCTCTGTGTTAGGCTTTAATGCATGCCATTGTGCGTACATATATATACACCCTTCTGGCTGTTGATGTATGTGCGTTGCCTGCCAGTGCTGATAATTGGAGAGAAAACAGTGAAATAGCTGTGAAGTTTGGAACACCTCAGCCACAAGCGCAGGCCATGGAAGTGACTGCAGCGTCATCATTCCTGACCATAAAAGCTGCTCAGCCAGTCAATGCAGTCTGAGTTCATTCTCTCCTTGCTGCCCAGTCTGAGCTATTTTTAGCCTACCCTGTGCAGCGTGGCTCAACGCCTGTCGTAGCTACCTGGATATGAGAGCTTTGTCACTCCTGCAGGCTGGAGCAGCACTGATCTTGCAAGCTTTACAGCTTCCTATTTCCACAGCGAGGGTTGCAAAACAACTCCTGCAGTGAAAGATTGAACAGAGACACAGAGAGAGAGAGGGTAACAATGGAAGACAAACAGATAATAGTGATAAGTCTAACTGAAACAGCAAAAGGCATTTCATTAATGTATTAACTTATGCTTTGCGCTTGATGCGACGAGACAAAAACAGTATTCTACCGAGACAAGCTGACACTTAACTAAAACAATTCACAGCATTATTGATTAACTGATTAAAATCTAATACAAGAAAAACTGAGAGCAATGTCTCTTTTTCAGCAGTGCACCGTTTACATGGTTTTACAATGATAAGTGTAGTCATTTTTTGTTACCGTATGATTCAACACACACACCGTTGCAACTAAAATTATACGGAAAATAAAAGACGGGACTTAAAGCCACCCTCCAGTGTAATTTGCTGAGGCAAGAGTGGCCGGTGCTGGTGGACGGTGCACCTCTAAAAAAAACGTCCCGAAACTGCATTTCAAATGGCGAACCTTGGCAACATGGCCATCCGTCTTCAGGTGCACTGTGGGCGGCGTGTGGAGCTCGGCTCCTCTGTGCAGCAGCAGCCAGACGGCCGCCTCGACTGGAGGAGACGGTGAAGAAGAGAGCGAGTGAGAGAGAGTCGTTGTGCTAATTCTTGTCTCATTTGTGGTCTGATAAACAGTAAATTCATCTAAACTGGCAATCTGGTTGCCATGGTAATGAATTACGTCAGACTATTAACCAAACCCCCATTCTCTGTTTGAGAAAGAAAACAGGAAGTAAAGCTGGCTGGAGGGGGGCTTTAAAAAACCACAGAAGGCATACATGTATAATTTGTTGTGATGGATTTCTCTTAGGCCAGTACAGTAGGTGCTGAGAGGTGCCTTTTCTTGTGTTTTATATGCATTGTTAGTCACAGACATTTTGTTAAGGTAGTCTTTCTCCTGCAGGTATACAAACCTGTGCCTATTAATTCAGCATAATATTATTCAGCATTCCCTGGCATGGTAAACAAATGCTCCAAACAGATTCATTTGAAATGACTGCGCTGCAATCCCACGGTGCATTAGGGCTGTTTAAATGCAGCAAGTGCTCTGAGACACTCGCTCAGAGCCCCTCATAATAGTTTCTCCTTTCTTCTTGTTTCTCTCGAGCCTAGCCACGGCACCAGCGACACCACGTCACATGTGTAACTTTAACTTTGTTCCATGTTGCATCATTCCTTGGTGGCGTTTTTTTTTTACTGAGCTACATTTCTGGTTCTAGGCTTATTTTCTATCTATTTTGTTTTTGAATTACGCAACAAACAGGCAACACCAGTGAATGATGTAACATGGAAAACTAAACTAATAGACTGAAACCCTTTAAAATCTCTCAAGTTGCACACCAATCTTGCCAAAGATAACACATCCCAGTCCCGCGTTGCTCTGCCTGTGGGCTGCTGTGGCAAAAATCCTGTTTCTCAATGGGTGGTAATCTGAGGATTAATGACAGCAACACATCTGCCAGTCATGTGGCGGCGCGACACAGATGGCGAGGGATGCACACAAGGGGCGCAGACAGGGAAACGATTGGCTCCAACATTCTGTCATTTGTCCACTACAACTGTTGCAACGCTCTAATGTTTTCAATCAAATAAATCCATATTCCTCAAGTACATGAGTGGCTCCCACTTGAACAACCTGATCGTTGGGTCTTCAGTGAAAAGTTTCACTTCCTTGATGGAGAGTTTCATTGCAGTTATTTTGGGGTAATTGGTCGTTTCAAGCCTAAATTATGTGATTTGTTTTAATTGTTGTAGTATCTCTCAACATGTTAATAACAACATTTTTGTAAAATTGTATATTTACACCAATTTGTTTGTTATGATGGCATATTAGGGTCATTGTAGGCAGAAAAAATAATTACGAAGCCAGGGGAGGTGGGGTTAATATGATTATATAAAAGCTCTGAGATTAAAATCATGCATTTACGAGAAAAAAACGTTGGTATTCTCTAATATTTAAGTGGCAAATTTACAATAAAAAATGTGCAAGATTTTAAAGTCATGAATTTTGTCATAAAAAACTCAGGAGTACAAAACCGTGGTCATGAAAAATAGTGGGGTATTTATTAAAAAAAAATTGTTTTTCCTCGGCCGATCGTTGCCATGGTAATCAACCTTCAAATCAGTATTCAAATGCCTTGTTTATATATAAGTATGTAATAATAATGTATAATCCCATTATAGCCCATAAAATAAGGAATAATCCCACAACATTATTCATTATTCATGTTTAACATTAATTATTATTAGTTATTCTCAGACGGATATCGCTGTTAGTTGTGTGTAGAGGTGCGTGTGTACAGTAGTGCAGCAGCGGCGTTGTCCCAAAGTTTCGAATACCTTCGAATATTTCTCAACGAAGCTTCTAAACCCAAACATTTTTATTTGGTACAATCCAACTTTAATCTCAGAGAATATTCAAGTTTTTTTCTTAGATGTTTATGACTTTAATCTCAGAAAATGTTAGTTTTTTCTCTGAATATTACCCCACTCACCTGGCTCCATAATTCTTTTTTTTTTTTTTTTACCTACAATGTCCCTAATATGCTATCGTAGTTTGCCCTATAGAAGAAAAAAATGTTCTAATCTCAATTTTTTTCTACACTCCCTCCCCTTTCTACTTCAATGTATTGCATTTACTTACATGTGTTGTCAGGCTACCACCACCAATGGCTCCCACAACAATAGCAGCAGACACTGTGGCTGATGTGATAGGAGTCCCATTGGCTTTCAGTGGCGCAGTAATAGCACATATCCAATATGGAGGCAGAGAAAAGATGATCCTAACAATGCCTCTTGCAGTGCCTCTGGCTACAGAGCCAACACACACACACACACACACACGAGAGCGCACGCTAACTGTGTTTTGCCTCCCTTAGAGGAGCAGAGGAGCAGGCACATGTGTCTCCCTGAATTACTTTTAAGAAGCGGCGGTGGGAGTGATTCTATTCTTGTAGGAGAAAACGCAGTCAATTCTGATTTCATAAAACAACACTCTCACTCGCGGTGTGTGTCTCATTCTGTTTATTTCTCTGTTTTGGCTCCTTTCTCTTCATTCCCCTTTACTCCTTTGTTGTCTGACCAGGTGGTGGGTCCCCCGGCTGCGGGGGCTTTTCGGGTGCGCCCTTCCAAACCAACCGCCTTTCGCAAGTTCTACGAGCGCGGAGAGTTCCCGATGGCGCTGGAGCATGACAGCAAAGGCAACCGCATTGCATGGAAGGTAGGAGCGCTGCCCTCTGGTAAAGATTGACTAATGCTTGTGGTTTTCACACGCCATTGACAAAAAGGCTGGGGTGCTAAATGTGCCATCAGGGAACGTTATATGTCAGAATGGGGATGGGATTAGGAGCTTTCAAGCAAAAAAAACTTTTTTTAAATTTACAATTACACACAACTCTGGGATACAGTAGTCCATGCACACAAGCTACTGTTTGAATCCACCCTTGCTGTCAAGCAGTTGTGGTGGTTGAAGTTGAAGCCTCGATGGGTGCTGTGCAAACACCATTTATCGACATCATTATCAGCTCGGCTGAAGGTGATGATGACAGTTTCTCACATCTTCACAGATCCAATGTGGGGTGTTATCCTGTAGGAGGCAGTGTAGATCAGCTCACTTGAGGGCTCCACCTGTCTCACAGAATCCATCAATCACAAACTCTAAAGGAACTCAGGGCCGTCGCAGCAAAACACAGGGACTAATTCTATATATGTATTCGTGTGTACTGTATGAGTGCCATTAGACTGCTGACTGGCACAGTGTGTGTGGGATGGATACATTCTTCTAATCACCATATTGCTTTAGTTCAGCCACCGCTGTGCTGCCAGCTATTCCATAACGTCACAACCGCCATGCAGCAACCACTCTTAATGACTTTTATTCATAGTAAGCAACGATAAATGAATCAAACAAATCATTCCCTTCTCCTCCCGTCTTTTCCTACTTCAAAGAGAGAAGGGTTGGTGGGTGAGTGAGCTCTCTCGCTAGTTAGCTGTCTGTCTTCAGGTGAAAACACTGTAAAAGCTCTCTTTGTATGAATTATTTATGTAAAATGTTCAAATGAATCTTTGCGTTTGCGAAAAATAATGGATTTCTTTTGTGCCCTGTCCATGAAAAAGCACTCAGCAAATGGGATGTGGTGTATGAAATTGTTGCTGTCATCTCCAATGCAGCTGTTATGCTTATTGATTTCCCCCCAATACTTATACACATGCTAGTCATTTTTTAAAATCCTCCTCAAAAGAAGAGTTTATTTGCTCAAGCTCACTGACACTGACTGTGAACAAGTGGAATGTCGAAATGCCGTGTCTGTTTTAGTGGAGGAGACACATTTTTCCTATGATTAGTGCTTCCTTAAAATCAGATCAGCCTTCTGTTTGTTTAAAGCGGTTCAGGTAGAGGTGGCACTCGCTGTGTGGGTTTAAATGTGGGTGTAGTGTAACAGAGAGTGTAACCGTGATCGGAGTAAGTGGAGAGGGGCTGCGGCGTGTTTGCACTGAGCTGCCCTCGGGGCACAGGTTCAAGACGGCAGCTCCGGATCAATCCCAGTCTGAGAGCTCAGCCCCCTAGCAAATAAAAAGTCTGGGGAAAGTAAGAAAGAGAGAGAGAGAGAGAGAGAGAGTCTTTCGGAAAGAAAAGATAAATGGTGTGTTGATTTAGTTTGTGGGCTGAGTACTCAGGCATAGTAGAGTGTGTGTGCATGTGTGTGTACTGTATTTGTGTATCAGTTAGACTGTCTGTATTGATGAGTCTGTGTATTCAGGTCAGGAGTTCAGCTTCCCTCCTACAAAGTTGCTGTCCCTACATGTTTGCCTCTGCGCAGCAGCAAACAGCCAGTGTGACCATGAAATACACAAACATGCCTGATTGAATGTCAGACCTGTGCTCTGTTGCACCTGCACCCATTGTGTAAGAGTACTGAACACCTAAACCATTGAAGATAAAAATAAATAAATAAATAAATATTCAATTTTATTAAAGCTGCAGTGGGTAGAAATGATGCAAAAATGATTTGTAGTGCATAAAAAAATCATGTGCCTCTGTGTCCTCCGGTGCTCCTTTTGGCATTTGCAAGATTTCACAGACCGGAAGAAAACAACCAATCAGAGCCGAGCTGGAGTCTGCCGTCCAGCTGCCGTCCGCGTATGAGGAGCTGTCAATCACTCGCAAAGTCTGATCAAACGGTCAAACTAGGCAGTGCTGATCAAATATGAATCAATATTCTGTTACTGTAATGCCTATTTCCCGTCTCAAATGTTTTCAGAAACATCTTGTAGTGTACGGTTTAGCTGTAAAATTAGAAAGTTTGTAACACGGCAGCCATGTTGAGATCATTTGAGGAAATACCAAGCACCGCCCACCAGCTGGAGCACAGTCAATAGGAACGCTCAAGGTGCAGAAGTCTAGTTATCTCTCAGAACACTTGAATTACAATATGCTGAAAGGTTATTATGGAATATTTGCCCGATGATGCCAAAAGTATTCTGCCTACTGCAGGTTTAAGTTACTTTTGGAAAGTGCCTGCTTTGATTGCTAGATGACACAGAGTTGACCCTAGCATGCAGCAGCAGGTTTGATATCCTGTATCAGCTTATAAAATATTTATGGAAATTTGTTAGCAAACACATGCTCGACTTACACATCGAGCAGAAACGAAACAAAATGCGTTTTTGAGTTTCGCAATCCTCTTTATTGCTTGCCAAATGAAAGGCCAACATTTTCCTCGCGCTTTAGATTTAGTTGGGCCCGCTAACTTCTGAAAAATATATCTCGGTCTCTTTGGCTCGCTAAATGCTCAAGAGCCACTCAATAAATAAAGCTGCCCACCATTTCACGCTGGGCAGGCAGTGTAGAATTGGCTCTTGTGAGCAGTCTTGCGTATATCTTGCATATAGAACTGCAGAGTGTGGTGTTGACTCTCAGTGGGATCATGTGATACCAACCAATTCATTTAACAGGGAGTAATTTAAATCAATGTTAATATCAAAAATATTGCATCATGGGGTTTTGATAAGGTTCATGATTAATTGTTGGAACAGAAAACATCAATTTTTAATTATCTGCAATTATTTGTGCAGCCCTAACCATATTTTATGGTTTCAAAACATCCCGTTGTTGGATACAATGTTGGTGAAGGAGTCTTCTTATATTTGTTTTATTGTAGATGGCAATAAGTAGGGAGCTGGAGCTTGGTGTTATTGGATGAATATTTCCTCATCGATAGAACCGGTATCCGCCTTTCTTAATAAAACAAATGAAAAGCGAGCCTTACCTGTTATTGCCAAGTACGAGAAAGCTTTGCAGCTTAAAAGAACATGGTCAGCTCTGTTGTTACAGTACGATCCTGCCGAAGCTGTGTGCTCCATCCTGCAAACATACAGTATTTGTTGAAGTTACCGTAGAGAAGGAATGTGTAGAAAATGTGTGAGGTCTAAATAACAAACAATTATGAGCCCGGAGACATGCAACTTTGTGTATTTGTGTGTCTGTGCGTGCTTGCATGTGTGGTTTTATAGTGTGTGTTTGAGTCCATGTGTACAGGGGGGGAATGCAAGTGAACTAAATGTCAAGGGCAAGTTGGAAAAAAGGGAAGGTTGTATCTGAAAGGTAATTTGGCTCTCCAGAGGTAAAAGCCTCAACTGTAATGGCGCGCTCAGGTAAAAGCTTTACACGTATGGGGAACATGTGCGGCAGATAGATAAGAGAGGAGACGAGCGAGTTCCTATCCCCGTCTCTGTGTGTTTGTGTTCCTGCGTGTTTGCGTTTTGCGTGCGTGAGTGTGTGTATGTTTGTGCGTATATATTTGGCCCCTGCCATGACGTAGAAGCCAAAGGCCTGGAACAGCACCGTAATCTACTGCCATCCCCAGAGCCAAAAAGAGAGAGATAGAAGGAGAGAGAGGGAGAGAGGGGGGAAAGTGAGAGAGAGAGAGACAGGGGGGGAGAGAGAGCTCCACAGGGACTCAGCAATCAGGAGACATGGCAGCCGCTTGGCTCTCAGTTATAATGGATGAGTTGAGGTCTTCCTGCGTTCCCCGTGGGGCTTGGTTCGACTCTCCCATCTCTACCCTCTGCTGTGCTCCGCGGGCTCGCAGCCAAACATCCTAGTACACAGATGCATGCACACACACTCACCTCACATGTGCCATACACCTCCTAAACAGCCTTGTTTATTTCATTTCATTGATCGCCTATCTGCTTTATCTTGTCCCTTGATCTCCTGTTCAGCTCAGTGTCTCCTGTACGCTCCAGGTTGTTGTTTTGTCCTCTTTATAAATCCTGCCTGTCTGTTTCTGCAGGCTTCCATGTTGCCCACCGCGCCCCCCCCACACTCCCCCTTTCTCTTGGTTCATGTACTTTATCTATTCCCCTTTGTCCTTTAACAGGGTCTGTCTGGGGGCAGAAGTAAAAAGCCATTTTATAAAAATATCAATGCAAACCTGATTTCTTCCCACCCTCCGCCACCGCACCGGCCTCAGTCTGCAGAAGGGACGCAGAGATGAGGCGGGGGGGGGGACAATCAATTAATCTGATCAAGCGCTTTAGGAAATGGAGAGCGTAAGCGCTCCTAGGGGACGGATATCCATCTCCTTGGGATGATTGAATTACGCACCGAGTGAGAGTTGGAGAGGAGGGAGGGCTGGAGAAATGAGGTGGTTAGGGTGACCGAGGATGAGGGAGCATGTGCTTGAGAAACGCAGTGGGAGTGTGCGCTTGATACGAGAGAGTGAAAGATAGAGAGACAGAAAATGAAATAGAGCAAGAGCAAAAAGAGAGTGGGGTGAAAGAGAGATGAGGTCATTGCAGAAACAGCAACAGAGCCTTATTTCTCTCCCTCCCTCCCTCCTTTCCCCCCCCATCCGACCATTTACATTTTTATGTGTCATACCTTATGCTTGATAACCCCTTCTTTTGACAGCTGTATTACATGGCATGGGTACATCATTTTGCTTTTTCAATTCAATTCACAGCTGAGTGCTGCTCTTGACAAATTTGTCATTTATGTAACAGTAAATTGTCTTACAGTACAGTACACATATGGACCAGCACTATGGAGGACTTTATGGCAATGGCCCGTGGCACAATAATACAGTAGCTGCGTTGTCTCCTATCTAAATTTAATTTGTTGTAATTAGGGCTGTCAAAGTTAACGCGTTACCGCAAATTCATTTTAATGCCAGTAATTTCTTTAATGCAACCTGCGATTTTTAGGTTAGAGTGGCTCAGTTTTAAAGCTAGAGTGAAGATACTGGTATCACATGAAACTAGAAAACCTAAGGAATCCATTCGTACCAACCATGTCATACTAGCTTGTTGCAAAAGCAGATAAATAACGCTCCAAACTTGTGCTACATTTTAGTGAGGAGAAACTGGCATAGCCATTTTCAAAGGGGTCCCTTAACCTCTGACCTCAAGATATATGAATGAAAATGGGCGTCATGGGTACCCACGAGTCTCCTCTTTACAGACATGTTCACTTTATGATAATCACATGCAGTTTGGGGCAAGTCATAGTCAAGTCAGCACACTGACACACTGACAGCTGTTGTTGCCTGTTGGGCTTGAGTTTGCCATTTTATGATATGAGCATATTTTTTTGAGGGGGTTTCTGGACAATATTTGTCATTGTTTTGTGCTGTTAATTGATTTCCAATAATAAATGCATACATACATTTGCATAAAGCAAGCATATTTACCCACTCCCATGTTGATAAAAGTATTCATTCATTTGTGATTAAGCGCGATTAACTATGGACAGTCATGCGATTAATCTCGATAAAATATTTTAATCATCAGCCCCAGTTGTAATATCATAGACTCAAGTGTATGACTGACAAAGGCTTACTGCAACATTGTGCTAATGTTTTCTCCTGGAGTTCTATACAGATATTAGAAAATAACACCTCTATAAAACTGATACTATAGCCAGCCAAAAGTGCAGCAGCGTACTGTAGCACTTTCACAACAGCTGCTTCATAGAAATGCCTCAGTGAGTGAGCTCCTCCATTGTTTTGCACAATATGGTGCAACATATTGCTAAGAAATGCACTGCTCCTTTCGAAACGCCACACTCCTGCACAAAATGACCTTCTCTTCTACTTCTGTTGAATGCATACCAAACCTTCTCTTCTGCTCTATGTGAATGATTTCTTATCTGCGGTGAGCACTAGAGCTTTGTCGGGGGAACCTTTGAATAGACAGAATAAAATGGGGTTAACCATGCGTTTTCTCCGGCTCCCTGGCTGAAAGCTAGGATACTCTGGGGGGATAGTTCTGTGTCATAAGGAAAAAGATGAAACACAATAAGAGGAGAGAATATGAACAAGCCCCCCTGGGCTTTCTCTGAGAGGAGAGGGAAGAGAGAAGGAGGGAGTTTAGATTAGAGAAGTGGAAAAAAGCACCAGGCATTCTCACAGAAAAAAGAGAGATGAGAAGAGAAAGAGGGGGAGTAGAGGAAGGAAAGGGCCTCCAACAAACAACACTGGCTAACCATCAAGGCCTGCACGGGCTGCCTCCCTGGAGGGAGGGAATTGTCGAATGACTGCTGGGAAGGAGCTCGATGAGCTGCGCCGCTGCCATGCTGCTGGTGTGACTGCAGGAATGGAGGGACTGTTGGAGCAGAGGTATCCAGCAGAGAGAGCTTGTATGCGGATTTTGAACTGGTACACCGCCTGCCGCCCTCAGCTATTATTCATAGCAGACAAACGCCACGTGAAGCTGATGATGGTTGTTTAGCCTGTGGGCCTTCCACTCTTGCTGTGGTATAAGATAATCTCAGAAAAATGGATTTTTGGTGAAAATGGAGGATGCTTTTATTTCGGAAGATGACTTACAATGTGAATCAATCCATTTTTAGTTCTCTATATGAGTATGGAAAGTGACGCTGCTCCTATAGGGGGCTCAGTTGCATCCTAAATATTTTTTCGTGATCCTCATTTCCAGCAATAGTGATCTATATCTGTGAAGCTTCCACGCACGACGCTTTAACTGGCAACCAACTGCTTCCGAAGATCGTATCTGCTCTTCTCACAGCTCATGTTGACACTTTTAGACATGGGTGCAGACATGGAAAATGAGCTTCTCATTCTGTGTAATGATCTTTGGAACGCTATGCAGTCTCTCATAATGAAACGCTCACCTTCTGTCCCACTGTTACTTCCTCTCCTGGTCCCCGAGCTCACATCATCCCTCCGGACACCCTGTTGATCTCAGCTCCACCACTGCCCCGCCGCAAGCCTCCCACATCTCCAACCCCAGCTGCAACCCCACACAGCTGGCTCCCCTGTGCAGATGGTGACTAAAACAAATGCACACTCTCTCTCATAGGGAAACACTGTGACTCCTTCTAGGCAGATGGGAAAAGCCGTGGATAGCTGGGGGTAAAGAAGGGAGAGCGAAGTGATAGATGACATCACGGTGAAGAGCGGGAAGGAGATTGTGGAAGGGGCAGGGTGGCTACCAAATTAGACAGAGACAGAGGACAAGACAGAGAGGGACATGGCTCGTCTGCCAAGGCTACAAATCATGTCCCTGAATGCAGCACCAGCGCTGTCACCCCTCCCACCCACAAAATAAGCCAGAGATCTATTGATTGGCACTCGTATTTGCTAGCGGGCTCCAGCTCAAAATGGAGCCTTTAATTAACTTAATGGACCGGCTGCAGCTGTGTGTGAGCCAATGAGGGAGGAATAGAAATAGATAGATAGAGCGAGCGAGGCTGTGAGAGCCAGCATAAAGAATAAGTGGGGTTAACTGCAGACCCTTTCTACTATCAGTCAGGATGGACAGGACATAGGCAAGGAGGGAGAGGGAGGTGAGATGAGAGTGCGGTGCGTTTCCCCGTTCAGATGGACCACCAGCAGGGGTTTCTGGTGTCGGTCCGATTGGGGTATCTCCAGGTGCCCTATCAGACCCCCTCATGCCATGCTCTCAGTCAGCAATCACCCCCAAAATGCCTGCTCCCTGCCAGTCAGACCCCTGTTTCTGCACTCTGCTGCCCGCTCTCCTCCGCCCACCTCTCTCTCTCTCTCCCCTCCTGTATGCACCATTCTCATTCCTGTCCACTCATCCATTCTGTCAAAGGTTAATTGGTTTGGAAATGATTCGATTCATTCTGGACGTTAATGCTGTTATCATGCTTTTGTTCGAAAAAAAAAAAAAAGAGAAAGAAAAACTACCCCCCACATGCACTTAAGCCTAATTTAAAATAAAGGGGAAAAAGAAAAAAAATCCAATTTAATCTTTTTTTTTTTTCTAACTCTGGCTCAGGCTTGTCCCCACAAGTCTTTTCCTTTAAATTATGGCAGAATTTCATTACCTTGAAAGCTTTTCTGCCCCCTCCCTCTGCTCCCCCTCCCTGTCTCCAATACTTTGAATGGATCAGGACTAATGTCTTTCTTGTAACCTCAAGGTCGGAATATTTGGATCCGTGGAAGCGCTCAAGGGTCTCTGTGATTAATGCACTGTACAAAGTACCTTGGAAAAATGCGGTGGCTGATGGCTGCACGGAGTGATCAGTTGTGCACCCACACACACACACACACAGATACGCAGACACATCCGCTGGAGGTAGTTGTAGATAGAGGTGCCCCTGTCAGTGCCCTTGATGTGGATCATGGGACGAATTCATATTCAAATAGGGTTACCTAGAGGCCCTCGCGCAATTCCCCCCCAACAGTGCCGTATAGTACTTCTATCCCCAAGGAGCTTTATGCTTTTCTCTCTTCAGGATGTTACATCTTTACTTACACAGGCTTTGTTGGACACAACTAGGCTATCACTTCCCTCAGAGCTGCTTATAGGATGACGGATTTTCATTGGAGCACATCATTCTCGGTGGAGTTCCTCTATGAAAAAGTCCAATTTCACCTCAGTGCTTCAACAACAATTTCAGTTTTCATTTACCTGTTGGTATGCCACGTCAGAGAGTTAATTAGATTACCTCTAAATGTCAAAGACAGATGGTTTTCCCCACTCTGGTATCTACAATAAAACAGCCCCTGCCTGATTACTTCTGTGGTCTTGATGTTTTTTGCTGACACAGCTGCGATGTCTGATAAAAATGTGATTTTCTCTGTTTCCGCGGCCACCTTGCAGAGGCCCTCTCAGTGGCTGATGTGCATGCTGTCCACGCCCTATTGATCAGAGACACAGAGGCCTCTGTATTGAAGTTGTTTGCAGAGCTGCAGATGCTATCTCCACTTTTGTTAATTATTTACATTCGGTTCCACAAATCTGATCAATAGTTAATTGAGCCAGCGGGAGCTGTCTGAGAGGGGGAAAAAAAACGAAAACTTTGCAGAACTAAGGGACACAATCTTCAGTGCTGCCAGTTTTATTTTCCCTCATACTCTTAAATACAATAATACTATATTGGCTTTACTGGTTTAAAGACAACAGAAGAAAGCCTGGAAGAAACATTGAATGGCTTCATGCTCCACGCACTAGTCTAGTCTTCACCCTTTTTACAGCTGCAATAACTCTAAATGGCAACATTTTAAGGGAGTAGAACTCATGGCTATTCTCCTGATTGAAGTGCCATTTAAAGTGGCAGGTGGCTGACTAGAATACGCTTGTAGTGTTTGTCTCTGGTGGGCTGTTGGGAAAGAGAGGCCTCTGAAGTCCAGGGGCTGTTTATCAAAGCGTGCATAGAACAAAATCTGTGTGTATGAGCTGCCCATACGCACAAGATAGTTGGCATTAATGAAACACACGTATACACACCTGTATGCACAAGATAGTTGGCATTAATGAAACATGCGTATACACACCTATATGCAGTCCCACCTGTTCTATATCTGCTTGTGCATGAAGAGGCTAATTTGCAAATATATATTTTATATTTTTTGCTCCCTGAAGGCAGAGATAGCAGTGACCTTAGTAAATATTGTCCAATGTCAAACTTCAATCAGTTCTTCTTAGTGCACTACTTTCCAAGTCCACATCTGTCTAATTATAGATACAATTATAGCACTATCTCAGCTGTTATTTAATCAAAAAATATTAAATTACTGGTTAAGATAACAGACATATTTATCAAAACATTTGAATGCATTTGATCATGTAATTTTATAAATATTATCTTCCGTTGGTTTCAGCAGGAGGAATGCCTACAACTGGTTTATCAGCTATTCATCGGTGTGTGAGAGAACTTGACACCTGCCTCATGTCACTGAGGCTGTTTAAAATATATAAATATGCAGATATCACTTTACACTGTTTCGCTGCTTCTTTCCAGTTAACACTGAGATGTTACAAGCCTCTGCAAGATGCTCTTATGTTCCTTAACTTGGTACTTACATAGCAATACATAATGTAAGTAAAACAAAATTCATGTTGTTATTGCAATTTAGAGAACAGAATTTTGCATATTTCTAGTGTGAATAGTTTTAATATTGCAGTATTAAAACATTATTTTATTATAATATTTTATTATTGGATCACAGAAAACTGAAATACAGTACTTTGGCATCTGACTCATTGAAAAATTGACATGTGAATACCGTATCATGTATTCAAACTTGGCAAACTGCGTCAAAGCTTTTTGTTCAGAAACAGAAGCAGCTTCCCTGTGAGTTGTAGGAAAATAATCTAGGCTACAGGGATGTCATTTGAGGACATATAACCTCCTTAACTGAGCCTTTTGTTTGTTTATTATTTTGTGATTCTGTAATATGCCCTAGTAGCCTAAATACTGTATAGGACTACTTGTGGAAACATGGAGCAAGAAGAAAAAAAAAAAAATCTGACGTTGAGCTAAATGAGGTTTCAGCTAAACAAAACTTTTTAATTAGTAGCACTTTCACACATGGCATTTCCAAAAGAAAAAAACACAGCATGGGGGCAGTTGACATATGCTGGGAACACTTGTTTCACCTATAATAAGAACTGTGGCAGAGGTGAAGAAAAAAATAGCTTGACCTTAAAAGAACTCCACAAATTGCAGTACACCGAGAGACATTATTGCCACCGATGGGGTGCAGAGTACTTCAGTGTCATCCATAGATGACAAAATAGACGCAATTATTGGCGAGCTGTCCCTGAAACACATCACCTCTGATGATGACGCACTGAGAGAGCAACTCTGTCAACCACAGATGAGACTCAACCAAAGAAGTGAGCAACTTGTTGCAGCGTACCAGAACATTTCTCCATGTATATGTATATATACATGTGGCAGCAAAGTTTTGTATACATGTTTTAGTTCAATAAATAAGCACAGTCTGTATTTTATGTAGGTGAGATAAATAAGTGATTTCATTGAATAAGTTAATTAATAGTTATTAATATGTTAAAAGGTTAAAAGTCATTTAATGATCATTTGATTTAATTCATCTTGATATAATGTCTTTATGTGTTACCTTGTAAAGGCAACACTATATAAGCTTTCTGTTAGACAGGTAAGTAGGTTACCGTCACTTTAAGAGAAATAGGCTTCTTGTGATCATTGAGGTAAAAACAGTGGTTTGTTCAGATGAGGCTCAAGTTAAAGACCGAGTAACACGGTTTTCTTACCGTAGTACAGTTTGCTAATTAGGAGAACTTAGCTTTGAATACTCCTGTAAGAAGATACTACAAAACTATGGAAGAAAGATTTTTGTTTTATCCTTTTTTACATCAGAGTCCTGTGGAAGTTTTTCCTTTTCTAGTAAATGCACATGAGTAAATCCAAGGCGATCGTTGAGCTTCAACCCCCCACAATACATATACATATCTCCATGTATAAGTATAGGTCATAAACCCCGCCCCTTCCATGTTAGTGAATGGGACATGGGTCAAACTAAAAAGTCAAAGTACACGTCAAATTACTTTTTCTCAAAGATGGTTTTAGGTAGTTCTTATCACGCTGATCTATGTTCAAGTGTTCATTTTTTTGTGATAAGTTTGGTTTTAACCTCTTAAGCCCTAGGGTGCTGGAAGGTGTGGTTCACCTTGACAAACATGCCCAAAAATAGCTCCACAACTACCAGGTCTATATGCATGATCTTGGTCTCTATGGATAGGTAAGACCTCAGAGAATTCATCCCCAGTGTAACTAACATTGTGACCGCTACTATGCCTGAGTAAATTGTGATGAACCAAAGGAAAAATTTACATTTCTATCCTAGCAATGATGCCATGCACAGAGATGCCACTGAATTTATTCAGCAACTCATTGATTACAACTGTGCCGAAGCAGATATAAATAACACAAAGCACATAGATTCTACAAAGGTTTTTAATAAGGATAGGACCAGGCGGAGTCTCCGTTTGGTCACTTGGATACACAAAATGTGCCAAATGTTGTTTTTTTTACCTCTTGAAAGGGAATCTGGCTATAAAATACTACTGATATCCACTACAGGAGGCTATGTGCACACAATGGAGCCTTTGGCCATAACATTTACCCTGTGCATCATCAGATTATACCATTGTGCACAATATAAAATCAATAAAAAAAACAACTAAATTGTATAATTTTGATTCCAAATGGAGTAATGTTATTATAATAATGAAATATGATCAAGTTAAACTTAGATAATAACAAATAAGATCAATAACAATGTAAATAAGATAACAAAAAAGAATCCAAAGTCAAGTATGCACATTCAATATAAAAATGGTCAAAAATATTATAAAGTAAAAATACAATTTCTCGTGCGTTGATTTTGTAACTAAAATATTGAAATCATTGAAATCATTGGCACTGCTGACCTAAAGCTGGAGCTGGAGGAAGTTAATGTTCTAAATTACACCCTGAAAGAAATAAAGTGCTACAGAAGTTCCAGAAATGAACAGAAATGCCTCGTGAAAGTTTTCTTGGCAAGAAACAGCTATAAGCTGTAAATAAAACCCTGAACCGCTGGATTATCCCATGCCTAAATTGCACAGAATCAACAGAGTGTCAATCAATCTATCAGTTATGCTGACACGTTGACAATAGTGATGGAATTTGTAGAACGAGATGCAGTAAATCTGATATCGTGTGTTGAAATGAGTGTACACAAACTGTTGGTATACACAACTATTAAGGCCCTCCACTTTCCTGACAGGGAGAGCGGGGGGAGTGATGAAGCAGACCCTGGTGTATTTGTAGTTTGTATGCACGTGTGTTAATGTGTGCTTGTGTGTCTGTCTGAGTGATTGAGTGACAGGAACTGATTAAGGTGTGTAGTAGCAGCTCCAATTTTAGTAATCTGTGCTGCCACACCTCAGGGGAGGAACCGTGTGCGCCTGGCTCCAGCCGCTAATGCTGCAGGGCCCAGAATGCGTTATGAGGAGAAATTCATCTCATTGTTTCTGCTCCCATTTGCCAGTTTGAGCTGCACGTTTTGCCATTGTTACCTGACAAACGTGTCAATGACTAATCTGCCCAGGTATTCGACCACCACACCTTGTATTGGCTTCCTTATCTCGCTGCTGTTTCCAGCCTGTCACTGATAAGAAAGAAGGAAGGGAGGGATGTGTGTATGTGTGGAGCCGTGGAAATAAGAAAAAGGGAAAGAAAAAGAGAATGGTGGTTAAAAAAATAATGATATAGTGAGTGTCAGAGCGAAAGAGAGAGAGAGAGAGACAGAAATAGAGAAAGAAATAGGGCATGATTAAAGAGAGAGGTCTCTGTGGTGACACTCTCCCCCCTTTTTTCTGTTTTGTGCTTGTTGAACTTGCTGCGTTGTCATTGCCTTATTTCACGGGAGCAGATTAACAGCATCTCAGATTTGTCCTCATCTTCTTGGGCCAGAGGCTTGTATGCAGTCTTGAGAGAGAAAATACAATACATTGGGAGCACCCATCCATCCTCCAGCATCTTTAGGATAGTCACTTTTGTTTTGATTTGTGTGTGTGTGTGTAAATAAAGTGCACGTACACACACTTCGCACAAAGCGCCAGTCTATATTTCTCAGCGTAATGAGGAAGGCTCGGTAATTTGTGTTCAGATGGATGAGCAATAGAAGAGGCGAGCAGCAGCGTGGTGCCAGCCGTGACTCCAACTTCAATCTGAGTCTGACCTGACCCAGCAGTATTGCTAAATCTGACTTGTTACATGACGGGTGCTCTGGCTCACCTCGCCTCGCCGAGACAACCTCTGGCCGCAATCTGGGTGTCTTTGTCAGCTCGGAGCAGCCCCGGCCCTCGGAATCGCTGAGGTGGTGGATTTTCCTCTCCTCCCTCACTCAATCTCTACCCCTCCCTCCCTTCTTCCTTACCAACATCCACAAATCAGCATTTTTTTTTCTTTGCTGTCACCCATTCACACCTCCACGGACCAGAGGCTTCCTCAACACCAGGGGAGTATAGTCTAGAGATGGAAACCCCCAAGATCATTTCCTTACTGGCAATTAGCAGCACAAACTGTGTCCCACTCAGTGACCTAACAGACAAACTGAAAGGGACTGAAGGAAACGCATGACAAAAAAGAGGAGGGGAATGATGAGAAAGAGAGAGAATAAAACATACACACAGAAGGGCTTGATTAAGTGGTCTTTTAAATGCGCGAGTGGGTAGCAATTCAGCAGCTCTTTAGTCTCAGGAGGGCCTGTCTCAATTACCCTAATGAGTCAGAGTGACTCCGGCTTCCTAGGAAGGCTATGGGAAACAGGGAGCCCTGCGAGGCCATACAGGAGACGCTGGGGCCTTAATATGTGTGTGTGTGTGTGTGTGACATGCAGGATGTGGATGCCCTGTGAAGTTAAATGGAGCGTGCCGGGTTCCCAATGAGCCAGTGTTAGCTGGCGGACTGACACACAGTGACCTCCCACTGTGCACATCACTTTCTCATCTGGTGCTGTCAGGGAGTGGCAGTTAACCCCAGTCTGCCCTGAACCTTGGCCTTCGCTAAACCAATACATATCTCCAATAAAGGCCTAGCATGGAGAATGCACATGTCACAAAATGAAGGCCTACCTCTTTTCTTACCTTGCCTTGTAAAGACAAAATGAAATCATTCCTTGTGTTTGTGACCAGGAAAGTCTCACTGCTGTTAGCTACAGGTGTGGCTGTTGGAAATGTCATAATTTTTCTGATATACAATACAGTTGGCTTCCTGCTTCCTGACACAACGTAATGGAACCAGCCTCTGTGCTATATGTTAACCTCTCCGTCAACAAATGCACAAACACGCCACAAACTACGCTGTTGTGGAAGCTATCAGCGCAGTGTCATCGTCGCCATTACCCTCGTGTATCCAGCGTTCCCCTTCACATGACATTCCATTAGCAATTCAACACACAGCTACTCCACACCCTGTGGCCTCTCAGGAATACATGTCAGTGTAAGAGCACCGGGCTTTACAATCACTCTGCGTTATTCATTCAACCGTTCTCCATATTTACTAGTACACATCAGGACTCCATATACACACACACCATAAATACTGCTTTCTGGTTATTTTTGTCCAATATCCTGTAGTATCTGTTTAAAGTACAAAACAGTGGCTGTGTTTGAAACCATCTACTACGTACTACTGACGAACGCAGTATTCAATACACAGTACATACTGCATACTGCGTTTGTCAGTAGTATACAGTATACATCTGTTAAATTGATTTATTTTGTAGTATGCTAGGCCAGGCTTAGCCTTTAAACAAGCTCTTAACCCTTTGAACTCTGCAATAGAAATGGTCCACCGGTGCCTTCATTGGTATTTTTGCATATTATGATATAATTTCTTGGAGTATCTTAAAATGCTTCATACCCCTAAAATCTGTACAACCTAAGCTAAAAGGTTATGTAAGACAATACACCATAATAATTGATAACATATTGAAATTGTGTCATAAAAAAATACAGTTTTAATTTTATGATGGACATTTGTGTTGTGATGTTAAAACAAACCATCCATCAACAGAGAAATAAAAGCCTCTTGTCTACGAGACCAGTCTCTTGGGAGAGCTCCAACCAGCTCATAAGAGAGCTCCAACCAGCTTAACTCCAAGAACGTTGGAGCAAATTTTCATTTGGCTATCAATTTTTGTAAAACTGTAAATATTAAAAATCTACACAGTTGATTTCTCGCCTCAAAAATTCTCAGAAGTGAATTCATTGATGAAATAGCATACAAAAATTGTAAAAAATACTTGCCGGTTTTGACCACTATTGTTGTGACCATAAACAGTACTATTCCAGTGCTTTGCATTGTGGGATACAATAGGCAACGTAGACTGGTCCTATGCACACTGGAGATTTTTTTTCAAATCAGTATGACATCAGGGTATTTTCGGCATACTTTAGATTTTGTTTTTGTTTGCATACTGCATACTACATAGTTTGGCCAAACCAGTACGTACTGCTAGTATAGTATGCAGTTTCAAATACAGCCAGTGTTTTTTTTTTCTTGAAATGAAAGAGAATGCATATTCGACATGAAATGGCATTGTTATTCATACACTTACTTTCTAATTTCTTTGGAATGCTGTCCCGAGCCAGCCAGTGTTTTTGGCCCAGTAAGCAGATGGGAGGTCAATGTTGGTCAGTCTAGACAAAAGAAAATTCCTGCACAATCACATAATTATGCTCCTTTCATTGGTCGGTCTGTCTATAGGGTCGCTCTCTTTGTCCTTCTGTCAGTCTGTTTGTTACCGAGCAAGATATCTTGGCCAGATTACCCTGCAACTTGGTTTCAGGGTTATTTGTTTTTGGTGACCCCATGAAGTTTTGTCTTTCATCCCTCTGGCCAGACTTTGGTTCATGACAAAGTATCACAGACAAAAGACAAAAGGCTGTATTTCCATGAAATATGCTGTGGATATTCATGGTCCCTAGAGGATGAATCTTGTTTGTTTCCATTCATTTTTACTCTTCTTCTCATGCAACTCATATTCTAAAATCTTCACATGCACACAGCTCACTTCAAGTAATAATATGACAAGCCAATGGCACCAACATTTTAACATGCACATAACATTTTAAATAAAGTAATAGGCTAATTGTTTTGTATAGCCTTGTTCAGGTCAAACTTTTTTTTTGACCCCATTTTAAACTTTTAGTTTTGTTTTTCCTCAGCCTTTGTTTTTATCCTTGTATTTTGTGCTTACGGACGACGTGTTATTGTGGGGCCGAAGCCCTCACTGATAGCTATGTCACCTTTCACTTTCAATTGCTGCAGAACAACTGAAATCATTTGTCATTCTTTCTGGGCCACTGAGTGAAATATGACTCATAGGCCTCAGAAATGTTGAAATTGAAAAAGCACATTGTCACACGGGGGCCTTTGTCTCAAATCTCCTCCCTCTCCTCCTTCTTCCCTCTACACTCTCAGTCATACAGAAGAAATGGCTGCCATTTAGACACTCCTAACGGTCGCTCCTAATGGCTCTTTGTGATAGAAGTTATTTATGGCGGGATTAATTTTAATCTGTCAGTCTGGGGAGAAAAAAAAAAAAAATCTGCCCATGAAACGGCCATTTCAAAAGGGCTGCACCCTGTTGCTGACTACCAGAATGCTCCTCCTCTTATAAAGGAAATAAAGAAAAGTTGAACGCCAAAGCTAGGGGATGATTTAGCTCATTGCCATTAAGTTGGGGTTTGAATTGCAATACAGCTGGCAGAGCTTGGCTTTAGGTGTGAAAATGTCAATAGCCAAGAGTGCTGCGTCTCCCTTGTCAGCTCTGACGGAAGACCAACGACCAGCCAGGCTGCCATTTGTCTTCCTGAGTGAGTTTTCTAATAACCGTAATAGCTGTGGCAATAAATTACCAGCGGCCTGTCACAGAGAACATAGTGCAGCATTTAAATCTAACAAAGAGCCCCCGCTCCCTCTCCCTGCTTTCCCCTGATTTTATTTTTAAAACTTAGTAACTCCCTCATTCCCTTAAGGAGCACTTTAAGCTAATAGTGAATAGCCAAACCCCCATTGCAGAGCTCAAGTATATCACGTCCTAACTGGACAGAAAATCCTTGGCTTCTCCTTCTTTCCCCAACACTAGAAAAGAATATTTAGCATGTTTGTTTTTTTTTAATGCAAAGCGGTTCACGCTATACTTCCAGTTTGAATTATGCAGCAATGTCCTATAACTGCACTGGTCACCTGTCTGCTGGACTCCCACTTTAGTGAAATAACACATTAAGGCTGATAGCTGATTGGAATGAGATGTCATCTTACCCTTGACCCCATCATCATGTGCCCTCGCCCAAGCTAGTGTTTTTCCATCCCCCTCCCACGGAGTTGACTGCAGTCCCTCAGCGAGATGAGCGTGTTCGGTAATTGGAGCAGCGGGAGGCGATTTGTTCCCATCCTTTCCCTCAGTAGCAGCAGTTTGCCGGTGGGCAGCCCGCAGAGCCATGCCATCCTGCCATTTGTCAGACAGGGTGCAATTTCCCGGTCATCTGTTTCCATCCATAACTGAGGGTGAGGAAAAAAATGGTGAATGATGGAGACTTTAATATGGCTCCTCACACTGTAGGAGCTTACTGCTAGTAGCAACAAGCCACACACTCTCACCCTTTTGGCAAATACCGCAGCACAGTGCTCATAATCTTCAAATGCTCACTATTTACAAGTGACGCATTTCTCAGTAATGTGAGGCTCTGCTGACTTTCTTTTCGTCAGCAGACCTGTGGTGCACAAACGGATGGAGGATACCTCATCTGGGAGGGCGTGTCACTGTTTAACACAAAAGATTTGCCCTTTAGCGACAGACGAGAGATTCCTGTAATTTTTGCCACATGCCTTAACCTCTTGTTGCTATAGCTCCCTGAGGCAACATGGATGTTTAAGCTTCTGCACCTTCCTGCGACTGACCCTGAAAAAGGGGCCCAGAAAGATGTCGTCCAAGTGTTAGGTAGAAGAATCAACTCTGAAACAGGCCTGCTTTTGGTGTTGTGTACACCACAATGTATTCGGAGCTGTATTCAACAGTGGTTTAAAACAAAGTAATCTGCCTCGCTCGCAATCAACGCTCTTCTTAGCGAGCCGCCATAAAACAAAGAATCCCCCGCAGTGTGCAGCTGTGCAGCATGATAAGCATGCAAACTCCGCTTCCCAAACTTGGCCCGATCACACGCTTCCATCTATCCATTTACCAAAACCAATTATTTTTTCAATCCAAAGGTGCACCTGATACCTCCCCCATCAGACTGATGCGGCAGGGACAGAGGAGTTCTAAAGGAGAGCAATGGGTGGTTTGGGCAGTGCTCCTCTGAATGTGGGGAGAGGCTAGCTGTGTTATTTGTAATCACAAATTGATGTCCTTTGTAGCCATGGGTTGGTGTGATGTGTGGGCCGGGAGAGGCAGGCATCATGCGAGGCAAGGCAGCTGCTCTGCCTGTTTTCCCTCCCCGCAGTAAAGGGTTTCCTTTCAAAGAAGCCAAATCGTATCTCCTTTCAGCTAGGCAAAACTGAGTCACTGTAGTTCATTTGAGCCCGCAGATAAGATGGGACAGGCGTTAGGATGTCAGTTGAGCTTTTTCACACAAATGTCTTTTATTCGCCTTTTGTCTGGTTTTTAGGAACTGTATGAATGAATACATGTTTATGTATTTTCTGTCTCATTTTGTAGGTTTTCCCCCCCTTGATTAAATTCAGGAGCTATACTCTAACTTTAATTATTTTTTTTATCTTTTATTCTCTTTAGCACACATTGGCTCTGAGTGAGTAATCTGGCACTATTTGTGTTTGTCTTAAGGCGTTTCTTGAAACAGTACATTTTTTTTCATTCTAATTGAGGGCTAGATTTATAGGACTGAGCATAGCTGCCTCAGTAAAAACAATTACGGATAAAGAAAATGTGCTATTTTAGATGTTTATCAATTTTAATTACCACCATCAAGAGAATTAGATAGTTGTTGATTTTTTCTCTTGTTTTATTTTTTCTGTTTGTTGCCAGGATATTGAAAAGGAACTTTCATTTTGTATTGATTTTGGCGGCCCCGGTGGACAAAAGCGGTAGTATTTCCATGAGCACCACCGCCTCGTGTTGCACCAGCATCGTCTGACCCGCTCAGCCCCGGCTCTGGTTCTCCCGTGCCTCCCTTACCTCCAGGGGGCCCAGTAATACGGTTTGGGCTTAAGGGTTGGACGATTGGATGAATATATCAGCGATTTGCTGAGTATATCGCTGGTTGTTTTTTGGGGTGATTTTTTGCACGTCATTTTATTTTGCTAATTTAATGCTCTGCCTCCAAAGAACGAAAGCCGCTCAGCCGCTGTTCAGCGGGCAATGAGAGATACAGCGGAGGAAAACAACATGCAGAGCCAGCTTATTTTTTATATCTAACTGTGACATAAGGGTTTATTTCGACCAAACTAAAGTTGGTGATTGTTGGCAAGACTAACCAAGGTGGTTTTTGTGTTTTTTTGTTTTTGTTTCTGTCGAGTGTGAATCAAGTGTGTTTTGCTCCACTGCTAAAACGCCCAGCTGACGGGCTAACGATGGCCAGTTGGATAATGTTAACATATCACCCAACCCTACTGGAGCTCCGACTGCAGGTTGAAGGTCACAGCGAAGCCATATCTGGGTCTGTCCGTGGAGTGCTGGTCACTGCCAGAGGCCCCGCTGGAGTGTGAGCTGAAGGAGTTTCTGGTGAACCTGCATGCCGTAAATCGTTTCGTCTGATGTCGTGGGGAATCGGACCAGACGACAAGCATTAAGAATAACTACAGAAATAGCCAGTCTTCTCGCTTCTCGTTTACTTATGTAGATATATAGAGGCATCAATGTTTAATTGTTTCATAACCAGTTAAAAGTTCCTTTTAATAACTTTAAAATATTATGAATTGGATTTGCACAGAACTCTGAAAATTTGTTGAAGGGGAAAGAGAGAACTGTTTATCTTTTTCATACTTATTGGCCAGACTGTGTGCCTATAAACAAACAAATCTGTCTGTTTTCCAAAAATGTGCTACAATGATAGAAGGGCACAGACTACTGAATGACCGCTGGACAAGGATAGTACTCAGTGGCTTAGTTTATGGTGTCGCATTGCTTGGCTATAAATGCTTAAAAGTCTCTAGGACCTGAACTCATAAGTCATGTCCAGTTTCAGGTACAATCATAAAGATGTGTTCAACCCCTGGCGTAAAAGAAGTTGGTGGAAGCTATTAATGACATTTTGGTTGGAAAGTCCTAGCACTTATGGAGGTGTGTGTTCTACTGGGCACCATTTAGTTGATTTTGATTTCATGTGCATTACAGATGTATATGTTAACAAGTCCACAGTTATAGCTGCTGCATTCGTGTTTCCATAGATGCTGTATAGTATGAAAGTAATGTTGCTATCAAACCAAGAAACTGAACAGCCAGAGGCGAACCTCATATTAGAGTGCACCCGCCTGTAAGGGTGAGGGACTGAGTGCATCTGTGGAAGGGCCAGGGTCTGAAAGGAGAGGCAGTCCCTGCAACTACCGAAAGCTATAACGATGCACTGTGTACGACCCCCAGACGAGATTGATCAATAGGTCACAGCAATGAAGTGGCACATCGATTACACCAATGACAGGGCATTTACAGGTTTAATCTGTATAATGAGTGTAACCTTTTTCTTTCAGCCACCTGCTTTCTGCCTGGCACCGAGGCATCCAAGGCCAGCAGGGACTAGAGAGGGGGGGGTGGGAGCGAGATAAGATGAATGCCTGGGTGCATGTATGTTGTGGGTGTGTGTGGGTGTGTGTGTGGGGGGGGGAAGTTGCAGACAGAAATGATGATGTTGAAAATAGGGAGGGGAAAAGAGGAGAGAAGAGAGCGCTTTATGTGACACCTGGGCCTGTGTTTGTGTCACAGCTGTAGGTAAGATAGTGGTGCAGGGGGAGGATCATCATCACCATGCATTCGTATGCAGTGAAGAGAGGCCACCAATGATTAATGTGTGTCATGGGTAACTCGAGGCTCTGCAGTCTCTTTAGCATTTACAGTGTGTCCTCCTCCTCTCGCCTTCACAATCCTTCCCGAGCCTGAACAGCTTCTTCTGCTCTTTCCTCATGTCCTGTTGTAGGAGAAACAGCTTCCTCTCGTTAACATTCTTCTCATGTTTCCCTATTTGGGCCCACAGTGATAGATGTTACTCACATACACTAGTTTCTCCTTGCCATACATTAAGTGAAAACTCTCCTTTCAGTTACTTACTTACTTATCCACGCTACATCTCGCCCATCATTATTATTTTTTTCTTTCTTCTTTTGCAACACGACACAAATGCCAATTAACATAAATTACATAAATTCTAATTAACCTTCATGCTTATCAGTGAAACGCAGACTTGGTAAGGGCTCTCAGGGGCTGAATGCGCTTTTCAAGAAACAGCTTGTTCACTTGTGGAATGTGTCTGCGCTAAGCCGTCTTTACACAGCTGACTCCGTTTCCACAAGCGTTCAACACCTTTCTTGTTAACAGGTTTTATCATGTTTACAGTGCGGGAGGGGAATCTGCGGGAGCATCTTTTATTTTCTACATGAATTAACTTGAGGGTGTTATTGTTGTGTGATTTAGAATGAAGTGATTTCCTCCATAGATTTAAGATTTTACCACTTGTATTTTTAGTTTTGCCAGCATAACTGAATAAATCAGAGCCAGATTATAATCAAGCGAGCTTCCACTGTTTGCGCTTCTCTTCGGGGTTTCTTATCAGTGGTTTGAACCGGGATATGTTATTCACTTATTTATCCACTTACTGTTTCCTAGCTTGACATCTTTACGTACTGTAATAATGAATGATCCTTTAAAGAGGGGGTTCGAGCATGATTCTAGTCTTTGCTTTATTTATTATCACATTATGACATACTAAATATAGTGTATTTCATCTTAGATTCACTTGTTTTTAAAATGATGACATAATTATCATATATAAAATAATATATTTACATAACATAACATATATTAAATAATATAATTAATTAAATATTTGCCCACTTCCATGTTGTTAAAAGTATTAAATACTTGACAAATCTCCCTTTAAGGTACATTTTGAAACCGATAAAAAAATGTGAGATTAATTTGCGATTAATCGCGATTAAATATTTTAATCGATTGACACCCCTGGTATAAAACCTTATCCACAGTGACTCACTTAGCCGGCCCCAGAGTTTATTTGTGTGGTGTTTGGAATAGAATGTGAGTGAATAAGCCTGACATGATTGGATATCTTTAATCTAAAACCATTCACATAGATTAAATCTATCAAACAAAACAACAACAATCATAAAAAGGCGAGTAAATTATTGAAGAAAAAAAAAAAAATTGAAACTGGAATTTAGCTTTAAATGATTAGGCTGTCTGCTGAAGAAGTCGCAGCATGGTAAATGTTCTTCCCCGTGGATGGCTGCAAAAAATGTCTCTGGGGCACAAAGTGCTCCGAGCGTGTTGTCAGGGGAATATTACTGCAGTGTTATGATGTGTTTTTATTCTGTCAGCCTCATCCCCAAGGGCAGGAGCTCCACTCACAACTGCGCTGCCTGCTGCTTCACTTCGGCAGAAATGCTTCGACATATACAGTGCACAGACGCGCAGACACAAACAAGCACAGACACAGACATGCAGACTAACACACACAGACACCAACGTACACACACCGTCACCTTCAGAAAGTTGACTGCTTGCAGCCGCAGCCAAGTTAAATGCTGCTTTGCCAGTCCATCTCTGCGTCCCCTCCCCTCCTCTGCTCTCCTCTCCTCCCCTCTCCTCATCTCTTTGACTCCCAAGGACAAGGAGACCCACCGTACAATGGGACACCATTTATCACCGCAGGAACAATTACTGGAGACATTTCATTGTCAGAAAATTTCAAGCCAATTCTTCCCCCCATCTCTCTCTCTTTATCTTCCTCCTCCCGCTCTCTCTTCCTTTCTTGCCCTCCTGCCATCCCCTCCTTTTTTTTCTCCCTTCCTCTGCTCTGCCTTCTTTGCATGGCTCGCAATGAGCTCTATTGCAGGTCAGGCTCCCATTAGCCCAAGCCCATCACTATAGATTACAGCACAGAGGCGGCGGAGCACTGTATTATATCTCATCTAAAGGCCCTGACAGACTTTTCTCCCTCTGTTTCTAACAATGGGATCCTCTTTTTTCTCCCAAGGAAAGGCATGGAAAATTGCCTCTGATACTGTATCTCCAGGCCTGTGCTTTAATGAAGCCTTTCAACATGGCGCCATGTGAAGGGGGAGGAAGAAAGTCAGTTGTCCAATCTCTGTTTCATCGAACATGCAGGCCCAGCCTCAGTTAAGCACAGCAGAGCAGAGCAGTGGAGGGATTTAAATGCCAAATCTCTATCAGATATGTAACGTATTACTTTTGCTTCCAGTTTTGGTCTGCTTTTTCAAACGGGTGACTCCACGTCTGCACAAAAACATTTTTGACGCTGAAAGCCTCCAATGTAAAAAAGGGGGAATGAACCATACAGCAACACTACGTCACCCACTGAAAAGGTCACTCTTTACTCCCTTCGCCCTAAACCGGCAAGTCTGAAACTACTGCATTCAGCTCTGGACTGACTAACTTATGCTTTGCCTCTGTGCCACTTCAACTTATTTACAAATATGTCAAAACTGAACCCGGACACACGCTCGTGTGTTTAGGTGGTTCTCGTCCTCCCTTTATTTTTCATTGCGTGTCGCATTTGTTTCTGCGCAATATTTGTTTTTGACGTGGAGGTGCGTGTTAGATAAGCAGATTCAATCATGTGTGAAGCAGCTCCTCACGTTGCCTGCATGGCATCCTTGACATCCATCAGTGCAGAATAGAAATGGGCTTTAAGTGTCAAAGTGCTGTGATTTGCCCGCGAGTGCTGATATGATCACTATTAGATCGTTTTTAATGACTAATGACATTTGAAAAGTGCTCGGGTCTGTGCTGAGGTATAGAGGGAAAATTACCTCTCCCCTGTGCAGCGCTGTGTTCCCCCTGTGGTGGTAGCAGCAGGTCTCAGTCAGTTATGGAAGCATGTATTGAGTTTATGTGTGTCCACTTGTGTCACTGAGCAAACTGCTGGGAAGGCCCCAAGGCAGTGCCTGAGGGCTTATCGTCGGGTTGTACTGTACATGTCCTTGACAGTCTCTAAGCGTATCTCAGTACTGGCCCTCACAGTAAAGCCGCCCACACATGATCAGCGGTATAATCGCTCTGCACTGGCTGTGCCATTGTTTTCCTGTGGGGAGAGCGGTGCTGCCTGACTAGACAGAAGCGCTACCCTTGGCGTGGCGCTCCACTCTGCTGCGCTCAAAGTTAAAATGATTTCAACTTTGACCTTGGTTACTGCTGACCTTTCAAAGCTCAACTAACGAGTATTGAAATAACAGCTGCAACTGTTGTTGTTGCCTAGAAACAGTCAGTGGCGTTCCTTGCGCATTTTTCGATAACATTATACCTGCGCTTTACCTCTGCAAGTCTGTGCACCCTAACATGTGAAGGCAGCTTTACAGTACAGGTTAATCCATAATCTAAATTTACACACTAATGCATATAGTACAGACATAAACACGTGTTCAAGCACTCACACGCATACTTGAGCAAATCATGGCTGAGGGGGTAAAAGGAGGCTGTTATCAAAATAAATCCTTTGCAAAACATTCTCTTCTTTATCTGGTTCAGTCTAACAGGAAGTGATATTCAGTGTGTCTCGGACAGTGTTACTTATGGTCCGCGATAGGATGCTGGGTGGCCCGACTGCCACTTTCTAATTCACAATGAAAATAAATTGATTCACAATAGGAATTCGTTTTTTTTGTACTTTGAATGTAAATGAGGTGCCAGAGTGCATAAAAAAAGCATCATAAGACTAATAGAGTTTGTTTATCAAAAGAAAGTGCCAGGGGAGGATCCCCCGGACCCCCCGACAGAGGTCCGGGATAAGCCCCAAAAGTCCTAAAGTCCTAGAAAGAGATGAGTTGTGGGCCTTTTAATGTTTATTCATTTAATATGATAACTTTTATTAATGTTCGTTTATTAACTGGCCCCTGGCCTTCAGTCATTTTGGAAAAGTGGCCCCCAGGCTAGGGATGCACCGATCTGACTTTTTCAGTCCCGATACTGATAGCGATACCTGGGCTTTGGGTATCGGTCGATACCGAGTACCGATCCGATACCAGTGTTTTAATAATAAGCTATGTAATAACTGTGTTAACTTTCTTAACTTTGTAAAACAAAATGTAACAAATAAATACATAGATATAAATTATTATATTATTGAAATAATAAATCGTTCACCAGCAACTTCCTAGAAAATTAACAGGAATTAAAATTCAGGGTGTAAGCTGTTTTATTGCAGCAAGAAATTGGTCAAAACTTAAACAGGAATTAAAATGTGAGTATAAATGTATATATAGTATATACATATAGAATTGAATTGAATAGATCGGCCGATTTATCTCCAATACCCGATTGAGCTTCAGCATCGGCCCGATGCATCCGGTGCATCCCTACAAAGCAAGGCAAAGCAAGTTGAGTATCCCTGTGCTAGGGTGTTAATATGGGGACTGTCTGGGCTCAACCTGTGTCAACCTATTTCTATCGATTGTTCCTACTCGGTGTCTTTCTCATTTTCCTACAGTATCTGCTACAGCTATAAAATAATAAGACACAATGAAGTTTAAATGTCCATTTTAGACAATTCAAGTTTACTTTATTTTTTTTGTATATTTGGTCCAATATTTTCTTGTTCCATTGACACTTTGTGTTTGCCAAAGTTAGGATGACCCAAGTCTCTGTGGGGGTGCTGGTGAATAGAGCCTCCACAATCATTCACACATTACAGTGCTATGTGTTGCTGTTTTATTTGTCACTTACATAATTTAGTATTTTGAGCCAGGTCCAGTTTGCAATGTTATTGGCATGTTCGTGACGTTCTTGTAATTTTAGGCAATTCAATCCGTCCTCCTTTTCATTGTGTTTTTCTTGTGCTTCATAGTTAACAACCTGCTTTTCCCTGTTTGGGAAACAGGCTTCATGCTTTAAACCTGTCCATTAGTTTGTAAACTACCTGTATGTAAAATAATCCTTTTCCTATGGTCCACATTGGGTCAAGGGAGCAAGATAGACTAGATAGAATGATGTAACACAGGTGACAGATGGTGAGAGAGGTGTTATGCATCTACAGCCATGGACTGTCCTTTGGTTTTTGGAGAGGGCCACTTAGCTCTAGGATCCACAGCTGGTTTCAGCAGCAGCCAGACACCCTGGGGAACTCTCAAACATTCCTCCGGGGCTGTCTCTGTAATAAGTCTGTGCTGACATGGGTTAAAAAGGGCCAGAGAGATGGACGGAGTTATAGATCTGGCATGCCTGAACAAGTGAGTGGAGATAGAACTGACCGTCTGTCTGGTGTGTACACTGAATACTGAGAAGTAGAAGACAGAAAATAAAATGGACTACAGGCTGTTACATTCAACACTGGCTGTTCATACAGCCCACAGTTCTTTAACTCAAGCGGAAATTTCCAGTACGATTCAGTGAAACTACTTTAACCTTTAAGCAGATTTAATAGAAAAGTTGCCAGACAGTGGAGACTTTGGGTTTTGTTGCAGTGCCGTCTTCCTTGTAGCTCTTTTAATTTCCATCTCAGCAACTGAATCCAAGAATAGACATAAACCACAGACAATCCATACAGAGTGTAATATCACTGAGAGGGCTAGAACAATGATTTAGAACCACTAAATAGATGCTCCACATAATCAACTTTGCATATTTGATGTGAGGCGCTCTCCAGAGTGGGCTGGCTTTCAAATGTAAATTTTGCCTGCAAACTTAAATCATTTAGTGCGTTTTACTTGAAGCGTATCTTTGACAACAATAAATCACAAGGTTGCTGCATCCATTAGCAAATTGGCTCTGCAGTAGATGGAAGAATAAAGGGAGAGAGAGGCAGAGAGAGAGTGTGCGGCGGCGGCGGCGGCGGTCTTTTATAATCAACAGTAACAGTTTCAGAGCTAGTAGCCAGACACTGCGGCACACGGACGCCCATAAACCTCTGGTCACATACATCACAACAATGGGCCCATTGATTGGCTGGCCAGGACAGTGGGTGGGAGGCACTGGCTCTAAGTGATGCATGCCACTATCAACTTTGAAGAGCCTCTGTTCTTTCCGTGGCCCTGTCACACTCATAGCCCTCTCTGTGTGTCCGTGAGACGCCCGCGACGGAGCTTTCAATGAGCGTCCTTCATGCCTCACAGTTCGCAGCCGGCACACACTCGCTGTCTGCCTCTGCTCTCCATCTCATCCCCATTCTGTCAGTCTCCCACACACACACATACATACACTTGAGTTTTCAAGACTCTGGCCTTGTCATTTCTCTTTGGTTTCATTTGGAGAGTTTTATTGTATTTGGATAAGTGCAGGCTACAGTGTGTCCACCCTTTTCAGAAATATGTATTAGACAGAATAGCCGGTGCTTTCATGAGCACAAAGAGAGAGACAAGAAGAGGAGAAATGGGGCCAATTAGAGGCCTGGAGCTAGCTAGTCTTCTGATACTGCTGGTCTGGGCCAGAGCACTATGTGTGTGTGTGTGATTGTCTGCAGGTTCTGTACGGGAGGTGACGACTGAAAAAAGAAAGACCAGGAAATCCATTATTTCTATTTTTGGTGTCCAAAATTACTGGAAGCTGGCTGAAATATGAATAATGGAAATGACTGTAGGGTTTCTCTTGCCCAAAAGGCTTCGTTCCAGAGCCCTCTTTTCCTCTAGTGATCAGATATAATACCAAAAGGTGAGTTCCAGGGGGTGTTGGTGGTTGTCTCTGTGTCTTTATGCCAAAAAATGGGACTTAAATTGGGCTCTGAGCGCAGTAGTAGTCCATTGTTTAAACCTGCAGTAGGCAGAATGTGTTTGGCATCATTGGGCAAAAAAATCCATAATAACCTTTCAGCATATTGTAATATAACTAGACTTCTGCACCTCCTCATGGCTCTGTTTTCAGGCTTTAAAAAATCTAAATCTATAAATCTCCCATGATGGAAGAATTTGGCCAATCACAGGTAATTTCAGAGAATGTTCCTATTGGCTGTTCATTCAACGGAGCAGCTGTCAATTACTCACAAACTCCGATCAAATTGACAGCTGCTCAGAGACGTCAGGCTCCAGCTTGGCTCTGATTGGTTGTTTTCCTCCGGTCTGTGAAATTTTGCAGATGCCATTAGGAGCACCGGAGGACACAGGGGCACATGATTTTGTTCAGACTACCTATCTCATGCACTACTTTTTTAAAATCATTTTTTTTTTATCATATTTGCTCCAATTCTACCCACTGCAGCTTCAAGTCTGTATTTTATGTTAAAACTGTCAAATCTGATCATCTGAGTGGGTATTGTCTGCTTAGACCAGCAATGTATATGCCTCTTCCAACTACTCCAGAAGTGCGCTGTATTATTTCTTTGATGGAGTCTCTGTGGTAAGAGATAAGAACGCAAAGGAGAAGAAAGAAAAGCGTACAGAAATCACTCTGTGGGCCTTTTTTCACACTGTGGTATGCAGTCAGATCAGACTGCCCCACTCCACATTCTGTATGATCAAAGTTAGCAGATCAAACAACTCAACTGGCAGACAAGCGAGTTACCTATCCTAAGGCTTCGGGAAATGTGACTGAAACCTTGCAATTACTCACCCGCGATGCAGGGAAAACTTCCAACCGCTCACTGTAGAGTTTTTTAAAGGAGTTGACCACCAATATTTGTCATCATTGTTTGAGTGGAGAAGCCTGTGTGCTGTTACAGCTCTTTGTTGACTTGTTCCTGCATCCTCCCTGAATTCACAGACTGCGTATCTTTACAGCCCTAACCACATCCCTGCTAATTAACAGGACAATAAACATGCTGGCTCCCATTAACTGCGGCGGCCGCCGCATATTTCCCCAGACAGAGTCTGACTGGTAGATAGGGGCTCTCTCTACTGCACAATATGTTAATCAGCCTCCTTCATCTCAAGCTCTCCATCTTCTTTCTCTGTCTTCAAAGTCAAGTAGGAGACCCTCTCTTCCCTCCCGTCCCCAGGCCCTGCCCTATCTTCATCTGCAGGTAGCTTAATCTGTCTTCACTGGAGAGCTCTGCCACATTACGGGGGTGCTCACCAGCCAATTACTATCCATTTCAAGTGGAAGGCTCATCAGGTTGACGTCTCTAAGGAAAAATGGCCACGTCCTCTTGACCTTTTTGATTGTCCTGATGCATCAAGTGCTAAGGCAAACAAGAGAAGCGGTGAGTGGGCGCCTAACTCGTCATTATCAACCAAAGAAGTGGAACAGTGTAGCCATGCTTAAAATCTGAGGGAGTGCGGCGCTGCTCTGAAAACACTTTGGGCTTTATGTGGCGTGGAACCTCTTTATTTCGGAGGGTAGCGTATGGCAGTAATCCGACCTGCAGATAATAAGACGCCATGTCATAAATCCTCTCAGAAAACTAAGGCAGTTAGGCTCATATTTGCTCATTCCGTCAGGGCACATGCACTGTTTGCTGCTCAGAGGGGATTGTCTCCACTCTTTTCCCTTTTTTTTTTTTTTTTTTTTGTCAAAACTCATGGAACAGTCAAACTCTTTAAATATCAGCTGGCCGCATAGACACAGAGCAGACACACACCCAGCTTTCAACGTAGCTCAAGTGTGAACTCTGTAAACAGAGATGGTCCCTTAGAGAGTGAGAGTCAGGAGCATTATCATAAGCAACTGTCAGATTTTGTCTTTGCATTGTTAAGTAGAGAGAAAAAAAGAGAAAACCATGATTTAATTAAAGCTAGGCTAAGGGCACAGGAGGAATTAAAAAAAAAGAAAAAAAAAGAATAGAAGTTAATAAAGTGGCATGAGTGTGTGCTGTTATTGTCGGGTCAGTTGCAGAATTAATTTTTTTACCTTTGGGCGGTTAGTGGGCGATGTGTGCGCGCCCAGCTGCTGGTCCGAGACAGGCAGTTGTTAGGCATGCCAGTCTGGTGGCCTCTTTCAGCCTGCCAGTCTGTCCAGATCTTCAGGGCTCCCCGCTAGCCCCCTCTGCTTTACTGTGCTCTGGCAGAGGGGCTAATTAAAACAGGGCTAAATTAACAACACGTTCACAGGCTAGCCTGCCTCGCCTGTTTTACTCCCTCCTCCCCGGCCTTTCTTCTCTGTACCTCAATGCACACACACACACACACACACACACACACACACACACACACACACACACACACACACTCCACCTCCCTTTCCTCATCACCCTATATCTCACCGAGGCTGCCTACTGCGGGAACATGTGTTTACCTTAAGGGGTTTTATGGCAATTACACTCCTGTGCTCTCTCTGCCGCTTTTGTTTTCCATTTATGTGTTTATTTAATTGGCATTCAGTGTGCCGTAATTCTATTAGTTCCTGAAAAGGTCAGGGTCATAGGGGATTGGCCTCTGGCGAGACTCTCTTGTGAAACACGTACCACTCAAGCCGCTCCATACATACAGAGAGATAATTAAAAAGGACCATGGTAGAACTTATTTCACAACCTTTAAGGAAGACAATTAAAGAAAAGCAAAACCCAGCAGTGCTGACAGGAACTCTGGATTTTAATCAATTTTGTGAAATGTACTTTGAATATAAAATATTAGTTCCTATTGTCTACACAGCACTGAAGTCTGAGTGAATTTCTATTCAGGATTTCTCTTTCAAAAGGTAACATAATTGAATTAAAGATTATTGAACATCATTGCATAACGGAGTGCTTGGTCACTTTCAGAGACAGTTTTCAATAATGAAATGAACAACCACCAGCCCTATATATGCAGCTAGGGTTTCTTTTCCTTTTTTAACCGAATCATCCTGAAATAACAATAGACTTAATCATTGGACAGTAATAACTGACGGCTGTACACATGCAAGTCAGAGTCACTGAAAAAAAGCCTTAAAGTCGGAGACAGTGATTCTTGAGAAAGATTGTTGATATTTGAGCTCTGATCGTCAAATCATGTTTTCTTTTTGTTTGTTTTTTGCTCATGGATCCCCCTCTGTTTAAGCTTTATATGTCTATAGAAAAATAGTAAAAAACAACAACATTTTTGAGAGATATGTGACTATCGCTTAGCAACGCTGTTTCTTGTGTGTAGAGGTGTATGTAGAGGCGCGTGTGTAGGTGTGGCGCTGTCCAAAGTACTGAAACAGAGCGGAGAAGATGTGAGTGCTATGTGAGTGCTCTGATGAATAAATGTATTTTTTTGATATTGAAACAGTAACCTTATGTTGTTGTTATTTAGCCTTTCTGAGGCTATCAGCATGATGCTGCTCCAATGGGCGCCGCAAATTTAGTCTATCATGATGATTAATCACGCACACTAATGAGTTATTTTCAAATTTGTATTAACGGTATTATTAATAGGCTGATATTTATACCAAAATAGGCTATATATATATATATATATATATATATATATATATATATAAATTATATACGTATATATGAGTTATTGGGAGAAACCAAGCAATTCTTTGTAAAATCAGATATTCAGCACCTCCATATAGCCCAAATGGAATGATCCTGATCCCCACGATTCGACTGTGAGATTGGCAGTCGAATTAGGCTTCTTACATCGAATTGTCAAATAGTCGACTGTTCAGGGTCACCCCTAATCAACACCGGATTTTTTTCCCCGTGCGCACATAGAACGGACAGCTGAGGAGATACTCACTGAATTTGACAAAAAGTGTATTGGAATAAAATCACCGACTCCACCTTTAATGCTGTCACTGCGATATCAGCTGTAAATCTCTGAGCTATCTGAGATTGTGTGCAGCGCGGCACCTTTCTGCTGTCAGGTCATCGTCCAAATTACCCAGGAATTTTGAAGTATTTAAATTTTAAACTTGCATAAAGTGGCCTACATGGCCCCGGCTGCATTTGGCTGTTTAATAATGAATGAAGACGAACAGATCAGCATGTGTAATGGGGACTTGGCTGGAGACACGGCGTGAGCTGACTGGGTATTTCAGACGATCTGTCAGCATGTCTGCTGACCCCGATGAGCCGTTATTAAAATTACGCAAGATGAGATACAGGCACTTGATGGAGGCAAGACTTGACAGGCCTTCAGTGTGTTTGTGTAGCTGCAGTATAGTGGAGCGTTATCATTCAAGCTTTAGTGTAAACATAGGCACAGGTTTCTCAGCTTTAGACTCGCATCCTTAACACATGTAGTATATCTGACAGACAACTCAAGTCTCTCTGCTGATCACTAAGAGGAAAGTGTTAAAATGGAAGTATATATAAAAGCCTTACTGTGGACGTGCTACTTTACATTTCTTCTTCTTCATCATCTCTAGTAATGGCACCACATTTACCCCTGTTTTTATTTTTCTTTTTTTTTGTAGACAGGCAGGTATGTTATTTTTGTTAATAGCAGCCATACTGAACATTTGGTCTTGTTTCTATTTTCTTGCAAAATTGGGGTAGATTACAGTGTATTTTTCTACTTTCTTGTTAGCAGTTGTAGCATTTGTTTTGTTGTACTGCTGAGGTAAAATATAGAAAACACTACACACGCTTACATGTGATAATCCTTGGCTGACGGTCTCTTGTGAATGCATTTAGAATAGGATATATAGTTATAACTATTCATTCTTAATGTTCTTAGTTAGTAACAGCTTCTTTTTTGTAGTCTTTGTTACAAAACTCTCTCAGAAGCTGCATGTTCATTTCAGCAGAAACACGCTGGGTGTTTAAATTGCAGGCAAGCCATGCTGCTATTTTAGAGTGGACTGGGTCCTCCTCTGACATTGCTCTTGAATGTGCACTCTTACATTCAAGCAAGGATTATGCCCCATCCCCAACCCGCCTCTCACTTAATTGGCTTAGATGAATATCTAAAGAGCTAAAGCCGGGTTTAAGCCATGCAATTAGTAGAGTGCTGTTATTGAATTTACACAAATGCCACGGATACTGACTGTGTGTCATAAACAACCTTTAAATCACAACCCATATGATGGATACTTTACATACTGTAAAATGTTTATTTATAGAAAAAGAAGGAGCGAGTCGGTGTGAGAAAATTGCCCGAAATTCAATATGCTGTGCAATTATCATGTGTAATAGCCTGTAAAATCCTAATATCTATTCAGCCACTTGGAAAGGCACAAGAAATGGCCTGACCACTTAGCCCACTTTCTCTGGCCCCTTCCTGGCCATGACAGACGGCCCTGTCTGGAGAGCAGAAAGAAATAATATAAGCCATATTTCATTCAAAGGCCCCTCCGTGTAGCCTCATTCTTTCTGTTTAACTGACTTTTCCCCCTTTCCTTATCCTTCCGATTTCTACAGAGCCATATTGGTGATTACCTCCGGTGAATCAGCTGAGGTAATAGGGGCCGCATCCTGGAGGCGAAATACACTGTGAGGATGTTGTTCGCTTGTTTTCTCTCTACTCGGTCTTATTTATTACGAGGGTTTGGGAGCCAGCTGAAAGTGAATTTGGGACCTGCTGAGCTTCATTTGACAACGTCCATTATGCATGAGTGCATGTGTAACCAGTAGTATACAATATATATAGCCAGGCAGTAGTAGTAAAAAAATACAAAACCAGGGTTCGCACAAGGTGCTTGAATTGCTTGAATTTCGAGGGGAAAATTACTGAATAGAAGTACTGATATACCTTGAAAATAACCCCCTTTTTTTTTTTAAAAAGTGCTTAAAAAGTAATTGAAATTTTAAATGAACTACATAATGCTGTCTTATATTTTGACCAAAGTTTTGTTCATCAAGTCATTATAATTACATTGCTTAGAATCAGAAATCACTCAGCTTTTTAAAACAAAATTTAAATTCTGACACGCCACACCGCTGTGCGCCGAAAACTAAATATGCCAGTAAGAAATCGATTTATTATCTAACGTTAGAGGGGATGATCTGATGATTGATTGATGAACATGGATAGTATGGTGTCAACTAACTTGACAATTTGTGGTGTCGTGCAAATTCTTGTAATCAGGGGGTGAACAATACTGGTGTGATGGATTTTTTTTAACATTGTCTGTCTATGCACTTTGTATTTTTTGCTTCGTCTGAATGTTATCAATAGAGCTGACTGGTATAGGGTGGCAGGGGCTCGCTAACGTAATACTTGCTACTACGTTAACGTGCTATTAAATTACAAAAATGAGATCTTTGCGTTTTACAAGCACTTACTCTTGGAATTATTTTGACAGTGTGATTGTGAGGGAGAATGCCCTGCCGTGCGTGTCACGATGACAGCTTGAGAAGCGCTCATTGTGGGGTTTTGAGACCTCAGCGTTGTCTGCGAGATGATATTTATGAGTTTGGTTGTGTGTGTGTGTGTGCGTGTGTGTAACTGTCCACAGCTAATCCGGCATACTACTGACCAATCAACCTTTTGAAAAAGTGCTTGAAAGTCCTTGAATTTTATTTTGTAATGTCTGTATGAGCCAAAACAAACTCTTACATGATGAGGCATTTACTACACCTTGGTACTGTATATGAATGCAGTGCTTAGATGTCCCCTCTTGTAGTAATAATGTAGTCAAATCAGCTAATGCTAACACATCCAAGTCTGGTAGAAACAAATGCAAAAAAAGCTAAATTCAACCTGTGCATGGCAAGAAAGAGACTATTTGTGTTTTTCTTTATTTTACCAAAAACATGAAAAAAAAGCCTTGTTATTCATGCCATATTAGAGTTTATGGCAATGCCTACTTTGGCTTAATTTCAGACAAAAATAATATGCTAAGAATCAGAACTAGTTTCTCGTTTACATTATGATGAATATTTCAGTAGGACTAATCGTCATTTATGGATTGTAGTGAACGCAAAGGCTCACTGTACTGAACTAGTGGCCTAATTGTAGGCGAGCATTAGCGATTTGAACTTAATGTGAGCAGCAACAGGGTAGTGGAGTGACATGAAGTGTTTTTGGCTGGTTGAAGACTAGAGGTGCTGTCGCATTTTGGACCATTTGCAGAGGTTTTACCGTGCATGCTAGCAGCCCTGCTAGAAGGGAGTTAGAGTATTCAACACAAGAGATGACCAGTGCCTGTAAAAGGAGCTCAGTCATATAGGACCTGAGAATATTGCATACATCCATTTCTCACATGTTACTCTCTCTCCTTTTGATCCTAAAGTAATCACTCGTATGGGAAACATCAGAGGCAGTGTAATCTTGTGTGTGTATGTGCGGGTCCTTGCATGTGCGCACGCATGCGTCTTTTGCATATACTTTTGTGCGTGCATGTGTGCTTGTATTCGCAGAAGCAGGCAGGCACCAAGGCCAGTCAGTTTTCACCTACAGTGTTTGCAGTAAACCTGTCAGAAGCATACCCATCTTCATCTCCTCGCTGCTCACTTTGTCACCTGACAATGCCTGTCAAATCTCTCCACAGGATTTCCTAAAAAACAATATCTCCCCACATCTTTCACACCAACGACAGCACCGGAACAGCAGCAGCCGCAGCAGCATCAAACAAAAGCTTCTTGTTGGCATGGCTTGTGAACAGCATTACAAATTAATGCTACACGGTGGTGAACAGTTTATAGTTTTTTTTGCAATGATTGATAGTCACAACAAGTAACATTTAATTTACTACATTCTCGCTGTCCTACCAGCAACCATACATTATCTACATTAGTCACCCCTTCACCCTCAGGGCCCCCTGTATTGTCTAACTGCTTCCTGTCTGTGCATGACATGACAACTGGACTAGTGCTGTTTATCTGCCTGAGATCTCTCCCCCTGGGGCAAACTAGAGATTGCCTGCTACCATGAATGAAGGAGGGACTATTTCCTCATTTGCTGTCCTCTTCACTTGGAGCCCAACCACCACCACCACCACCACCATCATCTTCCCAATGTGTCACATCTGAAAAGAGCAGGGAGCACTTGCCACCTCTGCTGGAAGATTTCCCCATTCTGTGGCACGCTGATAAGCTCTGACTTACTTCCTCCATGTGGGTCAGAGAGACTTGGAGACACACTGCTTGTATTGCCTTTTGTAATTACATCTGCTTCACTGCACTGTTTCTGTTCCCCTCACTCTCCTCCGTCCAAACAGAAAGTAGATTTGTAGGTGTGTATGCGTGTGTGTGAATGAACAAGCATAATCCCTGTACACCATCTTTGGGCGACTGGCTATTTTTCTTACATCCGGGCAAACAACATTAAATGGAAGAAAGGCTTTTGTCCTCCCGAGTACATATATCTTTGTATATTCTCTCCATCCATTGTAATGTCACCCACCACCTGCTGTAATGAATCCCCTAACGTGACTCCACACTCTTCAAACTGGTGGATTCAGACTGTAGGATTTATTTATTTAATGAAACAATGTAAAAAGCTCTTCCTTGTATTGCAATGTCAAGTGAGTCTCTGTCTTGTGTGGATTTTTTTGCCTAGAGCGGGAACACTGGTTCAACACTTTTGAGTACTGTAGTAATACTTAAATAAATTCTCTCCAGCTGCCATTAAATATAACACTTGGTTACATTCAGTATTAATTCAAACACTCACCTGAGTCACTGATCTCTAACATGGCCTGCGTCGCCAGCACCAAAACTGTATCTTAAGACTCATTTTTATGGGATGTATATCAGTCAGTGAATTTCATCCCATCCAGAGTGTAGTGTAAGTCATGTGACTTTTCTTGCCCTAGTCCAGTATTAATCACAGTACAAACCTGTTTTTCAGCGCATGTGTATCCTCCCATCATTTAAAAAGTAACTTCACAACAAGCTAAAATGGTATTGTTCCCCTAAACTCTTACTCTTCTAGTTGTGTCTCTGTCTGCATTTGGATTGTCATTCCTGTTTCCAATTCCAAACTTATTATTATTATTAATATTATGCCCTTTTTAATAATACTAATAGTAATAATAATAATACCTTCTTATCTTGTGTGTTTTTATATATGTACTAACTTCTTATCTTATATATTTTTTAGGGCTGTCAATCGATTAAAATATGTAATTTAAGATACATTTTGAACAGATAAAAAACGTGTGATTAATTTGCGATTAATTGCGATCAATGATGGACAATCATTTGATTAATCGCAAATTAATCACACATTTTTTATCTGTTCAAAATGTACCTTAAAGGGAGATTTGTAAAGTATTTAATACTCTTAAGTAGACTTGTGGGTACCCATAGAACCCATTTTCATTCACATATCTTGAGGGCAGAGGTCAAGGGACCACTTTGAAAATGGCCATAGCAGTTTTTCCTCACCAAAATTTTGCGTAAGTTTGTAGCATTATTTAACCTCCAATGGATTCCTTAGGTTTTGTAGTTTCATATGATGCCAGTATCTTCACTCTAGCTTTAAAATTGTGTCCACTACAGCCTCCGAAAGATCTATTGCGTAAACAAATTTGCGTTAGCACGTTATTATCACATTAACTTTAACAGCCCTAATGTATTTATCTTTATCTTATATATTTTTTATATACGTATTTACTACCTTCTTATCTTATATGTTTTTTTGTCATGTATGATCTTGGCTATTTTCTTTTTAGCTTTTTCTTTTGAAGCATATTGAGTCTACTCATCTGATTATTTAAAGATCATGGTCAGGCTATACTAAAAAAATGATCTTACAGTAATAGCAGTTCTGTGTGTGTGAGTGTGAGTGTGTGCTCAGAATCATGCAGCATCACACTTTCTGTGACATTTCAAAAGCTCACTTTCATCCCACTCATAAGACCCTGCGTGTGGAGCGCATTAGTCAGTTCCTCTGAAACAATCCCCTCCTTTAGATTCAGGCCTCGAGTGAAAATGTCGAAACATGGGACTGAAGATGCTATCATCAACGCGGAGGAAAGACATCTTTCTCCCTGCAGGTGTATGTTGGAGCTCTGTGTATGTGTGTGATTGTGTGTGTGCTGCCCTGTACATAAAAAAACATTCTTTTTTTATTGCTGGCCAGCCCTCACCTTGCTTTTTTGGCTCTTGATATTCATCACACCAAACCGTTACTTTATCTCTGGGCCATCGGCTGCACAGCTGGCTGCCAATCGTAACTCAAAAGGTCAATTCCACATCACCTGACAAAGAGATTTACCCTGACATCACTGCTGACCCTTAGCAGAGCGGGCTAACGTTCTAGCATCAGCTAGTCCAGCTTTGTACCTGAATACGCCTCGGTTCACCACTTCACTATTTATTTCCCCACCAAGTATCCAAAACATTTCGTAGTCTTGCCTCCTGTCTGTCTTAAAGTAGGACTGTTCATCCTTCTGGTGACACCATCCTCCACAGTCCCAACACTGTGCTACTGCTCACAGCTACATCCATCTCTCAGCTCCCTCAGATTAGGTTTAAAGGAAACACCACCGTCCCACTTGACTTTTATAGTTGGCTTTCATCTTTTTTTTCTTACTCCCCTCTTTTCACCTCCCTTTTCCCTCACCTACCTAAATAGAAGCAGAAAATAGAAGAATAGGCTCTAATCTGCCTGTGAGGGTGAACAGAGGGACACAATGCCTGCTCACTACAAAGGATAGTTTTTTTTCTTTCTTTCATTCTTTCTTGCTTTCTTTCTTTCTTACCTGTTTGCTCGCATGCGTTCACATTTTACCCTTTACCTACCCTTCCTCCTCCACTCTCTGCCTGTATGTCCTCTCCATCCGTGCAGCCCTGGTAGCTCTGTGGAGTCCAGGCCCTCTTTGATCTGTAGTCCAGAACACAGGATGAGAGTTATCCGCTGGCAACAACAAGAACATCCCATTAGGAGCTGGACAGAGCCTTGACAGACACTCTCTGCCTCTGCTGCTGCTGCTGCTGCTGCTTGGCCCTGAAAGCACCCTGCCTACTGCTGCTGATGCTGCTGATTCTCTGTGCTTCTCCCCAGCTCAGTGTGGCATTACTGGCTCAGCACACTTGACACACAAGCTCAAACTTCACTTGTTGAATTTAAAAATGTTGAAATGCTCTCTCTGTGATTTATTTTTAGTTAGTCATGGAGTTGACCCCCCGCTGCTGTTACTGGCACTGAAATTCTGGCTGGCCGCCTTGGTTGATCGCCACGGTGAATATTTTCACCGCTTTATCTTGCCGTCAGACAACCTTTTCCGAAAGGGGAACTGAACTGAAAGTGAAACTTATCTATGCTCTCTTCAAAGCCACCAGACTCGGCTGACGAAAACAGTATAGATAAGTTTCACTCTCAGTTCAGCTCCCTGTCGGAAAATATTCTAAATATAGCGTACACTTAAACGGATATAGATTTTTGTAGGTGGGTCTTTGTTTTAGCTGGCTAAAATACATTTTGTTGCTGCCCCCATCCACATTGCTTTGCTTCGGTGCATGTACTCCTGTCTGTTTCTCCAAGCTGGAAGTATGCTGATTAGGTCTGTGTATTGGCAAGAATCTGGCAATACAGTACGTATCATGATACAGAGGTGATAATTTAATATATTGTGATATATTGAGATACTGTAAGCAAAGCGATATATTGTGATTTTGTTTTCAAATCAAATTTTAGGAAAACTGTCATAGTTTAAAGACACACCACCATATGTGTAAAATCTGAGTAAAAAAAGTCACTGTGAAATGGCTACTATGGGGACTAACATCATTACACATTAATACAATTGGACTCATTGGATCCACAAGGCACAGCTTTCCAGTCATAACCAATTTGTGCAATTCTAAGACTGTTTAGGGACCCCAGTATGCAGAAATATTCAAATACACCACTTTAGAATAAGTGAAAATAACACATTTGTACTGCATGCACAACACTACTTGTTTTTTTTGCCTCAAACGGCATGTGATTATCATAAAGGGGCATGTCTGTAAAGGGGAGACTCGTTGGTACCCTTAAAACCCATTTTCATTCACATATATTGAGGTCAAAGGTCAAAGGACCCCTTTGAAAATGGCCATGCCAGTTTTTCCTTGTCAAAATTTTGCGTAACTTTGGAGTGTTATTTAGCCTCCTTGGCGACATGCGAGTATGACATGGTTGGATTCCTTAGGTTTTCTAGTTTCATATGAATACCTTTAAGCAGATATTTTGCTTACAGATGAAGTACAAAGGAACTTTGTGGCTTCTGTGCTGATATCTGCTCTACCTAATTTAGGTCATTATTCAACCCAATACATAGATAGTGTGTTGTGATAGACAGCCTCTGCCAAAACAAAGCATACATGCATTAATTCAGTACACAGAGGCTTGTTATAACATCAATCCTTTAACTTTGATGCTGATGGCTTGGGTAAAATAAGTGGAGAAGAAGTGGGCCTGGTAATAATATCACCATGTAAAGCCATTATTTTAATATTGAGTTTTATTTTATTTTTTTCAGTGAAGAAAATGTTGGTTCCTGTACACCATTCTCTGTGTAAGAGACTAATAATCAACTTGGAAAACAGAGAGACAAGGCCACATTCACATAAACTGCCAGATGATTATTTTTAAACGTTAATGATCTACTCGTTCCTGAATCTGCTAAATTATACATTGTGATTTTGTCGATTCCGTTTCTTTCCTATGCTCGTACAGAATGTCACCCAGCCTGGTAAAGCCGCCTTTTTATCTTAAACAGCGCGAGCATTTGTCTTGGTCTCTATTGTTTTGGCTTCATGCACAAAATCAATGGAGCTCATTCATCACATGCTCATTGAAAATGAGCATATTTGTTTGAACATTTCTGAGGATTTTTCAGTACAGTGTGAGGCAGAGGAGCGCGATTTATCAAGACTGCGCAGGCAGTAGATGTTACAGTCATGGTATTTGCTTGCTGAAAAAGCATTATTCTGTCCCTTTAATCTTCTCCGCGCATCTGACATGAACAAATCACACACATGCAGACATGCACATGAGTAATTAATGCATGTATACACACATGCATGCTTGCACGCTCAAGCACACACAAATAGTCTCTGTGGCTTCTGTCACAAACAACCAGTGATGGATTGGCCCTTTCCATTTTAAACAGGGAGAAAACACATGCCCCCGGGGACCCTTGTGTGTGGAAGTACTTTGAAGTGTCCACATTTAATTCTTCTGTATGATAAATGAGAGGAGAGCTGCAGTTGTAGCCTGTGAGGGGAAAAAAGCTCAGCTCGCTCGACGAGGGTAGCGGTAACAAATGTAGCGATAGCTGATAAGCTGACTGTGTCTCTTGCTCTTGCTTGTTGTTCTGCTCCCTGCAGACCCCCACAGCCAGATAACAAATCCATCCTATCAATCAAACCCATCAATGGCTGGCTGCAGATTAGAGACAGTGATTTTGGGGCTGATTGGAGGGGAAATGCTGATTACACCTCCCTCTCTCCGACTTGATTACACTCTGCCTGTGTGTTGTCAAGCTCGGCTGCTGAGCTGTAATCACTGGGAGCTAAGAGCAGAGGCCGTGGCTCCTGAATAGACAAGGCACAGACGCAATCACACCAGTAGCTGGCGAGCTGTGACCATTGCTAGGTCATTGGAAAGGCCTGTATCTCACACTGTTGGTGCGTCTGTGCATGCTAACTGCACATAGGCCGACGCATGTGCAGGAATGCACACGTTACAGTCAGATAAGGAAAGATATTGTCTCACTTTTTTTTTTCTCTCCAACTCTTGTTATGTTCCCCGCCTCCTGTTTCCCTCCTCCTCCTGTTTCTCTCCACTGTTCTGGCCTACTTCCATCACAGCGGCGGAGGGTCCCATCCCGTGCTGGAGTGTACACACACACACACACACACACACACACGCACACACACACACACACACACACACACACACACACGGTGAGCACAATGAGCGGAGTCCTAATCTGTGCTTTATTTAGCTGCTTCACCTTTAAAACTGGAGCAGGTTTCCAGACAGTCTCTTCCTCAGCCACCTCAAGCTTCTTCTAACATTATATCCCTCTACTCCTTCATCAATGTGCTCAGCCCTCCTTTATTCCCTGTTCACCTTTTTTTTCAATCACCAGAGCCATAGAGGCCTGCCTACGACTCAAATTGTCACTATGACTGTGCTGTCTAGTGGCTAACAGAGGCTGCCGTTCATGTTACGTGCAACAAAAACTGCATGAGTAACTCAAAGAATGTAAACAAAAAGTTATTGTTAGAATTATGCTGGCAAGTTTGAAATGTGGGGTGGTTTTAGTTTGCTTTGTTGTTTACAGAAAAATACTTTTTTTGATTTGTTCTCAGTGGGAGCACAAGAGCACACTGGATTTATTCCTTGCTCTTTATGTAAACAGAGAAACTGCAGAAACACAAACTTAAAGGTCCCATATCATGCTCATTTTCAGGTTCATACTTGTATTTTGTGTTTCTACTAGAACATGTTCAAAAAAGATTATATTTTCCTCATACTGTCTGCCTGAATATGCCTGCATTTACCCTCTGTCTGAAACACTCTGGTTGCGTCCGAGATTCCATACTAACATACTATTTATTACGCTAAAACAGTATGTGAGATATTATAGTATGTCCGAAACCTTAGCAGGAAACTAATAGTACGCAAATTGCATACTATTTCTGGTGAAATATTACAGTATGCAATGCTAGACACTACGGCGGCATAAATATCCCACAAATGAAAAACAATGCGGTAGTGATGACAACGTTCATAACAGATGTTGACTGACTTGACGGCTCCGTAACATCAATAGCGCTTCAATTTAACTGTAAGTATAAGATTTCACTCTGCTTGGCGTAATATATATTTTAAATTAATTCAGACTTTGATTCTCACAAACCGTTGTTTCGGTCACATGAGGTTGGCACGGGTTACCATGGTTACATGTCTCCAACCGGCAAGGAGGCTCTCAGGAAGTGACGACGTAAATTACTGCTCAGTGCGTTCCAAAAGATACATACTACTGTTTATTCACACAAAAATATGTTGAACGATAGAATACATATTGAGTAAGTAGTTCATAGTATGTGATTTCGGACGAAGCCATACACTGCAACTGGAAATAAACTGGGACACATTTAGAATGTTGACGTTTAAAACTATATATATATTGTACAGTTGTGACATCACAAAGTTACAAAAATCCTGACGGCTCATTTAAAGACACAGTTTCTGAATATGGGCTGTGTTTATTACTCCGTGGATTAAGCGTTTCGATACTTTCACTATATTTATATAGCACTTAAACTTGCTTTATAATAAAAAAAGACAAGAAAATCTCACTTTTTACAATATGGGACCTTTAATAATGATTTTGATGATGCCACTTTAGGTAAATAGAGTACATTTCTGCATTAGAAAAAGTCATGCCTCTTGTCTGCAACTGGGAAAAAAAAATTCCACTACTCGAAATTTCTATCAGGATCGTCTGCCAAGGTTTTTCCTTCATCTTCAACAACAGTGTTAGTTAACAGACGCACGATCTCAACAGGAACACTGTCTACAGGGTCACTGTTTCAATTACTCTGGCTAATGTTTGTTACTCTAGTAACAGCCTCCTGCTTTTAATCCTCAACACACCATTTGGGACTGCTGGCACGACTGTGGATAAAATTCTTTTCATCTCAGTGTTGCGTGTGTGTGTGTGTGTGTGTGTGTGTGTGTGTGTGCGAGCTAGGTTCACATAAAATTCATAACTCTCTGTGTCCTGGTTCTGAACTGTCTTTGAAGCCCCAAAATTGTCTCATCCAGCTTGTGTTAGGTATCATTTCAATTGACACATTGCACTCCACTACTAGTGCTTTGAATTGAGCATACTTGCATGCTTGTTAGATGGAAACAGCTGTCAGGGGAGATAGCGAGAGTGACTCACTCCTCTTTCCCTCACTTATCGCTTGCCTATTCCAGTCTTGCTCCTCTTATTGTGACCTCCAAGAAAGTCAAAATATTCTCTTCTTTTCCTCTTTTTTCCCCCACTCAATTTTTCTTTATCATATTCACAGTGAGTGCACACAGCATTGGGACTGATTTTTGGGAAATGTTCTGGCCAGAGGAGAGGTGTGGCACATTTGGAAACAAGGTTGGATTAGGATGAAGAAATGATTAGTATGTGTTGTGTGCGCAGCATGCTCGTGATGATTTCTGAAAATTTCTCGAGTTTGTTCCGTAAGAGCTTCTCTCAAAGGGAAATTGAAATCTGTGTTCAGGAGGTGTAGCATCTCTGCAAACTAATAAATTACATCTTGATTCAGCCACAGAGGCTGCTTTCTTTGGTTTAGTTTACTTTAGTTGACAATGAAAAGAAACATTTACACCTCAGCTTGTTTGTCAAGGATAACACAATAAAGTCCAGGACTTATTTTGCTTTTATTGTGCTAATTTACTTAATGAGGAGCTGTCAACATGTGTTAACATCTTCCAGAGGAGCTTAACGCTGAATGTAGAAAGGGGTTCAGTGATATTTTAAGAGCTGAAGTTAGCAGCAAACTGTAGTGCAGTCATTGTTGAGGATATAACACAACCACAACCCCCACAGAAAGTGGAAATCTGGAACTGAATAACTTGCCTGTCTGGCTTTCCTGTTTGTATGTTTGACTTCACGGACATCATTATTTATCAACGCGGTCAATTCTCGGGCCAAGTTGTAACACAGTCCAAACTGTGATGTCTGCAGCTGCACAGCATGGAGCTGGAGGCTGGCCGTATGGACAGTTTGTGCATCCAAAAGTTACATTTTATGGCACGGCAAACTATCCATGTGAGAGATTAATAAGCAGGAAATTGCTATCCACAAAGTTGGTGTCGTGTTCACGGTGATTTGAGTTGCTACTTTTTGAATTGGTTCACAGAGTGCTTCCTTTACCTTCATTTAATAGCTTTGGCCACTACAGTAGGAAAATAACAAAATACATTTACACATTTAAGCATTGTAAACATTATAATAATAGACATTGTTCTCGATTTAGATCTGGTACCTGCAAGAAGCATAGTTAACCTTTAATAAGTGCATAGTTAACTGCTTATAAATGCATAATGGAGTATGTATTAATCTCAATAAAGCAACAAGTAAAGGTTAAACATTGATATAATAGGTAAGTTAGTTAAACTTAATAAATGTTGTGTTTGCAATGCTATTATAAACAATTATAAGAAACTACTCATAAGGCTTTGTTAACATTCTTAAGCAGTCTATAAACTCTTAACAAGTTTTTCATTAAGTGCTTATAAATGTCTTATAATCTAACAATAAACATGTTTATAATGCTATTATTAACACTTAAAAAGTCTTATTAATACATATTAATGTTAATAAGGGCCTTATTACCTATTAACTAATGTTTATTATGGAATCTTAATATAAAGCGTTACCACAGTTTATAATTTAGTTTTATTGGTCCACCCTAAATTATCATTTTAATACATCATGTATAGTATAAATATTCAAGGCCATTCTTAAATTGCAGCACTCTGTAATTAATTCTTAGAGTGTCAGAAATAACAAACAAGACTGTCAGAAACAAGAAGGCCGCCATGCCCTTCATGTACAGAAATAACACAACAAAAGCGGACAAAATCACAGCGTAGTGTCATGTCTTTATGATTCTTATTTTAGGAGAGTGAACTTACACACAACTAGAATACGCTGACTGCAGATGGGCTTTTAGAAACTGACATGGTCGCGGCAACAATAACATGCCTAGTTGCACCATGAAGTCAGGATCCCACTGATGACTGATAGGAATGTGCGATGTTTTGTTATTTTTAGTTGCTTGTTGGTTCATGTCTGCCTCCTGCATTCCCACAACATATAGCCCTTTTAATGCATATCTCCTTCCTGAGTGTGACTACCCTTTAGATGCATGCCACGCTGTCTACATGCTATTATATGTGGCTTCTGCATTCCTTTTTGGTCCTCTATGATACATATTCAGCAGAACTAATGGATGGTGTTTGGCCATAGTGACAGAATGACTCATAGCGTGAGTGGCACCAATAGGAAGCCTGTTCTCTCAAAGCTGGAATAATTGACAGCAGCTCATCTGCCAACTCATCTAAATACAGAAACCTGCACTTGTGTTTCGCAGAAAGCTGAATCCAGGTCAAGTCACTATGGCATCATCAATTAAAATAGCACCATTGTCAAACAGCTGGCATACCGCCTGTTTCTTGCATGACCTACAGTATGACACATGCTTTAGCAGTTAACCCAAGATTGGATGGCACAATCTGCTAGCTAATTTGCTTACCTTCAGTAATGTGACGTATTTGCGCCTGAAATGGAATATGTGGGTGTTTTATTGGTGTCATTTAGAGAGAGATTTGATCAAATAGTTGGGGATTTGATAAAAAAAAAAAGTGGCTGTGGCCTCAAAGGCAGAGTTGTAGGAGGATTTGTAGAAGGATATGAGGCTTTATAGGACAGTTGACCTCCACCCACACCGCCCTCACCCACGTTGTTAGATCAGGAGGTGGAGGATGAGGGAGAATTGCCTCCGGGTCTGAAAAGTGAAGTGCCTTAAACTTGCATTCTTTCTAATAGCCAGCAGGGGGCGACTCCTCTGGTTGCAAAAAGAAGTCAGATTGTATAGAAGTCTATGAGAAAATGAGCCTACTTCTCACTTGATTTATTACCTCAGTAAACATTGTAAACATGAGTTTATGGTTTCAATCGCTAGTTTCAAGTCTTCTTTAATACAGCATGATGTTCATTTAGTAAATTATGGTCCCATTTAGAGTCAAATAGACCATAAAGCAGAGTATGCTTTAGGGTGTGGCTACCTTGGGATTGACAGGTCGCTACCATGGTGTTGTCCGGTCTGGGAGTTGTCCGTGTTTAACCCTTTCACAGTGTGTTTTCAGTTCCATCCATCCATCCATCATCTGTAACCGCTTATCCTATTTAGGGTCGCAGGGGAGTTGCCAGACTATTCCAGGGCTGACACATAGAGACAGACAACCATTCACGCTCACATTCACACCTACGGGCAATTCAGAGTCAACAATTAACCTGCATGTCTTTGGACTGTTAGAGTAAGCCGGAGAACCTGGAGAAAACCCACGCTAACACAGGGAGAACATGCAAACTCCACACAGAAGGGTCCCGAGCCAGGTTTTGAACCTGCGTTCCTCTTGCTGTGAGGCAACAGTGCTTGTTTTCAGTTCCTGAAAGTTAATTATAACCTTTTTGGTCACCTGAAAATATCTTATTCAGCGTTTGGTTGTACTTAGCTCCACTCTCTCGTGTCATTTCTGGTTACAAAAAAACAAGATGGCAACGGTGAAAATGCCAAACTCGAGGCTTTAAAACGGCAGTCCACAAACCAATGTGTGATGTCACGGTGACTACGTCCACTTCTTATATACAGTCTATATGCTCAAAACCCATGATATCACTCTGCCAGCTACAACGACCCACAATTTAACAGTCAAGTGTGGTTTTATAAAAGGGGAGAGGCCAACTAGTTGTTCCAAATCACATTTGGTATAATCCACGGCACTTAACATAAACACACACATGCACACTCACTGTGTTCCTCTCTCATTCACTCTATTGCTTTCACACTGTATCTTTTCCTGCTGTATAGCCTCTGTGTGATTTTGCTTTTTCAACACAAATGACTCACACACCTCACTGGCAAACTAGCTTATCACGTCCAAGCACACACAGGGTATACATGGACTCGCATGTAATTGTTCATACACACACACACGTATCCATCCACCCACGCATGTATTCCACACACCCCCACACACAAATCATGTCCAGCTATTGTGTATTTAAAGTGGCAACCTGCTGTTTTTCGTTCCTCCCAGTCTCCTGTGCCTGTCAGGGACCTCTGATGCTGTTGTTTAATGAGCAGAGGCTCTCCTCAGACTCGCTCCCAGTCTAGTCTGCTATGTGTCTGCTGTTGCAGCGCTGACCAGAGGAGACATGCAGGTCTGTGTCCCAAGGCTAATTGCTGCTACTTGGCTGATAGTCTTTCTTTGCTCCACTCTCATTGACTCCCCGGACTCCAGGGGGATTCCCATAGGCACCCAAAGACAAACAAACCTGGGCGGACAATCGATAACGGATGCAAGAGTTACCGCTCAGCGCAGCCGCTGATTAAGATTCCCTGGGAATGTGTGTGTGCACTATGTAAGAGTGTGAGTATGTGAAGGTGTTTGCTGATTGTCCCCCACTCCTTCATTGCTAACTGGAATCTTCAGCCAGTCCCCGAGTGCTTGTTTATGTGATTTTGATTAAGAGCATCACAGAGTTCAGAGGCATCCTCACAACAACAGCACATTAATGCTCCTAGGTAATTACTCACACAACATCTCAGGTTCACAACCGGGTAGGTGAGAATGTGTCCGCGCCTAAATGTGACACCTGATCTACTGACAGTGTTAAATGAGTCGGTGTGCTATAATGGGTAAGCTTAAGATATAGCTTTCATAAGTTTTCTCAATTTTTATGTGTCTTTATGTTAGTGATGAAATTTGTCACGTCAGTGCAACAACAACCAAATTAAAAAGTAAACAATAATACTCACAAGTCATTAAACAGACATTTCAACAATACATCTGCCTAATATAATGAGAAAGAAAAAAAAAACGTGATGACACAATATACGCACACACAATAGATTACATAAACGCTCAATTAAACTTAATGTTTCATTCTACGTTTTAGTTCCTTTTAATCCCCCTTATTAATTTTTTAGTATTAAAAAATCTGCATTTTCACATTTCCCATATATATATATATATTAGGGCTGTCAATTGATTAAAATAATTGCGATTAATTGCATGATTGTCCATGATTAATCGCAAATTAATCACTTTTTTTTATCTGTTAAAAAATGTACCTTAAAGGGAGATTTGTCAAGTATTTAATACTCTTATCAACACAGGAGTGGGCAAATATGCTTGCTTTATGCAAATATATTTATATATTTATTTATTTATATATTTTTTATATATATCCAATTTATAATTGGAAATCAATTAACAACACAAAGCAATGACAAATATTGTCCAGAAACCCTCACAGGTTTAGCATAAAAATATGCTCAAATCATAATAGGAAACTCAAGACCAACAGGCAACAACAGCTGGCAGTGTGCTGACTTGACTATGACTTGCCCCAAACTGCATGTGATTATCATAAAGTGGGCATGTCTGTAAAGGGGAGACTCGTGGGTTCCCATAGAACCTATTTTCATTCACATATCTTGAGGTCAGAGGTCAAGGGACACCTTTGAAAATGGCCATGCTAGTTTTTTCTCAAGAAAAATTTAGTGCAAGTTTGTAGCGTTATTTAGCCTCCTTCGCGACAAGCTATTATGACATGGTTGGTACCAATGGATTCCTTAGGTTTTCTAGTCATATGATGCCAGTATCTTCACTCTAGCTTTAATACTGATACTGCTACAACCTAAAAATTGCAAGTTGCGTCAATGCATTAAGGAAATTAGTGGCGTTAAAACGAATTTGCGTTAACGTGTTATTACCACGCTAACTTTGACAGCCCTAATCTAGATGAATCTTTCTAGCATGAAATATTTACACATTTGCAATCTTGGACACTCCAATTTAAGAGAATTCAAGTTAAAGAATATTAAGTTGCTATTAGGAGTCAAAATCTAGTAGTAGAGTAGTAGTAGTTTTAAAAAGCGGCGTTCTGTATGGTATGATATGCCCCTGTGTGCCGTTGACTGCCATCGGCTACCAAGCATTGCTGTGCGTTAGTGTCACCTCGCCTCTCTCCACCCTCTCTAACCCTCCATTCCCTCTGCTCCCCTTCTCACTGGGCTCATGTTTGCTTTTGTTCTAGTCTCCAGCCCGCCTGACTCACAATGATGATCTTGACCAAGCGCAAGGAAAGGTCAAGGTCGGCCGGCAATTTGCCTCAAAGCAATCAGGCTCGTCTCTCTGCGCTAACAGTGTGAGCTCTCCGTCTCTGTCGCCATCTTGCCGTCTCTCCATATTTTTTCTCTCCTTTGTGTTTACCCGTGGGGGGTCGGGTGGGTGGGGGCGGGGGGGGGGGGGAGATGTGTGTCGGGGAGGATTGACAGCGGGGGGGGGGTCTGCCCTGCTTTGAAGTCTCAGCTCTGACCGGCGGCTGGGCGAGGGCTGGGGACTTGAAAGCACCAAGCGCCATTGCCTCGGTGACATTTCAGCACAGACCAGCGTGACCCAGCTGGGTGCTTGTGTGTGTGTGTGTGTATATATATATATATATATATGTGTGTGTGTGTGGACAAGAGAGTGTCTCCTTGTGGCTTCAGCTGTCCTCAAGGACTGCTGGCTGCTGGGGGCTGTTTGCCTCCACACCAAAGGGATTACCTTTCATTACATGAAAAACAGAATCACCCATTCAACCTCTAACCCCTCTCTCAACAATAGTGCCATTGGGATGCAGCGCTACAGCTGATACCCCCTGTTATAAATACACACTCAGTAGCCAGACCTAGCACACAACAGATATTGCATGAGCCATGGCTACATGTAACATTTCACATGATTTTTCAGAGCACACACACGCAAGGCTCAAGGACAGACTCCTTTGGGTCAGCTGTTCTTTGCAGCCCAGTGTGCCTGAGTGGCTTTCCTCTGATGGCTTCACACACATGAAAGACTTCACTTTAATGTGTCACACACTCAGCCAAACAACATCAAAGCCTGCCCGTGGCCTGTAGCTGGACGAATGTCTTAATCTACCGCCCCGTGTGTGTGTGTGTGTGTGTGTGTGCCTTTCTGTCTGTCCTGTAAATGGTGTAAACAGGTGTTAACATGTCAGCCCACAAGATGCCACATGCCGCTGTGTCATGATCCCCTGAACAGCTGTCCCCCCCCCCGCCATTGTGTGCGTGGGTGTATGTTGGTGAGTGTGTGTGAGTATGTGTTTACTGTAAGGGTTATAAATGGCTGCGATAGGAGCTGTAGCCCAAGATATTGTGCTAAGCCAAGGACAAACAAAGAGAAAGGGCAGAGAATGAAAGGGAGCTTTATGGCAATAACTGATTTCCTCGAGAGCACGTGGAATTTTCATCTGCTATATCTCTGATTTAGTGGGTAGGGAGGGAGACTGTCCACTAAACAAAAAGTTCATCCCTGCTGCTGGCTTAATGTCTCCGTCAACAGCCATTTTATGTTCCAACAAATGCCCTTGAGCAAAGGACAGAAACTCTACCCCCCTCTGTCTTTGTCTGTCTCTCTGCATTAAAGAAGCAGCTAATAACGTCTGTAATGTAAATGTAAATTTTCCGTCCTCAGACTGAGATCGAGAAGCTGGACTACCACCACTACCTGCCTCTATTCTTTGACGGCCTATGCGAGACCGTTCATCCGTACGAGTTCTTCGCCCGCCAGGGAGTCCACGACATGCTGGAGCACGGAGGCCCCAAGATCCAGCCCGTCGTTCCCCAGCTCATCATCGCCATCAGGAGTAAGTCTGGGAGGGCGTCTGCTCTCACGGTTTACAAATCACACACAACACAGCTCCTTTTCCCAAGTGACCCCATGTGTGTGTCGATGTCATTTCACCTTCACTGTGTTTCCCCAGCAGCCACTGATGGGAAAATGTGGTTATCTCATGACTGAAGAAGTACCTTACAAATGCTGGTATTGTGTCAGCCTAAATACAATTAGAGTATTGTTAAGATATTCCCATGAAGCTCTAAAGAAGGTTAAGATCATAGCTATAAAGTGAGGAGGAGGGAGAAACCAAAGGTGACCAAAGGTAACTTGATATTATTTTTCAGTGAATAACCCTCTAAAGCCTACATAGACAAAGAAACGCCTGGACACGGTTTTATATTTTTGCCAGCTCTGAGCTTATTCTTTCTTTCATAGTCAAGTGTTGTACGTCATATGATTCAGGGGAACCTACCCTTTCTGTCTGGTGCAGTGTTAAGTCACCATCCTGCATTACCTTTATGTGAGCATACCATATTTGATATATATAAAAACAAAAAACGGCCAGTGAAAAAAACGTATGTTTTGTTGAAGAACTAGTCAACCAGGAAATTAGAGCTGCAACGATTAATCAATTAGTTTTCAACTATGAAATTAATCACCAACTATTTTGATAATTAATTAAAGCTTCAGTAAGCAGTATATTTTTGGCATCATTGGGCAAAAATTCCATAATAACCTTTCAGCATATTGTAATTCAAGTGTTCTGAGAGATAACTAGACTTCTGCACCTCCTCACGGCTCTGTTTTCAGGCTTTAAAAAAGTCTAGCCCGTAACGGGAGACTTTGACCAATCACAGGTCATTTCATTGAGAGAGCCAGATTTCACAATGGCAGCGGCGTCACAAACTTTTTCATTTTACAGCTAAACCGTGCACTACAAGATGATTCTGAAAACATTTGAGGCAAGAAATAGGCATTAACATAACATTATATTGATTCATATTTGGAGTTTTTTTTCTGACATTTTATTGACCAATCAGCTAATCTATTAATCGAGAAAATAACCAATCGACGATGAAAATAATCATTAGTTGTAGCCCTACCCACAATCGCACAGGACAATAATCACAGCAATTTTCAACCATTAAAATACAGCAACTATCCAATTAACTATTAATGAAAAGAAATGTTCCTACTATCGTATTTGTTTACATTAGTTTTACAAACCTTTCTATTACTAAATATCATTATTATTATTTAATGAGTGGCTGACAGCCAAGTCATCTTCTCAGTTAGAGTTCAGTTGCAGCCTTAATAAATATGTATGTCATTATTTCATTATTTACTATTTTTATGACAGCAGTTAGATTTCTGTTTGCAAATCTCAGACAAATCCCAAGTCTAGAAGACATTCTCCGTGGCTTACAGTGTAGCCAGCTGAAGCCTTAAATAAATCAGAAGCTATTAACACACACACTTAAATAAAAGGCGTAGTATAGTTGGTAGCATAATAAAGAAAGTCCTTTGTAATGTTCTCGAAATCAACCTAGCTTGAAAATACGTGAGAATACATTAAAAGAGGTGCATTATCACTTTGAAAATAAATGGTTAAATCAATATTAATGTGCAAATGTATTAAGATATTTTTGAATAATTATACACAATGGCACTCTCAAACCCCTCTTACACAATATTGCAGCAGCAACGGAGTGCAACCGAAATAGCACAACATACTGTACCGGGAATAGACTCACCTGTCTGCTACAACAGATTCTAACATTACCGTACAACCAGTCCTGTGACGAGTCCTAATTTGGTTTCACAGTCATACGGTTCCTATTATTACATTAACCCTCGGGGCGAAGCGTCCTTGTTTTTGCATTTGCCCGAAGAGGTTGGCTCTAAAAGCGTGCCTGATAATCTGCCATGTGCGATGTGGTGACATGCTACATTTAACTGTGTCATCGTGGCGCGCCTCCTTACCTTTCCATGCTGACACGTTTCCACGCGCTCACAACGCACAAGTTGGCAGATGGAGATGCGCGGAAAGGTCACGTCTCAAGTCAGATTCGTCTACGTCAGAATTTACAGTGACGTGGACGGGAAAGGTTTCTCGTGTGGCGAACACGAGGGGGTAAAGTTAGAGGAATGCAGAGTACGGCTTTTGTTGGAAAATCTCAGCACAGACACACAGTCTCACACACACACTGTCTTTTGTTTGGCGCCGCTGCCAAGTGGAGTGTCAGTTTCAAAGTGGGAGCCTTTAAGTGGCGCCCAGTGAGCCTGGGATAGTGTTCATGTCATGGGCAGTTGGCTGGTGGTGCGTACGTGTATGTAAGTGTGTGTGTGTGTGTGTGTGTTCTTTGTTTGTGTGTGGGTGTTGGACGTCGTCTGTGGAGGCAGAGGGGCGTAACGGCCAACACGAGGCACGGCTGTTAGAGGCGCAGAGACACAGTGACAGACTGACCCTGGCACAGTCTGCCACCGCGCTACACACCGCACTGAGCACACACTGCGAGGTCTTAACCATTACACATCTCACAGTGTTGTGAGTTTTACTGTATTTTTAAAGCGGCCCTCCAGTGTATTTTGGCATTTCTATAATATTGTGTCAGGATTTGTCAGCTCTGAGGTTGTCACAATCTGATTTGCTCATGTATAGCTAAAATCATAATAACACACTTACTGGAAAATGTATACAAAAGTCTGGATATAAAACTATTTATTAAACTACACCTATTATATTTTTCTTAGACACAAGTAGGGAGGGCTTTAAGGAAAAGAGTGTTTTAGTAAAGTAAATTTTGTTGAATACTTTTAAATTTGATCATTTTCTTGCCATACCCAATGCAGTGCGTTTTTGCCCTTTCCACATTACACACAACTTGTCATTATGCACAGAGCGACCGGGCCGCTCACTAACATAGACAGTAGTTTATAAATTCAATCCCCTCAGCAGTTTTTGGTCATTTGCCCCCGGGGAGGCCAGACCAAAGGTGATGGGTATGTGCTCTTCATGAAAAACACGCACTTCGCACTGATAATGGAATTTTAAATGGCCTGCTCCTTATTAACTTCTTGGTTTATTAAAAAATCAGGCCTGTTTCTCCATCCACAAGGCGAAGCCGCCAGTCCGTGTCTCTGTTGCAGATTAATTACTTTTCTATGGAGCAGGGAAGAAGAAGGGATGGCGGAAAGAGGAAGAAAGTAAAAAGCCGTCTGCAGTCGAAAATGGCAAGATATATATTTTTCTCCTCCGACGTTAATACATCTTCAATGTGGCTGGCAGGCTCTTATCTGCAGAGCGACTGAGTCACGTCAGGCCCTGGTGAATTTTGATGATGACTGCAGGTCACCCAATGAGAATACACAATGAAGGAGGCTCTGGCTGACATTATACTCTGAGGCGCCGTCCTCAGTGACTTAAAGACTGAACTCTTTCCTACTGCTCAGCCTGTTCCCTTCACCCCATGGTAGACAGACTACCTTATACGTGAAAAAAGAAGGTGTTTTTTTTCTCAAAATGTGTTTTTTTTAAAGTAATCACTGGTAAAATAATCAAAAAGCTGAAACTGCAGAAAGAATATGGCAAATGATTTTATATGAAACTCTGATATTTCTGTAAGTAAAGACAAAAAAAGGTCATGCTCAGCTAAACAGTGCCACGGTGACTTAAGAAGAAAGGGTACCTGTTACTGAAACGCTGTGGTTTGGGTTTTTCTGGCTTCCTTAAATAGGGTGGAGGATTCAGAACCATGCCTCCATTGAGCCTCAGTTGATTGGCATAACATTTGTTCAGCTTTGGCCCAAAATGAGACTTTCATTACAAGAAGATCCTCAGTTACGCCTCTGCACGGGAACATCTTCTTCTGATCTGAAAAGTATATTTATACTATGAGCGAGAACAATTCACCACTAAACTCCGACGCGTCGCCCTACCTCTGACATTTCACAGGAAACAGAATACAAGGTCACCACTGTTTTATTTTCACACTGAATATGAAACAGGTCCTTGCATGAATAGATTATTACTTTATTCAGATTTGTCCCAACACAGGTTTTATACCAGCATTAATATATCAGGCCCTTGGCTGCCTTCCCCCCCCACCCTGCTCTTTTATTTTTTTTTTCCTTTCTTTTTTTTTTTTTTCCCCCGTCAAGGCGAGAGTGCCGATGAATAATTGAACAGTCCCGCGGTCCAAATGTCACAGCAGGGAAAATTGTTTGCGCTGGCTGGTAATTAGAATTTCATTGTTTGTTATGTAGGTTTGAAATTCCTGTCATTCCACATTCCACCTTATCTCGGCGATGGCAGATATCTTGCCGCTTGTCTATCTGGGGAGACACTAAGGGAGAGATGGAGAGATGGCACGGAGCACAATACATTCGCTCATTCAGCATCATCTCCACTGATGCTGGTCCTCTGTATAGGCCACACACACACACACACACACACACACACACACTGACAAAGACAAAGACAAACTCTCAACTGGACACAAAACAATGGACCTCTTCAACTAGTCATTTTCTCACACGCACTCAAAATTGTATGAATGCAATAGGATGACGTGTAAGATAGGGGTGTAAGAAAATATCGATTCTCCAAAACGCTGTATTCATTTTTAATTTAATTAATTAATTCAAAATCTGGCCCGGCCACTATTCGATCTTTCGGAGGTTGTAGCAGGCTCAGTTTTAAAGATGAGTGAAGCTACTGAGATCATATGAAATTAAAGGAATCCATTGGTCCTTTGACCTCTGACTTCAAGATATGTGAATGAAAATGGGTTCTATGCGTACCCACTTTATGCTAATTCCATGGAGTTTTGGGCAAAAACCATGCAGTTTTTGCATGCAACACAAATGTGTTATTTGTTCCTATTCTAAAATGGTGTGTTTCTAGTGTGTTCTTTATACTATGACAGTTTTCCTAAAATTAGATTTACAAAAATTTCAATATATTGCCTTGCTTACAGTACCGCAATATATTGAATAGTTACCCCAGTATCATGATACGTATCGTATCACCAGATTCTTGCCAATACGCAGCCCTAGTGTAAGATGTTTTATCCCTTCGACCTATCAGCCACTTGTTGTTTATATGACTTCTATGTTGTATAACTTCAATCATATTTGGCTGCTGCCGTGTTCAGAGCCACCTGAGCTCACGACTGAGGCTGACATTTAGTCTCTTTGCTTTTAATAAGTTTGTGTGGAACGTGTGTGCGTCTCTGCGTGTTAAGTGTGCTTATGACAGCTTTGTGTTTGCATATGAGTTGTTTTAACACGGGCTGTGGCTGAATGCATTATGCTGTTCTAACTGTCACGCAATATTTTAGTGTTGTTGCTCTCTCAGTCAGCCTTCTTTGTCAAATTCAACATGGTGCTGAAATAGGGGTGAAAGTTGGATCGGTGAATCCACAGTAAGTATGACTTGCAGTGGATGAGGAAGATAAAATCCCTGTGGAAGATGGAGGTCTGTGGCACAGCAGCTGAAGATCTCTGTGAATTTATGCCGCCGACTGAGCAGGCACTGAACCAAATTAGCAGCATTGCCTCCTAGTTGCTTGTAAAACAGACACTTTATTGCACTTGTGGCGACGAGCGTTGTCGTCAGCAACACGACTGAAGAGTAAACACATTTCATCCATTTTTCGTTTTTCCAGCGTTGTTGGCGGCCATTTGTTCTGTGAGAGTTAATGGGACCGGCCCTCTTGCAAAGTCAGGTGTCAGGAGAGAAAAGAAGGGCTGAAAGAGGGAGAGAGAGCTTTAAGTGTAACAGAACATGTTGCAAAAGACTTTTGCAGTGCTTCAGTTTTCACTAAATTAGTATATAACTTGTTGGCATCTGCGGAACTGCATCCTCATACAACAGTATGATATCTTACGAAAAGTTATTCCTCATTTTTCCAGCAACGTGTCAATTTCCGTTCGTTACATGCATACAGTCCTTTCAAAATAAACTTCCATCTTCACAGGAAACAACTTGGTTAAGTTTAGGCAGCAAAAGTACTTGGTTTGGTTTAGGAAAAGATCGTGGTTTTGGTTAAAATAACACTGGAAGTGGCGTCACTTAAATACGGAAGTTACGTTACAAATAAATCAACGTTTCATACAAAATTACATACAAATTGATTTTGTGGGATATATACGAATTATGGCGCATTACTTTTCGTAGGTGTACTTATGAAAGGTTTATGAAAACAGTCTGATCTGGGAGACAGTGCAGATACTCAGTACATTTGTTTTTTCTCCTCAAGACTAAAAAAAAGAAAAATACTTGCTTTAAATACTTTTGTTGATCATTTTCTTGTCTTTTGCCAGATTCAAATGATTCAGTTAGTGTTTAGTTTTTCAGTTTTCAGAGCTGGCTTTCCACAACAACTATCTCTTATTCTCTTTTTCTCTCCTTTTCTAAGTCTCTCTCTCTCACACATACTAACACATCTCTACGTCAACCACAAGCTCTCAGTGTTTCTGCTCACATGCTGTTTTCTTTGTTTTGACTGTTTATTTCATGTCTTTCATTTTCATTGTTGTAGGTGCTCACTGGCAAAATAGGCGCTGTGATGCCATTACATCCTCTTTTTGTGAAAGTAGGCATCAATTGACAGTTTAAGGATTCATAAAGATAAATAGCTCAGGTCTGTTTTTCTAACTTGGGTTATGCTGACAGTCTGCACAGGGAATTACCATCACTCAGGCAGAAGCTCACATAGAAAAAAAGAAAAAACTTTAAAAATCACAAATAAAACAAGCGTAAAGGACTGGAAAAATATGTCAGTCTTAGTTGCTAATCACAGTTATTTTCTAACCCTTTGCCTTCCGCCTGCCACATCTCTTCATCTCTCTCTCTGACATTTTGTCTTTTGTTGTTTTTTCCCCCTTCCCTCTTTCTCTCTGAATTTGTCTCTCTTGATCTCTCCAGCCCTCCATCTCTCCCGCCATCATTCCCTTTTGTTCTCTCTATCAGTGGGAGATGGAGTTAAGTGCAGCTGTAGGCCAAATAGCCCAGTGATTGGCTCTCACTTACTCCTACCTCCCCAGTGCATTTGAAATCACTGATTGCAGACAAGCCAGCCTAAATCAAAGCCCAGCTATAAAGGAAATGCTTTCAAGGGGAAGAGGGAGTGTGTGGGGGTTAAGATTTATGTGTAATTTCACTGCGTGTGTGTATGCTAAGCCCACTCTTCTGTACCATATAATTGCACCTGTCAGAGTCACTGTACCTCCACCTGCCTGAACAAACAACCTGTAAATCAGATCCAAAAAACTGACTGACCGTTCGTCCCTTGCAGCCCCTTTTTTCTTGACCTCTAGCTGACCTTTGCCATCTGTCTCGCCCTCTAGATGCCCTGAACACGAGGAACCGCCTGGTGATCTGCACCACCCTGAAAGCCATGCAGCAACTGGTGATGTCCGGCGACATGGTGGGAGAGGCTCTGGTGCCCTACTACAGGCAGATCCTCCCCATCCTCAACATCTTCAAGAACTCGAACCGTGAGTTCCAAATGGTTGAGTGCTAATTCATGGATAGACGGCGTGTCGGCATGACGAGGCTCTGCGCTTTTTGTGGAGCAGTCACTGTGTAAGCACGTCCCTTTGTGTTATAAATCAGTTTTCCTGCTACTACGTCGGCAAACGTTTACGAGCTGGTAAGTGATAAGTATTCATGTGTTAAGACTGTGAGTCGTGTGACTTCCAGGCAGAAAGCATCCTGTTTTCGACCTATTGTTTCCTCTGTGGATCCAATGTATGTGCCTGCCCCTGAATCCTTTTTTTGTTTTCCTCCCACCACTTTAACATCCACTTGACAGAGACGCTCCATTTTGTCCTTTCTGCTGTCAGTCAGGGCTGCATTGTGCTGCCGCTGTTGAGGAGGAGACTTTGTCCTTGCTCTCTCTGAAAGCCTCCACCTGGGTGACACCGAGACCTGGGGAGATTGGCATCGGATAGGCAGGCCTCTTTGTGTGGCTGTGTCAAAGCACTTAGCATGGCGTGACATGATGTGGGCCCCATTGGAGGATTTAGAGACACAAGCGATCCCGAACACAGCTCGCCACACAGTCAGTAGGATGTGGAGAGTGACATTGTGAATCAATCATTTAAACACAGGCTTTAACAGGAGAAAACACAAGGCTTTAGTCTCTTAATCAATATCCAATTTGAATCTCTTGTCTCTTTAATTCGCTTACATTATCTGCTACTATTTGCTGAGGTCTAAGAAAAGGAAGGCGAAAGAGATAGCGGTGAAAGACAAAGGACGGAAAAGAAAAGCCTGCCTTATTAGCGCATGGCCATATGCAAATCTCCTCTGTAAATTAGCTGTCAAATCAATCCCCTAAACCGTTTTGAAGCGTGAGTTTCTCCGCCACAGCGCAGGCTCAGCAGTTGGCCGGTGAACCCCACCAGGAATAGTTTTATCTCTGCCTGGTAGTTACCGTGCCGGCCTGTCTACCTGCCTGGCCGCTTGTCTATCCTCCTCTGGCGGGCGTCGATTAAACCCGAGCCAACCTCTCACCTGGCAGACGTCCCCGGTATTGACCTCTCGCAGAGAGACCAGTCTGGGCCGGAGAGGGGTCCATACAGCTGCCAAAGCACAGGACCCAATCGGCTAAACAACGACGGCGCTTCCTGTTCAGCACTTTATAGGCATACAGGAGAGTTTCTCTCTCTTTAAAGTTTGGGTTGAGTTGAGCCTGATACAGAAAGTTCAACCAAAGTAAAGTATACAAGTATGTATATTTAAGTTAGAACAGAAGTTCATAGATAGATAGTAGGGCTGTGTATTGGCAAGTATCTAGCGATACGATACGTACAGTATCATGATACAAGGGCAGGGGTTACGATTTGCAGTTATCACAGTACCTGTAAAATCCGACTTCAAAGCACTACTTTGAGAGGGCACATACACTGAGAGGACGCATATCTTTGCAAATTCAATAAAGTATCGACTGAGTTAAGCTTTACATATAAACTATTAATTAAAAATTGATTCAGTGTTTTTGAGAATCAACACAGTATCACAAAATATAACATCGCAATATTCGATTTTTTCTATATTTTCTCACACCCCTAATAGATAGATAGACAGATTTCCAGTGTTATTATTTTCTTCCTTTTCCTTCTGGACCTTTACTGTTAGATAAGCCGTCAATTCATGTACTGCACCACCCACTCCCTGCTAACACACAAAGATACGACTTCAAAAACAGAGCATATACACTTCCCTTTTGGGGACCGAACTCTCTGTGAATCAGAACTCTGTGTTCTTTCTCTCTAATACGCAAATATTTCAGGGTTGTTGTTCTCTCACGCTCTTTCTCTCCCTGTGTGCCTTTGTCTCCGTCTCATCTTCTGTTTTATGTGGCTTGTTTATATCGATATCAAAGCGTTCATTGAAGTCCATCTATTATCTAATATATCGCTTATATACACCTCCAGCTCCATCCCACGCTCAGTCGGCTGTCTCAACCAGAGCCAGCGTGCTGCCTCCGGCAGACAGGCGCGATCATTGTATTTAATACACTAGAAGACACAGAGGACTGTCTAGTAGTGTGTGGTAACATCTCCCTCTCTTTGGTTCTCCCACACTGTAACTCACAGAGCTCGCATGGCATCCCTCTTATCTCCTGAGCCACAAACAGGCCACTGTCCAGTGTGTGCCAAGTGTGTGTGTGTGTGTCTGCATTTGTGTGCATCTGTCATGAATAGATGTGTTGTGTCTCATATGCAGCTGTTGACTCCAGTGTGGGTGAAGGCCCCTGCTTTCTGTCTCCGAGTCTCTCTGTTCACTGTTGTTTAGGTCTGACAGCCTCGGGCACATCATGCTCTACTAGACGTCCACTACACTCACATATACGCACAGACACACACATATATATAATCACACACTGTCCCAGCTACAAAACCTGCCTTTGTCCCTGTCTCCCCAGTTGTTCTAGCTGTGAATCAATAGGCTGACAGCCACTGCTGCAGCGTCGGGGCTCCACTCAGATATCACCAGTATCTCATCATGGGACAGATCCCCCAGGCTGTGTTCACACACTCCCGCTGTGTCGCTCCCACTCTGAGACAGGGTTGTGACCTGTTAAATTGGTCTGTATACAGGCCTTATCTGGGCCATTTTTCCAGGGTCAGAGCCGGAGCTTTACAGCCATCTCCAAAATGGGCCCTCGGGTGTCCCTTCACTCAGACAGAGCACTGGACCTCTGACCAGGAGAGCACGCTCAACGCCCCGCATGCTCAGCCTCTCTGGGATCCAGGCCTCTGAAGAAGAAACAGCTCCATTGTTCAATGAGAGAGAAAAATGTTGCTGTTTAACTACCCGGCAGCCGGTTGCCATTCTTACCGCTGACACAGTAATGCGTCATTTTGAAGCGCACAATAATGAGCAATCACATAGTATCACCGTCCTTGATGTACCCCTTTGTCTCCTGAATCAGCACTCTCAGCTTTTGTTTGCTTTGTGCCTTTTGCATATCAGCTGTGTTAGTGTGTGTGGTTATGTGTGTGTGTGTGTGTGTGTGTGTGTGAGAGACAATGTTGAGGATAGTGTAGGAATCTCTCCAATGCGATTTACACGGCTCTCTTGTTTGCTTGCTGTGATGAATCTTATCCCTAATGAAATGCAACAACGTTCCTTATGAAGGAGAGATGTGCTCCCTCATCCAGCAAATTCCTCTTCTGAGCTCGAAAGGACGGGGACTCATCTACTGTACGTCATCTGAGGAAGAGAGAGAGAGAGAGAGTTTGTGGAGTAAAGTACACAGAGAAAATATTCTAGGAATAGCGAATGTGCGCAGATTTTTTCTTCATTGTCGTTATAAAATTCAGTGTTTCCGCTATTAAGGCCTTTGCACACCAAGTCCGTATTTTTCATCCAAAATTGTTGCACGTTTAAATATAAAAACAACTTCCGAAACTTTCCTCCATCATTAAAGTTTCGGATCAGGCTTGATTTTCTCATACGTCAAAAGGCAAAAGAGGGTTGTTTGACCCCTCAGAGCCACCATTCCTGCAAACATCATCATCCAAAATGGCATGATAAACATTTACTCCGTCTCCCAGCACAAAGCACTTTACGATAAAGAAATAAAATAATACAGAGATGAGGAATATTAAGATAGATTGTGTCAGGTGATCGCAGAACAGCTTGAAATCGGGGATGGTCTTAAAACAAAGGACAGTAGTGATTGTGCTCTAGGCAGCTAAACGATAGCTTCTTGCTAATGTCATTCATTCATTAGCTCCGTTTGGGACTAGCGCTATCCATTCCACCCACGTAATTAATTCAGTTTTGTCTTGTACTGCAAGTTTTTGCAACAAATAGAATAATAAAATGCATCGGACTCAGTGTGCCAGGTACGTAATCATTACTTTACATAAAACTGATCATATAGAGTTCCATGCAGTGAGGTATACATACTTTAATTTGGTAAAAAGACAACACTGGTACTCTGTATCTGATATCCTAAGTTGAGGTATCAGAATTGATAAAAAAAAAGCCAAATTAATGCACCCCTAGTCTTGATATCATTTTGTGAGAATAATTAAAATCTGATGATGCTATAGTATCAGCCAATATTTTTTTTCTTCTATATCTTAAACATTTTGTGATTAAAGATATATCTGAGTAAAGACATTTTATAGCTGAACATTAGACTTTATCAAAGATTATAGTAAAAAGAGACATCCAAAACATTTTTAAATAGATTAAGTACAGTAGGGGTTTGAATCACCAGAGGCCCAACGATACGATATTATCACAATACTGAAGTCACAATATGATTATTTTTAAACATTTTGTGATATGCTGAGTATTGCGATGATATATATTGCGATATATTGAGATTTATTACCTTTTTTCAACTGCAAAATATGCAGTTTGTCAACATCTATCTTATCTAATAAGATACAGTTTTCACTCTGTTCATCTCAGAGTTTTCATTCACATATCTGGAGGTCGGAGGTCAAGAGACCCTTTTGAAAATGGCCATGCCATTTTTTCCTCACCAAAATGTAGCGTAACTTTGGAGCGTTATTTTGCATTTTTCAAGACAAGCTTACATGACATGAATATTCCTTAGGTTTTTCTAGTTTCTTATGATACCAGTATCTCCACTATAGCTTTACAACTGAGCCCGCTACAACCTCTGAAAGACAGAATAGCGGCCGTCGGATTGTTAAGAGGTAAATAGATTATATAACAAAAAAGATTGATACTTAGCGTCCGTGTATCGATACAATATTGTCACACAAAATACCGTGATATTATACTGTATTGATTTTTTTCCCCCTCATTTAATATTAAGCTTGAAATGGAAAAAAAAACATTAAATGCCATACATTTACAAATATTAAATATATTTTTTTTATTGCTTCAGTTTTGACCTGATATCGTACACTATTAGTATACGAGGCCACGCCACACAGTTACCAGTACACGCTGAGAATAGCTTGAAACACAGCTCACTGATAAACGATGTAGTTCCAGAGCAGCTTTATTCATTCAGCCTCACTATTTCATAGACTACACAGGTAAAACATAAATGGTCATAGACTACAGGAGGGGATGTTATTCATGACATCGTCAGCCTCTACATCGCTCTGCATTGTGTCTGAATGTAGTTGATGTTCTTCTGCTATTTATTTCAGCCTGCATTGTAGCATTGTTGTTGTTGTCCAGATGATTTTCTCCGCTTATCTGTAAGGTGTAGGTCCTTAAACTCCTATTCATCACTGACAAACTCTCTCTCTCTCTCTCTCTCTCTCTCTCTCTCTCTCACACACACACACACACACACACACTAAAACACGCATTCACACGCTCATACATATTGCTCACACACGCTGCGGTGATCTGGTTCATTTGGCCTCTTTTATCTTGCTGCTAGGAATGTGTCCAGCAATGATAAGGTCTCACCCACATGCCTTGCTGAGGCTACCACACACACACACACACACGAACACACACACACACACACACACACACACACACACACACACCCAGAGGTTGTGATAGTGGCTCTCTGTCTTCTGTGCCTGGGCGACTGGTGTGGTTTTTGTGTTGGTGACAGATGCAGTGCTGTGGCTGGCCACTCTGTTTTCCCCCCGTAGGCGTGCTTTATCTGTGTATCACATGACACACACACACACACACGCACACTCATGTTGGACGTCTCTATGAATACGTTGGATCAGTTACAGCCCAAGCTGATCGTTGGGATGGAAATAAACAGGAAGAGCCGGCTGACCTCGTAACCCCTTGCGCCCCCTGACAGAAGGACAGTCAGCAACAAGGAGACAAGGACGTTTTCATCAACTGTGGATGGAGATAATGTACATGTAACTGTCACATATGAAATGGCCGTTATGAACACACACACACACACACACACACACAGGCGAATCTAATCCAAAGCGATTTTTTTCTCAACTCATTTTAATCTGACAGAAGGCCAAGCGTATGCCAGTGTACTCAGCCACCTGTGCTCTTGTCCACAATACGACGTAATGCTCCCGTTTACTGCCAGAACGCCGCACTGTTGCGTATATGGTGGTTGAAGTTAATTCCTGGGGATTCCCATTCACAAACATTTGTTTTATTTAATGACCTTCTGCAGCTGCCGTTGTGAAAATTAATTCACTGCCATGCTTTCACTGTGTACATAGCGACACAACGGAGGGGACCACACATACATACACACACATAAACACCGTAGCCCCCCATGTAATCCATCATCCTCCACAGACACACAGAGCTCCTTGTCCCTACGGACGACGGAACACACACCTCATCCTCAGCCCCCACCGTCTCCTCTTCCATGTACCCCTCTCCAACGGGAGATATCTATCTATCAAGCAATCACAGCCTGCCAAGACCCCTCCGCCATTAAAATACGTAAAGAGCGGGGGAAACGGCGGGAGAAAAGAGAGAGAAATAGAAGGAAAGATACCGTGTGCGAGCGAGAGATGAAATCCAGGTAATACCGAGCTCGTCTGTTCTTACCTGCGCCACCGTTAGCATGCTTCACAGCACATAATGACTTTTTTTCCTTCTCTCCTGAAGCTTAAGAAAGGACGAAAATGAGGAAAATAGTGGAAATATATTTTTGTATTAATGCAGTCCCCCATCTCTCCCTCCACTCTTCTACTTCTTCCGCCTGCGGATATGCCCACCTGGCTCTGTTAATTTCTATTGTCAGCAGGTCTGAGGCGGAGCAGCCAATCAGGAGTGAGCGTCAGCCCTTGGGCCTGCAGTCGCTCCGCGGCTCCAATTTAAAGGTCAGCTGATAAGCAGCCTGATTCATGCATAATCTGGGCTGCTCTGCAGGCAGACAGGCAGACTGTTCAACAAAACACACACACACACACACACACTCAACAGATACAAACATCACACTCTTCGTCTATGATTGACCCGCTCAAACTTTTTACTTGGCAGCCCGTGATGGACACGTTTGACTTTGCCTTTTCAGCTTGAACGTATCTGTGCCTCTGTTTGTCCCATCAGGTTAGATAATATACTTTTACTAATTGCTTGAGAGGAGCGCCTCAGTAAGAATTTGGCTTTGTGTTTGTTGATTTGTTCATTAATTTATACATAGTGCCTTTTGCAACGTGAAGCACTTAGGGGGATTACGGGATCCACTCGTTAAATGGCACAGAGCCCTGAGGCAGGCAGTCTACTTAAAGTGAAATAGAATTTGGCGTCTTCGCAAAGGCAGTCTGCGACTTAAACAAAGCACCACGTCGATAGCTGCAGTGTGCAGAGGCCAGCTAAACCTCTCCCCAAGTCACTGCTTACTGGTAAATAATGTTGTGTTATTGCTTCATTTCTGGTTATATCACTTCCTTATAACGTCATCGTCATTCAGCATGCCTCTCCATCTGGCATGATTAAACAAACAGACCTTAATTTACAGTAAGTTTGGCACTGATAGCACTGACAGCCTTTTTGCGAACCCTCCAAATGTAATTTTGTAACAATTATACTGGAATCTTACGCAGCGATCACACAGGATATCCGTTAGATCAGATTGGTATGGGTTGTCAGCAGTAACATATACTAGCATTTCCTTCAGTGTGTTTGTTCTTGTTCAGTTCAGCTCATTGCTGATGCTGATTGGACACTAGAGAAAGGCCCTGTGACATAGCTTGCTTGAGTTGAACTTTGAACCCGAGACACTTGGAGCCCGCCATGTGAATAAACATGTAAACTACATGCAACACACTTCAAACCTATTGGAACCAATTCAAGTAGAAAAAAGTTTTCTTCCATTGCTAAAAACACATCCAGTGTGAACGCCCCATTAAGCTCCCTACATAGGAGAAACAGTGTGGGCTCCATACTACAGCTAACTGTAGTAGTATAGGGCTGTATTCACACCAGATTCGGCGGTGCGGCAATTCACCACAGGGTTATACGCCGGTGTGGAAGTGTCACTTACATGACCCGTTTGTGTGACGTCATGTTGTGACAAGTTTACCCCCCAATGTAGCACCAGTAGTCTTTATATTTCACAATTATTGTTTTCCGTCAGAGCATTTTCATGATCTTGACATTTCCAACCGCACTTGAAGGCAGCTTCATTCATTTCACAGCAGCTGGACAAGAAAACATGGCAGGACTTTTCCTTGTGCTGGAGCTTGTTGCAGGAAACCCACTACCAAATTCCCCACTGAATTGCTCCAACAAGCATCCATGTAGTCAGCTGTTGCACAAACTCCTAGGCAGTTGGGGTAATTGCTTGTGTTCAAAAATTGTTCAAAATAAATGGGAGGACTTGTGTTTTCGCCACACTGCCGCATGGTGTGAATGCAGTCTTAAGTCACAAATCCACACATGCAAACAGTCACATGCTTGATCACCTTAAAGGGCTAGTTTACCTGTCTTCATGTGTGCTCAATCCCATTGCCTAAACCTTGGAAATGGGTGGACTAGAGGTAAGCAGTTAGAGAAAGCCTCTAAGTGAATGTTGAGCTTTTGAATGGATAGGATCTGGTTTAGCACATACTCACTTGTAATCTGTGGACGACCATGTATGTATTCTTACTGTAGGACCAGAAGTCCTCAATCTCGGCGGGGCTCGTCCTTTCATTCCCTCTAATCCAAGTAGCACTCAATTACCTAATTGGATGAGTTATGAGGGTCCTTTTCCTCCCATCTCAATGAGATTAACACACTCTGTAATTAATGAATTTGGGGCACTTTGAAACGATTCGCGGGATTGTCCAGGCTCCGGGGGCCTGACATGTGTAACACAATTATCGAGTTGTCGAAATTAGACAATAGAGTGAGATGAATAGTGCGAACATTAGCTGTGTTTTCTAAAGACAGGTGATCATTCCAGTCCGAACGTGGATCGGGTTGACGGGGCAGCGTTGTCGTTATTCCATGAATAATTCTTGATGTAACGTGTATTCTTGTGTATGAATGTCCTTGCGCGTGCCTTTGTGCGTGTGTCATGACTTCCTATAGTGGCGAGCAGCGAGCTCTCCTGCAGCCTCTCACCACATCATTGTGTTTGACATCTCCGCGGGCAGCCAGCGACAGAATGCCGGTGTGTGTGCACACATTTGTCCAGCCCGCTTTGGATCAGCATTCGCACCCTGCGCCAGGTTGCCTGTCAGCTTTTATAAACAGCCACACCTTCACGAACGCGGCCCGCCACTTGAAAGTGGAAAAAAAGAGGGCACAATTTCACAAAACAAATCACAGATAGCATTTCAGTCTCCCTAACTTGTTGTCCCAGACAAGGACACACAAAGTAAACAATAGAAACAAAATAGATTCTTATTAGCAGTGTCAGGATACAGTCCTACTTCCCTCTGCTTGTCAGATGTGGGCAGAAACATAAGTACACTGAAGAAAACAGAAAAGTAAAATAACTAACAGCAGAATATTTTTTATTTTATTTGATGTAATCTGGGGATGACAGCTAGATCTTGGACTCCTTAATGGACTGCTGAGCTGCATTTACATATATTATGAAAATGAATAAATGTAAAGAGAATATGGACTCCTCTAAATATGATTGCACCAGGTTTGGGAATTACTTTGCAAAGGCGTGTGAGACATAATGCCTCCACACCTGTCATTTTTGGGGTCTGTCTCCTGTCTGTCTACATCTTTAGAGACACCCCCCACCCCCACATTACTTCCCCCCCTCAGCACGTTTCCCTGACAGAGGAAACCTTATCTCCTCCATTCTTACACAGGCATGCGCCAGTCACAGTCCTCACTATCTCTAATGGATGTAATTGAACCCTATTCTAACATTGTAATGCACACGATTTCTCAAGAACCCCCTAAACGCCCTCAATGCAACGTTTCCCCTCCTACTCACACAAACCTCCATAAGGTTTATCCCAGCCGAGTCTTGTCCAACGTCCAGACAACAGTTTTTAGCTGGCTCCCATCTTTAATGTTTCCATCTGGCTCCACGGCTCATATTCCCCTTGCCATCGCAAAATATGAGCATAGAGAGTTTAGCACAAAATGTGATATCCATTATTTGACGAGGAAGACTGATACAGGAAATGATTGCTGCCATTAAACTAAAACGAACGGGTGGTGTTTAAGTTACAATTTCCCTATTATTTATTAAGTCCAAAGACAATATGATCCCACTTTTCAATTAAAGGAAGTAACATTGTTTCATAAATAAGTCACAACAGCGGGCAAATCTCAATGGGCAAACGAAACAACTTTATTAGTCGTGTTTATAGGTAGTATTGTATTCCTTCCATTCATAACTAGTCATCCCTATCATGTTATACATGCATTAACAATTTGTAGAGCCCCCGTTAGTCGTAAAGGCTAATCATAGATCTAATATTCAGGTCAGCAACATGGATCAACGGTTAGTGTTTTATAAGCAGAACTACGGAGCAAAATAATTACGGTAGAAGAAGGGTCATGTTGACCATACCAAATTGCTAAACTGCATATGTGGGCACATTCAGCCACAGGAGTAGTACAGAGAATTCTCTTTGTCGTTGCTATTCTTATCCTTTTACTTTTGAAACTTAATTAAGTGGTGAAATAATACCACTAAGCGTGCTTTACTTTTATTCACTCTGCTGTTTGAACCCAGGACATTATCCAAGGAACACAATGTCTTGTCTCAGAGTAACAGGGTCTTTTAGTATGTGTGTGGATGTTTTTTCCTTCTGCGTATACATAGCAAATGAAAACCAATCCTCTCAACCAGATGTTACCTTATTATGTTCGACCACCCACTAGTAGGAGAAGGACTAGGGGTCACGGAGAATAAAGGCTTTCATGTTTTTACCAGACGTTCAGTCAGAGATACTCAGTGGCCTTCAGGCGAATAACCAGAACAAGCCAGATAAACATCCCCATATTCTCTTCTCTACAGTACAGCAACACATCATCTCACCTCTCGTCTCCTCACAAGATCACATGAGCCTAAAGTAATGCTTGCCATTTGTAATGTCTTACGTCTTGATAAAATCTGGATGCGATTTAAGACATTCTCATTTACACATAGCCACATATACGTGTCTCTGTTGGCCAGATCACATATGTGATTGCAGTCCGTCTTGGTTTTCCCGGCCTACATCTACTCCAGTCCAGAAGGAAGTGGTAATGCACCAGGAGCTGTTTGGTAACTGTCAAAAATGACAGAAGAAGAATAAATATAAACAGTTAAATAAGCAGTTACATTAATAACAGTTGAGCTTGCACTAGCTAATAACAGGGCTGCCAACTCTCACACCGTGAGACTCACACAATTGACACTTTTCACACGCTCTCCACAGATCCATTTTCTCACACAATGAAAAATAAATTTAGAACTGATAACGTTGTGGTGTGAAAGGAGGACACTGACCGCAGCATCGTAAACGCTATTGTCAAGTGAGCCAGTGTTTGCGAAAACCCGGTCAAGCCAGCCGACACTTGGATTTTGATGCACCCTTATTTGTGTTGTTACGGTACCGATACTTGAAGCAACCAAAAAGGACAACAAAAGACTCCTATTTCAACAATAGTTTCTCACATTTTATATACCAAATAAAACCGGCAGCAAAGAAGTCCTACTTTGATAAAACAAATTAGGTTTGAGAGGCGCAATGGATTTCTGCTCGAAATGCCCCGACTATGACCACATCATTTGAAGTAGTTTCACTGTACATTACCGTACAGGGAAAGTCAGCTCAAATTATATTGTAACACATTGAAAATGTTTCATATTTAAACTCTCATAGAATTAAATAAATGTTTTCCTTCAGAGGTTTCCTGAAATGTTCAATATAATCTTGTTCAGGATGACCCTTACTATGGCCATTTATTGTATAATTTCAAGTAATTTCACTGTACTGTACAGTGAAAGTCAGCTCAAATGATATTTTAACACATTTTTTAAACTCTCATAAAATTAAATAAATGTTTTCCTTCAGAGGTTCGCTGAAATGTGCAATGTAATCTTGTTCAGGATGATCCTGACTATGACCATTATTCTACTGTACAATTTTGGAGAAAATTAAAGGGAAAGTTAGCTCATTTTACATTATAACACGTTGAACATTTCCTCATATTTAAACTCTCATAAAAGCCTTTCCTTCCTTCTGAAATGTTCAATGTCATTGTTCAGGATGACCCTGACTATGACCATTTAAAATCAGAGGTAATTTTACTATCTCACTCCAAACTAAACTGAAAAGTTGGAAGCCCTGTAACAACTATCTGTAACCTGACACAAACACATGAATTAACTGCTATTCATTAACTCACTCATTTCATTCACGTTCTTTCATTCATTCGTTCGCTACAGATCAGTGCTCTCTCACCCACACAGATCGCTTTGTGGTTGAACTGATCAGGGATCAGATATGGCGGCTCGGTGTAGGTTGTATTTCATCATATGACTGGAGTCGTTTTCCTTGTTGCTTTAATGACATAGAGAACCATGGCTAATTTCAGTGTAATTTTAGTGTAACTTCAGCTGCCGTTATCACAAGAACAGAGGAGACACTGGCCATTTCAACATCTGACTAAAATGGGTCATAAACCACCTTTTATCAATCAGATTTCAGTCTATCTTGAAACACTTCTTGGATGCATTGATACTTAGCTTTTTTAAGATCTGATCAGCTATCTGACCTACCCAAGGCGCATGAAGTGAAGTGAAGTTTAAATGGGGTCTAAGATTGTCTCAGTGTCTGCCTATATATTGGTACATTGTGCCCTAAAGCTTTGTGTCCCTATCATAAACAATCCCTCCCCATGTGCATCAATGAGCCTTGGGTCTGACCCTTGTTCCTTCCTTGGACCACTTTTGGTAGGTCCTGTACACTGCAGACCGGGAACATCCCACAAGAGCTGCAGTTTTGGAGATGCTCTGACGTCTAGCCATCACAATTTGGCCCTTGTCAAAGTCGCTCACATCCTTACGCTTGCCCATTTTATTCTGCTTCCAACACAAAGTTCAAAATGTTCACTTGCTGTCTAATATATCCCACCCACTGCCAGGTGCTATTGTAATGAGATAATCATTGTTATTCACTTCACCTGTCAGTGTTCTTAATGTTATGGCTGATCGGTGTATATAAAATACCATATTTGTCACTGGGAATGTTTGTAGTAATAACAGCTATTCAATGAATAACCTTGGCCAAAGGCACATGGCTGTTTTCTAATCTCTATTTTTCACTGACCACCTGCTCCTAAAGTTCTCTCTCTTGGCCACTCAATGGCGTCTTTGAGTGTTATACGCTATAAAAACTTGTTTTTACCAAACTTCACTTCCTGAGAAACAATGGTGGTGCCCTGAAGCTACAGCCTTCAAGACCCAGATTTATGGACACATTTTTAAAAAGAACTCAACAAGAGCCAAGTCAGCTGTAAGCCGCACAATTTGGTGCTGAAACACTGCATGACAAACACGGCAAATCCCTGAAATGTATGACTGAACACAACTTGATTCCGTTCGGCTCCAAAACCAGCAACAACCAAACAAATGCAGCTTGAGAGTGTTGTTTGCATGCAGGCTGCCAGCTGACGATGTGCTCAGAAATTAATGGAGTCACTTGCATTTTTTATCTGCAAAGAATATGCTTCGAGCACTTACACTTTTCAGTGCTGCAACATTGCTAATGGTTAAAATTCATTTAATAAAGAATAGATTAATATTTAATTAGGCTTCTGGCAGTGCCCAGTATTATAATTTAGAATGCACGTTGTACATTGTTTGCATAATTAATTCATTGCAGCTTCATTTGTAAATAATATTGGTACCACACCAGTCGCCCATAGCAGACCACTATCAGGACCTGTGTGTGTGTGTGTGTGTGTGTCTGTGTGTGTGTGTGTGTACTAGGTCACACAGTCACTGCTGCGCAAACATTGAGAAAATTCCCACAGTACTGTCTTATTTACTCTTAGGATCTGTTCTGTCACACAGGCACGCATGCAAGGGCACACACACACACACACACACACACACACACACACACACACACACACCGTCTGTGTCCTTCAAAGTCGATAGAGGAAATAGAAACATGATGTCCACTTCACACCACCATGTGGTATGTAGAATATGCCCGCTATGATCTACTGGCGATCATATTAAATAGGTTGTTGCTTGACGTCTTTCCAAGGCTCTCATGTTTCTGATGACCTCCAAACTTAGTACAAACCTGTAACATGTAACATGCTACGGGACATTGAGATTGCAGCTGTGCAACTGTGATGAATTGCCAGATTATATTATGACGGTGTTTTTGAAAGCATTTGTAATTAGATATTTTTTTAAAATAAGCTAAATCAATTAGTACAAACAATCTTGTTTTTCTAATGTCTAAATTAGCTGCCATGTGACAGATACTTGCCAACCTTGAGACCTCAAAAATAGGTTGATTTCAAAACCAAAGTGGGGGGTCTAGGGGTCCTCCACCAGAAAAATTAGAGTTTCAGAGACTTTGTTTCCTGCATTTTGGTGACTTTTAAAGAATGAAAATAACAAAATAATAAGTACACTGCAACACTATTTTATGTTAAAAGGGCGCACTTTAAATTTTATTTTAATTCTCAGGAAAGAAAACTGAATAATTTGACCCTCTAGCGTGAACGTGTGTAAATCTCTGGCATTATATACTAATATTTATCAGTTTTCATTGAGTCAATCATTTTTTTGCCTTGCTTGAGTATTTCTCTCTCTTAGTACTCTGCATTTCCCTCTCCATCTCTCACTCACTGAAGGTCCTTTCAGACACAATGTGACAACGGCACCACTGTGCTCTGAAACCCGTTGCTTCCAATGGTTTGCGCCACGCCATCACGGCTTTTCACTGCGTCTATTGTCGTCCGAGTGGAAACAGTGGAGCTTATACGTGCTGTACAGTGCCAGATACTGTTTGAGACAACTAAAAGGAAACAAAGGTGTGAAAATCGGGACAATTGTGGGGGAATTGTGACCCTGGGAGAAAACTGGGAGAGGGCAATGAAAAACGGGAAAGTCGGGAGGATTAACACGTATGATGTGACATAAAGTTCAGTACTCTAACTGTATAAACACCACAGTCAATGCTGATTGTCAAACATGAAACAGGCCCTTTTTTCATTCAATTGCAGCTGTTTTCTTTGTTTGTGTCTGTTTCTAACAAAAGCTGTTTCCATGTTGCGGATCACAAATACAAGAAAACAAATGTTCATGATAAGCAAAACACTGTAGGGTCACAGATATTGGATGCTTTCCGTGGTGGTTTGTCCAGCCTTTCCAGTTCTTCTTCTTCTTCTGCTGTTGATAAGGCAGCAGCCACATAATTAACTCCATCTAACCTCCAATACCAACCAAAGTTTTTACATTATCTCTCATCATCCCCGCTTGCTTCCACTTCTCCTACTTTTTCTCTATTTTCTTTCCCTATCTGTTCTTTTTTCTCTTTCCCACATAACTGGTTTTCAGTTTTTTTGCCCCTATGTGCTAAAAGCCTTGCCCTCTTTGTTCTCCGCTGCATGCCACCCATAATGCTGTTCTGCTGTTGACCTCAGCGAGATGAATAATTCACCTGGTGGACTGTGGAGACTCTTGTAATGTCCTGACCCCCCAGCCCCCCCCCCCCCCCCCCCCCCCCCCCCCCCCCCCCCCCCGCCTGCACACCTGGGACACACACTACACACTCCCGAAGGAGATGCACCCATGATTCTCCTCCTCTCACCTCAACTCCTCTCCGCCACCTCCTCCCATCAAATATTTAGCCAGTGTGGATGGAGGAGGCTCCCCCGTGGCTCTCACTCACTGTCTCACCTCATCTCTCTCCCTCATACGCTGCATGTCCTGCTGTTCTTCTCAAGTCTCTCTTTACGCACAGAGGCAACAGGGAGACGGAACGAAGCGGTGAACGCCTGAATCATTTAGGTTTCTGCCCCCCCTGAGTGGCCTTGTCAAACATGCCGAAATCTCAGCTCTGCGCTCGGAAGAGAGCCGCAATGATGGCCTGCCACTGTCTAGTGTCGAATCTCTCCCAGATAGATGCTTTGTGGATCAGAATGCTTAAGATACCAGACTCACCTTTTCCCTTTATTATTCGTAATGGTAACAACACTGCCTGCAGACAGCCTCGGGATGCAGACCAACACAGCCGCATATTTTTCCCTGCTGTTTGTCTCTGAAGGAAACACAAACGCTGAAATATGAGACACCCTCTCTTTGAGCGTTTTGTGTGTATCGGAGTTCTGTTTGCGGTCGATATGCTTGTCACTCAGCATGATGTGTAGGGTGGTGGCGAGTGTGTGTGGACGTGTTCCAGTAGGATTGGCATATCCATGTCTTGCTATAAGGGGGTCCTACAATAACACACAATTTTCTGCCAACAGTTTTTGTTTTGTCTTTGCTCTTCTCGCTGGTTTGAAGTGGTTGTGGCTCGGTTAAAAATAAAGGTGATATCGTGTACGCAGTCACGTCATGGAGTGAAACGCTGATTGCCTGCCAACTTCACGGTGAAGACAAGACTCCCGGAAGTCACTGTGCCTGGTCAAGAAATAAAGAGGCGAAGTCCCTCCCCTTACGGTGTCTCCAATTGGGACCTTAGTTCTGAAAAAAAATATGTACGGTAGTCAACGGTGAGAGACAAATCATTTTTTGATCCCGGTTGAATTGCGCCACGAATCACACATATGATGTATGTCAATGTAAAAGATCATTTTCTCAAGTCAAGAAAGGCTCAGTTTGTCGTAGTGTCATTTAGTTTTGTGTGAAACCGCTCAGTGAACTACATCTCTCGTCTCGCACAATATACGTCACCAACATTAGCTAGGGCTACATGAGTGTGGTATCATTCTTCTCATCTTCTTCTCTTCAAGAAAACAAATAAGCACATTCCTCAAAATGTCAAATTATTCCTTTAATAGATAATACATGAGGATGTTATTTTTCTTAACTTTAGCATTGACTGTTTCTTATTTAGCCATTTAAATTTAATCACTTTGAAAAAATAAAGATTTTCATGGACTTTTTGATACTGTACATGTCTGTGTTGGTGTTTGCAGGTACACAAGCTCAGAAACTGAGCTTGCATGTGTTCAGAGCATGTGTGTGTTGGTCCCTGCGGGGTCACAATCTCTCCTGTGTGTTTGTCATCACAGCTTTTGTTCCCCACAGCCCTGCTATTCTGGGCAGAGAAAGGTCATCTTCACCTCAGATGCTGGCACCTTAAGGATGCTTAGATCATAACACACTGTCTCTGGTTTCTGTATCGCGAGGCACACGGTTCTCTGTCGTTCATTGTTAGCAGTCTGTAATGTTTGCTTGGAATTGATCTTATATGAATGTTTTTACTATAACATATGGAGAAACAATCATATAACATGGTGAATGTTTGTTGTGTTTTCATGTAGGGTGCGGTGCGTTGTTACCACATTGAAGCAGATGCTACAGTGTAATTTAAGCTAAAACCTTCTGTGCTTGTTGAGCTTTGCGGTATGTGATAGTTGAAGCAGCAGAGTTCCTTGCTTCCTTTTCTATTTCTGTTTTTCCCCGAACATATGAGGGCAAGCTGGTGGGTGGTTCATGGAAAACCGACCCATGCAGCAGAACACCTCTGCCCCAGCACGTGACAAATTGACCCCATATTCTGGCGGGAAGCCACCCCTCCCTGGAAAATACTGAAAGGAAGTCTTCCGTCACCTGACTCCATATGTGCGGAGAGATGGAGCCAACAGCTGCTTTGGAGCGATTGGGAAACAGCTACGAGGATACACACACCTCAACCATAGGTCGCTGAAGGTTATGCGACACCGCCCGATTTGGAGTTCAACTCTCTTGACTCCAAGAAAGACGCAGAACAATGATTAGAGCATTTAAGAGTGTGTGTGTCTTTACTTGAGTCTCCTGATATTTTCAACCCAGCATCCCCTCAAAAAGCTGATATTGATCAAGCCAGAGATACTTCAAGAGTCCTCGCCAACAGGACATCTCAGAACGCTTTTTGGGGTATAAATGAGTAAAGTTCGCTCCGTGTTTGTGAATTTGTGTTTTTCCTGTGTGTGTAAACAGAGATTTGGTTTCCCCATATGGCCTTGTGTGTGTTTATACTACCCAGAGCAGCAGTCACCGCAGGGTGGGCTTTTATTAAAGAGTTGTAATGAGTGAGAGCCATCATGAGCCAGCTCGCCTATTGATTACCTATAAAGAGCACTCAGTGCAGACGTGCTGTGATCCATAGATAATGCTTTGCACAGGAGGCTCAACTTAGCCCGGCTCCAAGCCTCTGAATCGTCGCCCACGTCTCAAATTTTGTCGAGCAATTCAAATAGATCTGGTGTCGCTCTGGCAAATGGCTGTTTTCCAGGTTGGAGAATCAACTGAGCCGATCAGAGCCTTTGTGGATAGGACTGAAACAGTGAAATGGTGACTTGGGAATCTTGGCTCATTTAACAAGCAAATTGTCTTTGCATTAACTCTCAATAGAGAATAGCATTCTCTGTAATCTTGCTGAGCCTATGCTAACTGTACATTGGAAAAAGCAGCCTTGGTGCTGACTGAAAATGACGTCAAAACAGCCAGACATGTCTTTCAGCAGCGTCTGTTCAGGGAAAATCAAATCCTCCCACAGAGAACAGCTAACAAGAGAGCAATCAGACAGAATAATGGAGTGGTAACGAAATGGCCTTTCAATCTTTACGTCAGTCTGGGCTCAGCCACTACACCAATAAGACCTCAGCATACTAAGGGTGTCTGCACACTTCTGCATAGCAACAACAATGTGACACACAGAATCCTGTTGACATCAACACACACACACAATACGTATATGCCTCGTGTCAATGACAAAGTTACCTGATATTTGAATGCTGCTGTACTGATGTTTTGCGAGGCCTACCTCTAACCAACAGCTCTTTTTTAGTTTGTTAGCCTCTGGCATTGAACCGCTCTGTTCCCTAAGATCCCTCCAAGCTGTGTTCGACAGCACTCAGTGGTTCTGTATTTGTGGAAAGGTAATTGGAGATGTAACCAAGCAAAGAGGGACCGCATCAGTCTGGGGATGATTATAAAGAAAGCCTCCTACTTGAATTTCTGCACAATAAGAGAGCCATGGCAAAAGTTCAGAGCATCTTAGACAATACAGATGATTCATTCCAAATCATACAGGCTGAATAGAAAGGCCATTTCAGTAATTAATACTTACGTTTGCTTCCAAAAATGTCTACATAGAGGAAAAAAATGCTCTTTTGTTGATGGAACTGTCTGATATAATTTCCCTGTGCAAGAAGTCATGTTTCTATGTATGGTTTTCAGGGTCTTGTTTCATTGCCCTATTTTATTTCTAATGTTAATATTACTGCTACTTGCAGTATGATGAGTAATGATGAATAAATACGTGGTTCTAGTGTACTATAGGGATGTGACAGTGAGGACATTTTCCCACTAGTTAATAAACTCGTGACAACACTGGTGTTACCGATTACACCTGACATTTTTACAAGAAAAGATGACGGTCAATATGTGTAGCGTGCTGACTCTGATCTTTACCGTCGGGCGGCTGTGTTTCTGGCCTCTCCGTCGAGCTTTTGCTACGGGGCCGCAGGTTTCCACTCGGCGTTGCTTCGCCGACGCTCCGCCGTCGTAAAAAAAGCGACGGTGGGGATGGTGTGGACGGTGGGGACGGTGGGCACGTCATGTAATGGGTGTGTGCCCGACCACCGTGTAACAACCACTACTGCTGCAAGCCTAGCTTCACAAAACCAGTCACTAATCTCCCTTCACTCAAGATCAGTGGTGGAATGTAAGTATGTAAGTACATTTACTCAATAGCAGTACAACTTTAGGTACATTTTTCTGATTATACTTACATACTTTTACTTAAGTAAAGTGTGGTAATAGTACTTTTACTTCAATAAAGGATCTTAGTACTTCCTCCACTACTGCTCAAACTGTATCCCTATTAGCTACTATGTGGACTACATCTACTTTCCACCAGTTTATTTAAATGTCCAAACTCCAAGTGCACAAAATCATGCACAATATAGTACCCTAAAAAAACGAGACATGAAGTAGTAGTAGTCATCACAGAATGACACTACTTTTTCCCAGAAATCTCACAAGAGGCCCTTTTCACAGCAGCCGTTTTGACATGTCATTTCAGGGTAAACACAGGCGTAATTGACAAAATTAATTATGGTCCTATGGTTCTATTTACTGTCACAGCCATTCCAGTGATCCAGCATGCACAATACCAGGGCTCTAGCCCACTTAAATGGAACCGGGCCATAGTTAATGTTATTAATTCCACCTGTCTTTTCAATGACATGTCCAAATGGCTGCTGTGAAAAGTGCCTATGCAGTTCTTGGCATGGATAGATGTGTAAATTATGCAACACTAACACCAGTCAGTGGTGCTGCACAATGATGATGATTGATAAGTGTCTAAAGTCTCATTCACTACTCACTATATATATAGTGAATGAGTAAACAAGAGAGGTATAGTGAAGTATAGTGAATGAGTAAACAAGAGAGTGATATTGTACTTAGCTCCAGTGTAAACTGGCAAGATTCAATAGGCATTATCTTGGAATAATGGCTTTGTCAGTTGAAATTACAACACAGTCTTTCTTGTTGTGGGTATTATCGAAACCATGCCCCATAGCTGATCTGCTGCCAGGCTCTATTGACTATTGTTTGTTGCTCTCCAAACTAATGTTGCAGGAAAACTTGAGCCTACAAGATTTAGGCTTACTTGTACACGGCTACATGTAGGCTTACATACACCTTAGTATCGAGGCTTGTTTGGCTACACCTCACAAGGACTTTGCCCTATGAACTAGACCGTCTAGCGAACTTGAAGCTAATTGTCTATCAAAGCGATGGAGGTGAAATGTGTTCTCTAATCATAATATGTACACACTAGGGCTGTCAATTGATTACAATATTTAACCATGATTAATCACATGATTGTCCATGATTAATCGTGATTAATCGCACATTTTTTTATGTTCAAAATGTACCTTAAAGGGAGAGTTGCTAAGTATTATCAACATAGGAGTGGGCAAATTTGCTTGCTTTATACAAATGCATGTATATATGTATTATTGGAAATCAATTAACAACACAAAACAATAACAAATATTGTCCAGAAACTCTCACAGGTACTGCATTTAGCATAAAAAAAATGCTCAAATCATAACATGGCGAACTCAAGCCCAACAGGCAACAACAGCTGTCAGTGTGCTGACTTGACTATGACTTGCCCCAAACTGCATGTGATAATCATAAAGTGGGCACGTCTGTAAAGAGGAGACTCTTGGTTACGCATAGAACCCATTTTCATTCACATATCTTGAGGTCAGAGGTCAAAGGACCCCTTTGAAAATGGCCATGACAGTTTTTCCTCGCCAAAATTTAGCGCAAGTTTTGAGCGTTATTTAGCGTCCTTCCCGACAAGCTAGTATGACTTGGTACCAATGGATTTTTGGGTATTTAGTATTTTCACTCTATCTTTAAAACTGAGCCCGTTACAGTGTTTGTGTTGTTTTATTAGTTGCCAAATACTATACGCCACTTAAACCATGGTAGGACACATGAAAGAACAGGGAGTTGCGTCTCCCTGATAAACAACATGGCTAAAATGAATTTTGCACACTACGTGACTTCTTACAAAGTGAATTGTATAACAGATTCTAAAACAAATTTTCAAATGTCATGCTGATTTACAATGGCATTGAATCTACTATGCTTGCCAGCGCTGTAGATCGAGCTGGGGACGGGAAAGCAGTGCAGCAGCTCTGGGAATGGACAGAAAACATACACTATGTGTAAGTACAGCCAGATACGCTGCTCCCCCCCGAGGCTGGGGAACAGGGTGGTGAGATTGAGGAGTCACCCCATCACTAGTGATCCATGCAGGTCGACACACAACGCCCCCTTGACAAAACACACAAGTGCGCTGTATCGTTACAACACACACACACACGTACGCACACACACATCTCAGACAGTTCATTTCAATGCAAATAAGTGTTTGCCCCTCTTCTGGGAGGAGAGCTTGGCAGACTGCATTTTCTCGTCTCTATCATATGGAGGATCTAGATTGTATAGTGAGCTCTCGGGCAGAACCAAGCAGCCATGAGCGCACAGAGCGCGTTGCTTGCTTGAACTGATTTATTGAGTTTTATGTTAAGCAGTTTTTTTTCATCCCGGCTTGTTGCATTTTCACTTTGTTCATGCGGGAAGATGCAGCCACGCTCATCGTGAATGATGCGTATTTGCATTGTCTTAAATTGTACTGCGTGCGGTTTAATTGTTTAGCGTCACAGAGTCGCGGTATTGTTACGCAGATATATGGTCCACTCTGTACTGCGTGCCTGCAGCATTACAGATGAGGCCGGATTCTTCCGCCCTCCCAGCGGGCCTTTGTCCTCAAAAGAATGGAGGCTCCTCACTTCATCAGATAGATTACAGCCAATTAAATGTGTCCATTATCACCCATTAATTACCGCCACCGCTTCTGCTAGAAATAGGCCTGACCAAGCAACGGCCATGGACTTGAAATTGACCCAAATACATCAAGATGAGTTTCCATTTTTTACCTCATTTTCCCAGCCCTCATCAGCAGAGGCCTATCACTGAACCGAGTCATCCTTCACATTGATTCCCAGCGAGATGTGTATCGCTGGGTTAGCATGTATGCATGCAGTGCGTCTGTACATATATAAGCATGTATAATCAGACGCATATACAACTGCACGGTGGATGCATGCACATGTTCGCGCTAGTATGGGTGTGCATATCTCTATACCTGATGTGTTCTTGTGTTTTTTGCTGCTGCACGTGCACGTGCTGTGTGTACGTGCTGTGCTATTTGAGGTCAGAGCTGATGGAGTGGGCTCCCTGAGAGACAGGCAGCAGCCCTGAAGGATTGACACTGTGTGACACCTCTCTCCGTCAGCCTGATTAGTCACCTCTTTGATGTAGCAGCCTATATTAAGGCTCTTATGCGGAAGACAGCCTGACACTTGCCTGCTGAATAGGCCTGATTGAGACAAATACAAAATCCCAAGTCGTATGAGCAACACAATACTGAAACACATTCGACCATCAGTGGGTCAAATTGCAACACTTTTCTTCCAACTACTATGCCTTTTGGATGTGCAGATTTGAGTGTGTGTGTGAGCACCTATAGTTAAGTTTCCTGTGTTTCACAATCTTTTGGAAGCGTTGCATGCTTGGCACTTGTAGAATTAGAGGAATTTCAGGGAATGTTAGCAAGATCAGATTTCCTCCCCGTCTACTCTCTGTCTTTCTCTCTTGTACTTTCTCCTTCTTTGCGAGCTCAGGGGAGTCGACAGCTGCCCCCTAACCCAGAAATCAGGCATTAGAGGAACGACCTGACAATTAGTGTGCTATTGCCTCACTGGGACGAGATCAGAGTAACAAGACAGACAAAGAGCAAAAAAAGGAGAGAGGTTTCAGATGTATTCCTGCTCTTGAAACATATTAAGAAACATATTTAGAGTTTCACATTCAATCAGAGGTGTGTTTTTATAAACTTTGACGTGCCTGGTCACATCAGAAAGTGGCACGGTCAAATTAATTTGCACTTTCCAGCGCAATATGTGATGCTGGAAGCTTGGTAACCTAGTAAATTCTCATGTCTCATTACTGACCGTTTGTGTGGTGTATAAAAGTGGTTGTATAGAATTGGATGGTGCGACTCAGCCGACATAATTCCTCCATTTTGGACTGTCGGCTCTCCGTCCCCTCAAAGGTCAGCACCATCAAGATGACTTGCAGTTGGTCAATGGTGCTTATTCATATGTTAAAGTTCACCTAAGTTGAACCCAATGCCAAAGCACTGCATGAATTTACTTCAAGTGAATACTGATTCTCGTCGTGACTCGTGGGTACCCATAGAACCCATTTTCATTCACATATCTTGAGGTCAGAGGTCAAGAGACCCCTTTGAAAATAGCCATGACAGTTTTTTCTTGCCAGAATTTAGCGCACGTTTGGAGCGTTGTTTAACCTCCTTCGCGACGAGCTAGTAATTCCTTAGGTTTTTCTAGTTTTATGTGATACCAGTGTCTTCACTCTAGCTTCAACAACCTCTGGAAGATTGATTGTAACTTTGACAGCCTTAATTTTGACACATGTAATGTTAAGAAAAGATAGAGTTGAGGTAAGTGATGAAGTGAAAAAGAGAAAAAAAAGTTTGAACCTGCTGCTGCACACGATTAGGAGCATCAGTGAAAAAAGTAACTTTGTATAAGTGTGTGTGTGCAAGTGTCTGAGAAATCAGACTTCCTAGCAGCTCTGTTAGTTCCACGGCTGTAGAAAACATTTTACAAGATCAAAGCATTTAACACTCCCGAGGCCTGGGCACCAGCCAGCTTCCCCCCTACCCATTTCTTCACACACACACACAGTCATACAAGCGCACATAGTCCATCGAGCCTTTTCCACACACCTTGGAGGATTTTACAACACCGAAATCACCCAAACATTGCACCTGGAATGGACCGCCACCAGGTCCTGAGATAAGAGCTGAAGCCCCTCAGCTCTCGTCTCCTGAGCGGCCGCCACGGCAGCAGAGTGGTATCAGCTCGACCACAGCTGACGCCACGCTCCCTCCTCCCTATCTCTCATCCCCTCACCCCCCTCAGGTGCTCTTTGACAGAAATAATTGAGGTAGGGAGGTGGTGAGAGGTTAATGAAGCACTCCCAACACACGGCTGACCTTTCCCCAGCCCCTGCGCAAATCATTGCAGCACAGTTTTTGGGACATTTTTAAATGAAAGCCTTTAAATAATTTATCTAACTATAGTTCCCGGAAGGCCCTTCATTAGAGATTGGCCGTGACATTTCCCTCCACCCCCCCCAGCTTCTCATACTTACCGCCTCACATCCAGTCCAAGAATATCACTGTTGATTTCTCTCGCCTTTGTCTCTCGTCTGCTGTCATTTCTGTCTCTCTGTCTTTGTCTCGGTGTCTCCCCCCCTCCTCTCTCTCTTTCTACACTCTCTCTCTCTCTCTGACATTAGTCGCATTAAAGATTGAGATCTCTGGTGTGTGTCACACGTGGCTGTGAAGTGACAGACGGGCAGTAGGACATGAGACTGGATTTTGCCGTTGTGGAATGGAAATTGAGCTTATTAAATCTTTAAATGTGTTGGCTAACCAGAATAGATTGCAGGGAGGAAACAACGGGAAACGTGAAAACTGATTAATCGTCTGCTCGGGTACTAAGCTGCGCATTGGCAGCTAGCAAATCAACAAGTTCTCTTCTGTCTTATTACCTCTGTGTCATTTGAGTCCTAATCAAAATGAAAAATGCGACCATGGTGTGATTGAGAATCTGGCATACCTTGTGAAGGATTGAAAATAGCTGTGAGCAAACTCAACCTTCATGCCTACTTGTTACTGTACTTGTCTCCACAGGAAGCAGGATGCATGATATTGACTTGTGCTTCATGCCTGCTTGATTGTGATGAAGACAGATTTGTACACTATTAGACAAGCTTGTGTTCGGAGTGGGTGAAAAGATTCGGGTTCAGGGTCAGGTAGGAAATCAAAGCTGTTATTTAATGAACCCCTGTGCTAACAGATGGACATATGAGTGTGTCTGTGTAGACATAAATCAAACACACCACAACAAAGTCCCCCTCTCGGCCTGGCGCATAGGTGTGAGAGATAAAACAAACTAGATCAGATATGTTAAGGGGAGAGTGCTGTCACTTCACAAGAAATGCAATTCATCAGGCCGATTTCACTGATGAAACAGAGGAAAATGAGACGTGACAACCGTTCGAGTTATACAATATTGATATTAGCGGAAATGTTATCAGATACAATGTGTGAGGCGCTGCAGAAACCCAGGCGTCCCAGGGGACGAGCCGTAGTAAGGCAATATCCACTTGTCTCAGACACTCTCATAACTTGAACAGCTTCTGTACGGCTGTGGGGAGTCTCCGAAAATTCTGGCGAGTCAGTTTAACAGACGTCAAATAGTGAGCGTGATTGAACCTTCTCTGTGTGGTGGTCGACAGAACTTGAAAACAATACAACCAAAGCAAATCGACAAAACATATTCACCAATTTCATAACCAAAACACTGTGCGATGCACTGCATATCCAGAAAAATAAGCATATTAAAAAGCACATTTATCAGTTTGACAACATGCACGTTGCATTTAGAAATGCAAACACAGAAACATTTTCCACATCAGTGTATGTGTTCGTCTGGCAAGAATAGGTAGTGAAATTATTTAGCTTGCAAAACAAAAACAAAAAATAACGAGTTAAATTTAACCATCACACTGACTTACATCAACCTGTACAACCGTGTCACAGTCACCCGCGCGTGTCCCCATTCTTGTGGCCATTTTTCAGTCGCTATTTTTCATGGATGTTATGCTATAAAGAAAGATGAGCACCATTCTTGATTCTGTTTACAAAGCTCACAAATATTTTTTTTCTAAACGGGGGAAACAGCCTCCAATAGAAACAACATCGATCAGTTTAAACTGCTAAACAAAATAGATGGGGGTGGCGATTCAGAGGTGTGTAGTATATTAAACCATACTTGCCAACCTTGAGAACTCAAAAATAGGGAGGATTTCAAAACCAAAATTTGAGTTCAGAGACCTTGTTTCCTGCATTCTGGTGACTTTTAAAGAAGCAATTAACAAAATAATAAGTACACTGCAACAGCATTTTTTGTTAAATAGGCCTACTTTTAATTTTACATTTAATTGTTGGGAAAGAAAACTGAATAATTCGCCCCTCTGGCGTGAACTCGTGTGAATCTCTGGTATAAACTAGGCTAATATTCATCGGTTTTCATTCAATCATTAATTTTTTGCCCCTGCTTGTGTATTTCTTTCTCTAAGTACTTTCCATTTCTCTCCGTCTGAAGGTCTTTTCAGACACAATGTGACAACGGCACCACTGCGCTCTGAAACCCATTAATTCCGATGGTTTGCGCCACGCCACAACGGCTTTGCTGTGATGTGCGGCGAACGCAGGTCAAACTGCACCGCGGATTTCACGAGCAGCTCTCCTCTGCCGGGAAAAGACATTTGGTGTAGCTTTATTGCCGTGTTGTGTCGGTCGCAAGGGTATGTTTATCTATGGTCGCGAGCAACTCTCTTCCGCTGAGAAGCGACATTTGGTGTAGCTCTATTGTCGTCCGGGTAGAAACAGTAGAGCTTATAGACGCTGTACAGTGACAGAAACATGTTGAGATAACGAAAAGGAAAAAAAAATTGCCATAAATCAGGAGAAATATTGGAGAATTGAGACTTCATGTGATTGTTTTATATTGTGGAGCATAAATGATTAGAGTGGCCGTCTGCTTGGTGGTTCTATTCACCAGTATATTTATAAAAGAGCTCTGTACATAGTGCTTCGATTTAACTGTGAACTTGGCATCACCTCTGCTTGAATCTGGTAATTAAGTGGTTAATTTACTAAACTCTTTTTTTGCTGACTTTGCTGCTGGCCTCCATGGTTTGGTGTTGCAGGTTTGCTGCAGTATCCGAAATACCTGCTGCCACTACCCCATCATTTCAGTCTGACTTCCAATGTTGTTTTGCAATTACATGCCACTTTTGTCTGTAATTCACTCGTCATGAGGTTATTATACCGTGTGGCATTAACACCATGAATCTTTTATTCACTTCATTAGTCAGGAAGTGTATTCACTCCCTTAATATATCATCTGTTACTCTCTTGCTATATCAGAAGTTCTTTTTATTACCCAGAAACAAGGGGCAGATTTATGCGTTTGTCCGGAACCGAGGCAGGTGTGGTTTACAGTGTGCGTTGTGAGGGATGAGTTGTGAGCAGGATTAGTTTTCAGGGCGACAGGGAGGACTAAGAGGAGAGGACTAAAAGGAGAGGAGAGGAGGATAGTCTGGTTGTCTTTTACCTTGTGCTGCAGTGGATGCAGGCAGATATAATAGGGAAGGACTGCTTCATTAACTCTCAGGGTCCACGGCCAGGGTCTGTCTGTGGCTGTCTGTGGCGCTCACCTTGGAAGAGTGCTGCTCTTGCTCTTTTTCTCTGTCTCTGGCTCTCAGTTTATGTCTGGTCTGTTCTGCTCCTTTCTTGCCTTTCTGAGGCTAGCATTTGTATTAATACCGGGGGGAAGCCATGGGAGATGCATTGGATTGATGTGTACATTTCACTTACATGAAGATAGATTGGCTAATTATCGACCGCCATGAAGGCCTGTAGAGGAAATAACCTGCTGACTCACTTAAATTTTACTTTGACAACTTTGGATACAACATAGTAGTTTCAAATGATAAAATAACGTTGGATACATCGGTGTATTACAGAATGAGGGCAGGTTGAATGGCCCATTTAGACTCCTCTAATGTGCTTTGAATCGAAACCCACTCATGAGATTAAACCATAAAAATGAAGTGTGTTTGTACCCAGATTCTACTAAGTAACAATGCATTTTAACAAGTTCAACCTCACAGACTTTAATATTTCTTGTGGCTGCATGATTGTATTTTGATTATATCCTGCGGCGTGTGCCTCATGATACGCTTTTCTTGTGTATTTCAGATGGAACAAAGGGTAAAATGCACTGTTAGTTGCTGCCTGTTTCCATTTTTCCGGTATCTCAATAGACACTTACCGTGTGTCTGTGATAAACACATGACTGCTTTCTGTGTCTTTAGGTCTACCAACTAATAAATTATGGCCATGAGTTTGGCTGTCACTGGGGAACATGGTTTGTTCATGAATTCAGACTTAAACCATGGGAAGTATGTCTGTTTGCTACCATATAAAACAGAAATGGAGCTGGGACTTCACACTCCATCATTGAAAAACTGATAATCATCATTTATTGTAGAATTGAGTTGTAGGATTTCTGTTTGCTAGTGATAGTGTACATACTTATGTATACTTGTATCAGTAAGAATCATAGCTCATAAGCTTATAAGGTTAAATCATTTCACCTGTGTTTCGTGTTCTTTCCTGTCATTGTCGGAGCTATAATTTCCTATTTATTGATGTCTTAACTAGGAGATGGAGCTTGTCAATACCTGTTAACTACAGGATTTTTTCTTTATATCTAATAGAGCAACTTTATGCATTGACATAACTCAGAGGGTGTTAATTAATAATACATGTGATATAATGTATTCAGTAATGGCTCATAGTGAGTACAGACGCCAAAGGGTACTTTTTACATCTATTGAGACGCCGGCGGGTTTGATAAAGCGTCGGTGTTGGACGAAAGGCGAACGAGAACGCGTTGACAGTTCTGTTTTTAAGATCTAAACATTTTTAGTGTCGGAGTTTCTGCCTTCCATTTTTCACACACACACATTAGCATACACACACCCAGAAGTATCACAGTAAGTAATTGGATGTTAACCAGCCTGGAATAAAACAGATGGACGGCTGCGCTACAGCGCCAAACACAGGAAATGGATTTAGCCCCTCCACCCCCTACTGTTTTCCCATAATCCTTTACTGTCCTCAGTTCTCCCACTATTACACACCGACGTACTGAAGTCACATTTAGTCATCTCTTTTTTTAGTCTTCGAGGAAATATCAGAAATAATCCTTCTTGTCTCAGCTGGCCGGAGGGGCGTGTTGGTGTCTGTGTTTGATTGACAGCAGCTGACAAGCTGCCAGAGTGCCGGGTTTACACCGTAGGGAATGAGAGAAAGTAAACACACTTGTAGCCTCCATGTCATGAGAAAACGGCTTGTTGTTAGTGGTATTGAAAGAGTAACGCCAGAAACACACCAGAGCCACGGCGAAGTCTGCGCTCCGAGCTTAGTTAAACTTTAGTAGTGAAGTGCAGCCAGAGAGGACCCATAGCCAATAGGAAACATAGTTCTGTGATTCCAGTGACATGATGACCTATGTTACAAAGAATTTCTTCGCCGCATATCACCGCTGCCGGCGCATACGTGGCGTCGAATGTGACACACCAGAAAAAAACAAAGAGAAATACCCATCTACTGGCAATGGGAAAAGATTTCTTTTACCTATATTTAGCAGGTTATGCCAAAAAACCTGCATATACGTGCTAATTTTGGTGGAAAAGGGGTAGGCCTATAACTTGACCATAGTGACATTTGCAGGTATGTTTACATGCTGTTTAATGTGCTGCACTTGAGCTTAGCTGTGCATTTTTCCCTGGTGAATGTTTATTTTGTTGCTCGCTCAACAAGCTAAGGTGCAGGGCAAAATTTGTGTTCATGTTTGTAAGTTAGATAAGAAGGAGAGTTTTATTTAGCAGGAAAGCTAATGTGGGTTGTTGTTCAGTCTGTGGCTCTTGTGTTGTGTATCAGGCTGCTGTCTGGCTCAGTGTGAAAGTCTGCTCTGCCTATACATCAGACCGGCACATACGGGTACTTAGCAAAACGTCAAGGCCGATTTTAGATGTCAAGGCAGTTTGACGTGTGTTTGGATTGGAATTTCGGTTAGTTGGATGCGACAGTCTGATGGGACTATACTGTATGACTGCTGCAGCAGCCCATCAGTAGTAACCGTACCTCCATGGTCCAACTGTCACCAGCATCATTTAGTGATTTACCACACTGACAGTGAATATTCACATATCTTATGTGCTGCAAATCTCAGTGTGACAGCCTCTGTTAAACTCGCTACACAACAGCTTTTCTGCATTTTCCCGTTTCTCTCCATATGTGACAGTGTGGTTCTTTCCCCCAAAAGAGGGCGTGGCATTGGCGATGACGCAATGCTGGTCTGATGTATGAGAGAACGTTGACATTGCCGCTTTTATGCTAGATTTGATTCCATCCATCCATTTTCTTCCGCTTATCCGGGGCCGGGTCGCGGGGGCAGCAGGCTAAGTAAGGAATTCCAGACATCCCTCTTCCCAGCAACGTTTTCCAGCTCTTCCTGGGGGACCCCAAGGCTTTCCTAGGCCAGAGGAGATATATAATCTCTCCAGCGTGTTCTGGGTCTACCTCGGGGCCTCTTACCAGTTGGACGTGCCCGGAAAACCTCCAAAGAGAGGCGTCCAGGGGGCATCCTGATCAGATGCCCGGACCACCTCAGCTGGCCCCTTTCGACGCGAAGGAGCAGCGGCTCTACGCTGAGCTCCCTCCGAATGTCTGAACTCCTCACCCTATCTCTAAGTCTGTGCCCAGCCACCCTTCGAAGGAAGCTCATTTTGGCCGCTTATATCCACAATCTCATTCTTTCGGTCACTACCCAAAGCTCATGACCATAGATTTGATTGGCTGTATCGAAATAAGGTCTCCATCTGTAGACGGATACAGGAACGGTATTCCGGTGAACTAATGCAAAACTAGGGGGCGCCATCATGAAAATCTAAATTTCTCCTTGTTTGCTTCCTCAAAGGAGAATAAAGGACAGGTGATTTACAGAGCAGCTGCTGTTAGCAGACAAAAAACCCTTTACCATTAGTTTCATATATGTCCACAGAGTGCATTCAGCCATCTACATTCTTTTTAAGAAGGACGGCATCTTATAAACCTGTTGGTACAGCTGTACTTCATCAATGTACCTCGCCCTTCCTTCTCTGCTTTCTGTGTATTGCTGCAACTTTCCCAGAACTAATAGCGGAGATATTTATTGGAGATAGGTGTCTGTTTGCCTCAGCCCGTCCACTACAGCATGGTGCCAACCTGGAGCAGGAGATGAGGCTTTCCTTTCCTACGGAGCAAGCAAAAAAGTGTGTCTATGCACATGCTTGTTAATTTGTCTGTCTGCCATCCTCACTCCAGATAACGTATCCCCCTCCCCCCGAGCTACTTGTTTATTTAGCACAATGACAGCCTTACATATTGCTGCTGTTGCCTTTTTTGTTGTTGTTGCCACTCACATTGATAATTTGCTTTTTTGTTAACTGACTGATGTAAAGTGGGCTAATCCCTTTATGAGAGGAGAGGGTGAGGCAGAATTTGTCAGCGAGTGTTTGCTAATGAATCGAGCTTGCATCATCGGTATGCACAATGTGTTATTGTGTAATGTGCGCCCGGGTGTGTGTGTTTTTGTCTAGGAGGGAGCGGGGCTAATTTCCACCCTGCTTGGGTCCTAGAGGACTAAGCTACTTTTGACCTGATAAGCTCATTAGAATTCCACACTAATTACAACAGGCCCTGTTTGGCTGTCACCAGATGAGAACAACAGGTCCCAACAACATCAGCCTACCTAAGAGAGAGAGAGAGAAAGTAAAGTAAGGGAATAGAAGAGAGGATGGATGGATGATTGAAGAGAAAGAGGGAGAACAGGAGGACGTAAGAAGAAAGGGAAATGAGAGTAAGGGGAAACAGATGGAGGGTGAAAGGAGTTGTTCAGCTGTAAAGGTGTGGATAGAAAGCTGATTAAGCAAATTGGTACAATGAGAAGTAGGAATTACAAATAGAAAATCCTACAGCTTTAATGCAGAGGAAGAAAGACAATGACAAGAGGCGAGAGGGAACGGGAGATTGTAAATTAGCCGGGCCGCCGCAGAGCGTTTTCTCTGACTTGTCGAGGCTAAACTGAGGGCAGCAGGGAGTGGGGCCCGATATGTCAGAATCTCCCTGGCAACCAATCCTTCAGCCGCCCACACACACACACACACACACACACCATAAGCAGCACCCTGTTGAGACCAGTGTGTTGTTTGCATCCCGGCCCAGATTAAATCTAAGGCAGGCCCGGAAAATTTACAACAGGGTCTCTCCGCCTTTTTCACATGTTGAAAACCCAGACTGGCTCTTTTTTCACACACTTTTCCTCCCTCTTTCCTCCTCCAATTCCCTCCAACCCCTTTCTCTCTTTTTATCTTTCTCGCTCTGCCTATCATATGTGCCCTTCTTGTCTCTCTGTGTTTTTTTTCTCTTTTAACTCCGGCTGCAGCGCCCGCAGTCAAAAGGATCACTTGTTTCCTTCCAGAGCATATGTGTTGTGTCTATTTGTATGTGCACTTGCATGTGTACAAATGTGTGCATTAACATGTGTGAGCGTGGGCTGTGCTGTGCTGTCTGGGGGGCAAAAGCACTCACAGTGGACCCGTCTGCCTCGACCTCTATTATTCCCTTCCATTTGCTATTTCCTCTCACGCTGCCGCAGAATGTGAAAGAGAATTATTAGAGTATGTCGATTTGTTCTCTATGTCAATATGAAGCATCTCTCTAATCCCGCTCCAGTGCCACAGTCTGTCATTCAGTCACTCCGCTCTGCTATAGTCCAAAGCCACTAGAGAGACAGAGGCCTCACTCATTAACCAGGCTTTTCTAAGAGACAGCGAGCAAACCCCCGAAGGCCACCATCAGCCTGTGTGTGCGAGACATGGGCTAGATTGTTTATGTGTTGTGTAATACGTGAGTGTCTTCTTTCGCGTGGAGACACGACACGTGTGTGTTTGTATTTGATGTCTAGCTTTCTCCAGGGTAGTGTCTGCGCTGCCCCTGGGTAGCAGCTGGTGGGTGGGCAGAGCAGAGCAGAGCGGAGCAGAGATGAGTGGGTTAGCCCCTGGCACAGATCTGCACCTTGGGACCAGTAGCTGCTGGCGCCAGCCATCTCTGGCACCGACTCGTCCCCGGCCGGTCCTCCAAAGGCTGAGCCCCTCAGGAGACGCACGATTGCAGATGTCCACTTGTGTGGCAAAACTGTTAAAGATGTTATTTTTTGTGTTTTTGTGCGCTCTGATGAAATTGTGTAACCGTTGTGGCGTAGTGTGTTGAATGCGTGATGAGGTTTGTGTGGCACCATGTGACGAGCAGTTTGTCCTTGGAAGCTGAGGCCGCGTATAGCCCTGGCAGGAGAGGATGGGGACGGTTGCCTCTACTGGGATGACACTTAATTGGACTCCTGTCAGCGTTTGGCTGTCTTTCACTCTACTCACTTTCCTCCCTCTCTGCTACAGTATCTATGTCTCCACCTCTGTTGCTTCCTCTCTCTCTTCCTATGCTTGTGTACATTTGTTCCTCCTCAGCTTCCACCCCTTCCAGACTGAAATGCTCTCCACGACCCCACCTATTCAAACTCCCCCGTCTGTCTGTCTCTCTTTCCGTCCCCTCACACTCATCCCTCCCTCCTAATTTGAGAAACAGCAGAGGGATCGATTGGTGGTCGCAGCCTCTCATCTCCCCGCCCTCCTCGAATTTATTATTCTCTCAAACACTCACACACTGATGGTACCCCGGAGGGTCAGGCTGTGCAGCAAGCTACCAACTACCAACACACATGCACACACACACACACACACACATATAAGGCACAGATGTTGATGCATTATCACATCACTGTACAAGAACACACAAAACTAGGGCACACACACACACGGCGTCGACTCATACATTATGGATATGCACAGACGAGAGCAAGATGTATTCACACATGCACGTTAATTTAAGCAAACACAGACAGTCTCTGTCACAGGAATCAGTATGAGCTGGGGGATCCTGGTCTGACTCAGCATTTCACATGCTGGTAACATTTCAGCTACATCTTGATCAGCTGATGGCATAGTTTTAGCACTGAGCCTTATGGCGCAATGGGAGGTTAGATAACCATACTGAGAGATACAGAGCTGGAAGTGTTGTATCTCTCGACAACTTTTCAGGAGTTTGTTCATTCTGGTTATAGAAATAAGAGATTTTTTACAGGTGGCGTGATTGCATACAGAGTAACTAGAAAGATGGGAGTGGATGAGGGTTGGATCGAGGTGGCACAAATTGAAGCAAAGATTCGTCCGTGCTAGTTGAATTGATATTGAGCAAAAAATTCCTCGCTTATTCCAACCTGCGGGACTTCAATCCATGAACGTCAGAAAGAAAAATGAGAGAGCGTGTCGTAAATTTGTTTCAGTTTCCGCTGGGGATGAGGGGGGACATGTCCTATTCAATTTTCAATATCCTATTTTTGTCCACCTCACTTTTATGGTTTTAGTTTGATTTTCTCTCTGAACAGCGTCCGTCTACTGTCCTGGCAGTTGTTACCATCAAAGCTGTAAGCTTAACAAGCAGCAAGGCGTACTTGGGGAATTTTGCCCTGGGTTTGGCCTCTCAGGCCTCAGTGGTGAAGGTTGTTAGGGTTGAATGCAGCCCGAAAGGAATACCTGCAGACAGTATTCAAGGCTGACCAACTTAAAAAAAATGCAATCTTCATTTGTATCGACCAATACTAGAACTGAGCAGTCAAAAGATAAAAGTAAAGCACAGAGCTCTTAATAGTAAAGATATGCATACAGCGAGTTATCAGTTATTTATGCAGAAAGTATAAGGAAGCTAAAACATATTTTAAGGGTTAGAGCATTAACACTACAGAGATTTATTTCTATTTTTTGCTACACTATCGATATTATGAAAGCACAATAAACAGTTTTATCACAACTTATTAGTTGCTAGGTTGATTTAAATGCATAAACTGTATAACAAACTAAAATAAAGTAAAGTAAACAAGTCGCCATTACTGCGGTGGCATCTCCCGTGACGGCAGCTGTTGACAACACGAACGGAACATGTAGGTGTCCTTGTGAAAAGCCTTCAATTGACTTTAGTCCATTTTAAATACATACTCATTGGTGTTTATTATCTATACTAACCATTAACGTAAGTTACTACGAGCAACTACGGACGCTTTCAGCTGAAATTCACCAGTTAACACGGTTAGCAGACACTGAGTCACTACGACATACATCCGCAATAATGGCGGCGCAGCTAGTTTGCGGAACACACAAAGCGGTCAGCGGATTTGTCTATATATATATATATACACACACACAAATATCAGCAAGCATTCAGCCCTTGAAAATTCACTTTGCATTCAACATTTAAGTCCTTTGAACCTCTTGTTTTTGGTTGCTTCATTTTAGTTATGTGGGAACTGAATGTTGCACCGTCGCACATACTGCAAGTCACCCTCCATAAATAAGCTGGAATTTGAAATTCTAGATACTGTTTTCAAAGGGAATTTATTATATTCCACACTAAAAGGACCCCAACAGATGATTCTGAATGAAAAAGCTTCATAAATACAAAAGGAAGAAATTGAAGTGAGGAGGTTGTCTTTCAGCAACAGTAATAGGCCGCATGTTGAGATCCTCACTGCAGGGCTACAGTTCATATCCATACCTTCAACTGTTTGTCTGTCTGTACCTCAGTCCTCCCAGTTGACTCCTCACTTTGTTATTTTACACTCAGGCTTGGGGTGTGAGCGGAGTGATTTGTTTGACGAGATGGTTATTAAGAAAGCGTTTCTCGTCTACGTGAGGCTGCTGGCCTTCATCAATTCCCCCCCGAATCTGGCAGAGCGCTGTCGTCCTCTCCTCCCTCCTATTTATGACTCTGCTTTGACTCAGACCGCAACTTCCAATTTACACACCGCCACAAATCACCCGCGCTAACTTTGGGAAGCTGAGTTGTCTGTGTTGTAAGAAGGTTTGATGGTGTGAGCGAGCCTAATAGGCTGACGCAAAGAGAGTGCAGGTAGGTTTGCTTGATGCGTAGTACTGAGGAACTTGTTTTCAAAGGATGGCTGATGATACTGAGAGCTGCAGCCAGATGGGTCGGAGGACATCGTTATGTGATTTTGTTCTCCCTGATGGATTTCAGTATTGAGAATAGACTTTTGTCATATTTTGCCATGGCGTTGTCTCTATATTTTTGTCCATCTGTAGTAGAAAGCAAAGCCAAAGGGCCATCCTGCCTTTGGAATTAAAATTAAGTCTGAAAATCGTTACTTTATGACAGACTTAATATGTTTCATTAGCCGTTTAAATCGCTCTAGCCAAGTAATTTACCTTACATTTAACACTGACCGTCTTGACTTTACTTTAAGTCTAGATCCTGATCGCTACCTTTCATCAGCTTAAGTCTCCCTCAGATGTCGACTCCTCAGATGTTTCAGTCTGATTGAGGAAGTGAGGTGAATTGAAGATGATAGGGAAATATTCTGCCTGTGTTGTGTTGGAGTTCTGCAACTTGACACATGCAAGATATAACCATCTCACCTGTCTGGTTATTTAGGGAGACGAGTTTGAGTGGAACCCGGCCACATGTGCTCAACTTTCCCAATATCTTTGCTTAAAGAGGCCACATTAGTAAACGAAAGTATAAAAGCTGATGTTTTTCAAAATCCCAGGCTACAGAATTAGGCCTATACTGTGGTTTGTAGTTTATGAAATAATCATAAGCATTATAATCTCATTCTTGCACAAACATCTTATCATAAAAAGATCATTAAAGGACGGAACATAAAGGCAACATAAAAGAAGTAACACAAAATAATGATTAGAGAAACTCATGCATAAACAAGCATGTAAAAAGGGATTTCAAAAGATTATGATTATTTTGCCAAATTGCACCAATTAAAGTGCATGGCCGTGCATGACAAACACCCAGCCACCTTAAGCTTTATTTAGACTCTTAGCTGGGTCCATGCTTGTGAATAGCAAATCTGCATGTTCCTAACAAAGAGAAGCACAGATTAGATTTTTCATGTCTTGTCTTTAATTTTTCAGATATTGGCTCTCAAACAGCGAGGACATGCCTTTGTTTATTCAAAGCTGCCTTTGAAAAGTAGCATGAGGAGAAGATGTGAAGGAGTGATTTGTTTGATAGCATTGCACGCACACAGACACACACACACACACACACCGGGCACAACACGAGCCCATATCACACAGTGCCCCAAGGATGGCAGGCTTTCACTTTTAAAAGACTGTTATGGAAAGCCCCATTACAGTGCAGAAGGTTTCAACCTCAATTATATGGAGAATATATGGTAGTCAAGCTGCTAATGAAAATGGAGGAGAGTGTCTACTCTAGCAAACAGCTTTCTGTGAAAGATGGGGGAAGTAATCTATTCTCTTTACGAGGAGCAGTACTTTTTTCCCCTCTGATTGCCACAGCTTTAATGAAGAGCTTACATACCTGAGGGGAATGATTCAGGAGCAAAGCGTCGGCCAACATATTGGATGTTGCACTAAAATGGAAGCCGGGACAGCAGATCTTTACATTACATGTGTGTCTACGCCTGTGTGTGGTTGTTTAAACCTATTGTTGATGCTTCCTTCATAATATGAACAGTATGTACAGAGAGCCTATTATGCTCTCTGTACACGGTGGATGTGTGAGCTCATACCAACAAGCCTAACCCAAACACTGACGCCCGAACACACTGGATATGTAAGCAGATCCAAACATGTGATGGAACACAGGAAGGTGAAAATATACAATAGATTCACGCATGAATGCCTTTGTGTCTTGACACCTCGTGGTTGTTGTGTGTGTGTGTGTCTGTGTGTGTGTGTGTGTGTGTGTGTAGCTAGTCAAGTGAAAACAAAGACGCACGTCATGAGCAGATACTTGTCAACATTTTGACGTCCTATATGTCATCCTGCCAAGCTCTTCAGGTCCGTAGAACATGAAAGAAGATCTCCCTTTTTTGAACTAAAAGCAAGCTGTACAGAGTGAGTCCAGGGAGTTCTTGTACAAGCCTACTTCACATTGAAGCTTTGTACCTTGAGAAGCATTTTTATATTCTCCAGAGCATGAAACCAGTGTCTGAAAATGCACCCGATTTGACTGTTATCAGGCCATTAAATAGGTGTTATCAGTCGCTATAAGCACCATAGATGTGGATCATTGGGTGCCTACTACATTGTAAAAGTGAAAGTGAAACTTAAAAGCAACACGTTCTAACATGTTGTAAAACTGAATGAAACGTCATGTTTTAAACACAAATAAAAAGGCTTCTTTAGGTTTAGGCAACAAAACTAGAACTTCTTTAGGTTTAGGCAACAAACAACTTAGTTAAATTTAGGGAAAAACATTGTGTTTTGGATAAAATAACCATGAATACAAAGACAATACACATTGTTGGTTTCACACAAGATGCGGACTCCGGTCTCCTGGGTTAAAACACTGTGTTTTGTCGGTGTGTCTGTACAGCACCCGTCTTCTGCTTCTACTCCTTTCAAAATTACTATGGTCGCTAAAAATAGCCGTTGTCTTCTTTTATACCTTCTTTCGGTGATCTATCATGTGAATAGATGATAAAACCTACTAGTGGGTGTATTAGGCCCCTATTGACCCACATCTATGGGGCTTATAGCGACTGATAATGCCTATTTAATAGCCTGACAACAGTCTAATTGGCTGGAAAGTAACACCTAAAGTAACACCTTCTGCGTTCTACAGTTTACGGAACTTTGACGCTAAAAGATTCGCACTTTGACCAAAATTTGAATGTTCGGATTTGAATACATAAGGAACACCACTGGGAAGCTACAGAATTATATAAAAACCTAAAAAAAATAAAATAATAATGGACCCACCCTTTAATTCATGGTATAGTTTGCCTTTGATCATCTGTGATTCAGTGGTATTGTATATACATACAGTACATCTCACATAATACAGTATGTCACATAAACATTGTGTAAATATGCCAGGGGTGGATTTGGCGTAAAAGTGGGTGGAAACAATAAAACGGTATAACAATCCAACACTTTATGAAAGCAATGCCCTAATAAAGGTTGGTGATTTAAACCAGACATAACAGAAATGGAATAAAATGCCTGTGAGCATTTCTATTGGATGTATATTCACAAAGTGATAAGCAGTAGCCTCCATGGAGCACTGAGGTGCTAACAGAATGCTCTCTTTTAATTTTCATTTGCTGTAGTTGTACGTCATGTTGTTGTTGTAAACTTGGCGCACTTAAAATGAGTAACTACCGTTAGATGAGTTAATTGATTCTGTACGATAAAATCAGTTCAGGAATTGGCAAGGTAACACATTTATATGAAAAATACATTATGATCTTAGCAGCTGGTGGGTTTATTTATTTCATTTTCAGATTTTTATTGTTTACCAGCCCTCAGAAGGTGAAACAAACCCTAATCTTGGACGCTAAGTAAGAGTTCCTGCAGACAATGTGCAATCAGTGTTGTTTACGCTGCAGCTTTCCTGCAATCGAATCCAATCAAGAGAACTATGCCTGCATGCCTGTTTTACCTGTGGTCAAAAGAACAGCTTGTTTTGTTAATCATTTATCATAAATATTGGTCTATGTGATATCGACTGACGCACAAGAACTCTGTCTAGACTAACGCCTTGTACAAAACTCGAGCACTGTTCAGAATAAAGAGAGAGAACTCCAGTAAGTCAGGTCTGGGCTGTGAAAGATCATGCCCGGGTTAATACATCAAGCCAGAGGGAGATAAAGACAAAGAGAGAGACAGGAAGAGGAAGAGGGAGAAATAAGATTTCATTTAAGAGCGCGTGCCGCTGCCTCGGAGACAGTGCAGTGATGTGAGTCTGACCTCTGGAAGGAAAGCAGCAGCAGGGGTCAGCGAGGTTGATCCAATTCTGGGCAGTCAGTGCCAACACTCTGATTAAGAGGTGATGAAGAGGGCAGGCCGACCATCATCTCTGCAGGCGGATTCGCTCTGGGCTGCATGTGGGGAGGGAGAGACGAGGAACAGAGAAAGTTCAAGCGAGATCATCAGCAAAGGCACTAAAATTGCTTTAAAGTTATTGCCTGCTCATGATACTTGAATATTTTTTTGTCTGTTTCATTACTTTATTGATTCAACATCATATCAGTGTGATTTCTTGTGTGTAGACAAATGATTCATTCTGTTTGTATTATTAATTTAAGCAAGAAATACAATTTTTAAAAGGAAGAAATAACAGTGTTTCTCTTACAAATGAAATGCACCATTGCTCAATTCAGTTCACTCAAACCTCGAGTTTGGCATTTTGGCCGTCACCATCTCCACCACCTCTCGTGTCACTTCTGGTTGCAAATAACCAATATGGCGACAGACAAAACCAAGATGGAGACGACCAAAATGCCGAATTCGAGGCTTCAAAACGGCAGTCCACAAACGTTCTTATATGCAGTCTATGGTAGATTAGCCTGGTGCCCATGAGGAAGTAATGTAATCTGTTCATATTAGTTCATTGTAGTCAAAAGTTAAACCCGGACAATATTTGCTCGTGTTAAAACAGAGAACCGAGCGCCCCCTTGGACGGAACCTTTTGCCTTCATACATGATATTTTAAAATAGAATTAGCGGCGTGGTGACCTAGTGGTTAGGTGGCCTTGATTTGATTCTACCCATGTTTCCTGTGCGATTCTCTTAAAGTTCTTGATGAAATACAGAATTAAAATGGACTGAAATGAGATGCAAAACTGTAAACAAGGAGAAGAGAGATATCGAAAAAGAGAGACGACATCAGTTTCCCTCTGCTCCAGCACAGAAACAAGAAAAACACTGAGGTCAGAGGAAGTGCAATCGGCGTCTCCTCCCAGCCAGTGAGCCAGCCAGAGTATCGGCAAGCATGCGTCAGCGTGTGTGTGTGTGTGCGTGTATGAAGCGGCGGGGGGTAGATGGCGTGGTGGTGGCGGCGGTGGGGAGTTCCCCCGCTGAGGCAAAAGCTGGACGACTGCTCAACTCTAATTAGGCCTGTCTCAGCAGCGTTCCCCCACCCGGGGTTCCTACACCTCGCTTCCTACCTGTCTGTCTGCCAGCCGGCCCCAAGCTGGGCCAGGACACCTCAGCACACACGCAACTCACAATAAACACACATATAAAGATTTTATGTTTTTAAATCAGACTGTGAATCTGTCCTTTGTTGCTGAAGATATAGACACAGGTAGGAGACAGACCAGAGTGAAACCGAAGGCGAAGCACACACAGGCCGAGCGACAGCCGTAACACGCAAAGATGGAAGGGAGGCCGGCATGCAGAGAGATGTGAGAGAGTGCGCGTTAATCCACGCCGCGTAGCATTTCCTCTGTAAATCTGTGTGCGTTTGAACTTTTCAAGGGGAGGATGGCAAGGAGCGATCGGCCACTCTGTAAATGTCAGTGGATCTGAGCAGCCAGACAGCCTCGCGCCGTCGCCTGCCACTCACTCTGTCTCTGTCTGGGTGCTGTTTTTTTTTCCTCCACTCCTCCCCCATCCTCCGTGTCCTGCCCTCTCCCACACTTTTATTATTGTCTTTTACCTCTGCCTCGCCGTCGCCTGTGGGAAAATAGCACATCCTGTAATAGACAAGGCTGTTTTTTGTTTCCCGTGTTTCTCACTCTTTCCTCTCCCTTTCTCCGAATCTCCGTTGCACACTTATCCAACCTCAGTAGCGACCTCTCTCCTCACATTACTCCGTTCCACAAACCATATATAGGATTCTGACGTCCCAGCTTTATTCCTTACTAATTTATTACCCACCTTTATTTTGCTCTGATGGTAATTAGTTTTTTTTTCTCTTTGTTGTTTTATTTCATTCTTCAAAACAATCTTCAATTTCCTAGGGAATTATCAAGGGAGGGTTCCTTCATTTAATTTGTACGGAAATTAATTTGTCAATGTGAGAAATAGGATACTTGCTAATCTGGTTAGGGCCCCCCCACCACCACCACCACCACCACCACCACCACCACCTTGCAATAGGTCTATACTCAAACTCTCTTTCCAGCATTCAGTAATACTTGAGTAAAAAGGCAGAGACAGAAGACAGGCAGAGTAAGAACGCAAAGACAAGTGAACAAGAAAATAGAGCTTTTTGTGATAAACGAAACAAAGAAAGGGGAAGTGATAAAGACACAGGGGAAAGAGGTAGAGAGAGGAAGAGTATTAAAATCAAATGCCGAGAGGCGTGGTCGTAAAATGGCTGCCTTTATTGAGCAGGGCACAGTGGGCCAGTTGCTGCCTGCAGGCCTTTTCTAGTCTATCTACTTGTTCTGCACTGCATCTCTCTCTGTTCTTGCTCTCACTTCAGTTCAATCCATTGAGGCTTTATTGACATTTTGATTTAAATATTAAAAAATATTTGACCAGAGCACATACAAGGGTAAGGTAAATGGTAAATAAATGTAGTGAATACACACATTTTTGTGTACATTTGGGTTTGCCCCATTTGTGCCAAATAATCTATTTTTTTTAGTGCTTCCAACCTATGTGTTTGGGGAAAACCTTTTCCTGTTTCAACAATAAAATGAGCCAATGAAAACTGGAAACAGATGGAAATAGATAGCCTGGCTCTGTGCAAAGGTCTAAAGCTCACGAATAACCACGTTATATATATTGTTTACTATAAAACTAAATATAAAAATGTGACAGTTTGTGCTTTTAAAGAGGGCATATGTCACATCGTTCATTTTTACATTTCTGTTTTTTGTGCAAATTAAACAAACGCGATAAAATGTGTCCCTTAGTGAGCTTTAGAGTTTCTAGTCGGTGGATTTTTATTTTAACCTTTTGGACAGAGCCAGGCTAGCTGTTTCCCTGAAGTCTTAATGCTAAGCTAAGCTAACCGTCTCCCGGCTGTAACTTTATACTCAACCGACAGATATCAGGGTGGTATTTTCGTGCAACTCGCAATCACATATGGGTGAAATGTTCAGATGTTCTTATACTTTGTTCACATGTAGGGTATATAGAATGAAACAAGTGGTTATGGATAATAAATGTATCAAGTTTGAAAGAAGTCAGATAAATTGCAGCATCTATCAAAAATGGAAAGAGTGAAGGAAAGAAAAGAAGAAAGTATAAAAAGCAGTGTGAATGATTTTTGTCCCTTTGCTCAGTCCTGTCCCTCCTGGCCATCTTTTCTGTGGACGCAGGCAGACTCTGGCTGTTGTGTGTTTGTCTGAGATATGAACTTGGACGCTCGCTGAGCGACCGCCCACTCCCTACATTCCTCTGTAGTCCGCCCGCTGCTCTTGGACGTTGAACAAATTGATTTGGGCGTTGATTATTCAAGGGGCATATTTCGTAACTTTTGGACTGGCTTCTCTCCACCTCCCACTCTTACTTTTTCTCCGAAGCATCTGCCTCTCTCTCTAACTCACACCCCGCTGTCGCTCCGCAGGATACAGCTGAAGTTCAAGGCTCCGTCTCAAGTCTGATTGCACTGTAGCAGATCAGCGGTGTAACCTTTCTCCTCAGGGAGCCACACAAAGTGCCCGGACACGGCTGAGAGTCAGAGATAGGGAGACAGAGTGGATCCATAGGTAACACAATCACTATCGTTGCTTGGAATAGAGACAAACATTCATATCAGGCTGTCAGATTGCAGTGGATGTAGTTTGAAAGGCGTTTATGTATTTAACTTTTATCTGTTGTTTTCCAGTAGAGTGTGTTATGACACTAAAGAGACACATTTTTGCAGAGACATATCACTCATGTGTGTTACTTCACATAAATATGTTAACTTCTCTAAGAATTTAATTGTTTGTACCACTCCCTTATAGATTAAAAGGAATCGCTAACGGGAAAATGAAACCCATGACTGCATAAATTCTATATATGTATAGTAATAATGAATATTCAAGAAAGATTGGAAACCAACCAATAAAGCATTCATCACAAGGACGTGAGCTGAGGCACGGCTGCAGGCTCACTCCCGCTTGTTATTAATATAAATGATCTTCACCACAAATGACTAATCGACTCTACTCCGTCCCTCTCTCTCGGGCATGGAAGTCAAATTATTTTTCCCCGAAGATTAGTATGCTTTTAAAAATGTGATAATCTTAATAAAAGACCAAATTCGGGGATCATAACTCACACAGGATTGATTTACAATGTACCATGATTTGTATTTGTTCAACAGTTCAAGGAAAAGCTTTTAGAAGAAGTGGAAGTGGGGCAGCAATTTAAGATTAGTTTCATCATTATTTTCCGGATGATTCGATTAATTGTTTTAGTCAATACAATGTCAGAAAATAGTGAGAAAATTCCATTAGCAAGTTCAATGTGATGCCTTCAATTTGCTTGTTTTTTCCAACGAACAAACCCTGAGATATTTAATTTGCACTGACATAAAACAAAGAAAAGCAGAAAAATCCTCACATTTGAGAAGCTGGAATCAGAAATTAAAATATATATTATTATTATATATTAATATATCGATTATATATTAATATATCGATTCAAATATTTAATCGCATGATTAAATCGCATGATGTCCATAATTGATTAATCTTGATTAATCTGAAATTAATCACACATTTTTTATCTGTTCAAAATGTACTTTAAAGGGAGATTTGTCAACTATTTAATATTCTTATCAACACGGGAGCAGACAAATATGCTAGCTTTATGCAAATGTATGTATATATTTGTTATTGGAAATCAATTAACAACACAAAAGGTACTGCATTTAGCATAAAAAATATGCTCAAATCATAACATGGCAAACTCCAGCCCAACAGGCAACAACAGCTGTCAGTGTGTCAGTGTTCTGACTTGACTATGACTTGCCCCAAACTGCATGTGATTATCATAAAGTGGGCACGTCTGTAAAGGGGAGACTCGTGGGTATCCGTAGAACCTATTTTCATTCACATATCTAGAGGTCAGAGACCAAGGGACCCCTTTGAAAACGGCCATGCCAGTTTTTCCTCGCCAAAATGTATTAAATATATAATATTAATGTAATATTTAAATTCTATTGTGTCAAGCTGCCAATGGATTCCTTAGATTTCATATGATACCAGTATCTTCACGCTACCTTTAAAACTGAGCCCACTACAACATCCGAAAGATCGATTGCGTTAATATGTTAAAGAAATTAGTGGCGTTAAATAAAAAATTGCCTTAATGCATTCTTATCGCGTTAACTTTGACAGCCCTAATCCAAATATTTGCTGATTTATTATCTTCAAACTAGTTTCAGCTCTAGTTGAACTAACCGTCTGTGTAGAAAGACAAAAACAACTGCCTTGACACAACAAATCACATGTAGCTCCAACTTTCAAATCAATAGTTGCACAGCAGAGTGCAATTTGAAGATTCTTCTCGATGACAAAATATCCATTCTCTCAGATTGACTAACCATTCAGCTGAGACGCTATTTGCAGGCTTGAATCCACAATTTGAGGCGCCAAAGTTGGTCAGTTTGTTTGGGATAGAATGAGGCTGGCATCCACTTGTAAAAGTGGATGCCAGCCTGTAAGTTCTACAACTATTTAAAAAGAAACTCCCAACAACCACTGCTACGCTCATCAAACCCCATAGAGCCAGATAGATAGAGCAATGACAGAAGACAGTGAGAGGAGAGTGACACACAAAAAAATGAGCCACAGAGTAAATGAGAGTGTTATAAAGAGAAAATGAGACACTCGTGATTAATTAACTACTCTCTCCTCCTCGTCCTCATAAGGCCAGGATAATTTTGTGACTCTATATGAGGGCTGTGTGCTCCGGCTCTCGTACACCCCAGTCAGAGCATGAAACATAGATCAAGAGGAAAGTTTGAGCAAGGAGAGAGTGTGTATTATAAGAGCCTATGGTTGATTGCTCTGAAACCAGAGAAGAGTGAGGGGGAGGAATAGCTTCGTTGAACTCTGTAATGCGTCTGATGTATTTCTTCCTCTTCAATGTAAACGCACGCACACCTTATGTAATGTGCTTGTCGACATAAACAGTACACCCTGATGTCCAAACCCATCCAGAATAGAGAGTTGCAGCTGCTGGACCCCTCAGGCTCTTAGTGTGTGTGCGCGTGCCCGTTCACGCCAATCCATGTGTCTTTTATTGTCCTCCAGCACTGTGCTGTAATCAGGTAAGCCCAGCGGCAGAGTAATCTCAGTCACATTCCGTGAACCACGATCTACCTCCTCGGCTGCTCTCCTTTCGTGTTTCATCTCTCTTCCTCCTTTTCTTCCTCCTTCTCCTCCTCAGCAGCCCCCAGGCGCTCTAATCTGCCTCCCCCCCTCTGGCTCACCTTCCTCTCCTCCCTCCTCTAGCTCCCCTCTGGCAGGAACACTCCGTCACCGCATCACCGGCACCAGGCCCGGGCCTGTTTCTCTCTGCATCTGGTTTCCTGTGTTGTGTTACATGTACTGTAAGTGTGTGTGTCAGGTGACGTTTTGTATTGGGTTTGGGTGCAACATTAGCTCACCCTGTGGTTTGTGTGGTTATCTGTGTGTGTGTGAGATAAATGCGATCATATGCACAGTGGCAGGCTGTTCTCGTACACAATTCGTAGCTATGACTACAAAAAGGTAATGCACTGTAATCCACGGAATTAATTTGTGTGTAATTCTGGTAATGGTGAACCAAGGCTGGAGCTGCAGTCGTTCATTGTTATTGGCTTAATTTTGGCGAAGGCAGACCAGATTTTACTGCGCATATGTTGTACCCCAATGATGTGACGCAATGCAGACGCATGACATCTCCTCTTTTCACCCTCCTTGTGGTGAACCAGGAAGTATAAAGAGCGATTGTTGTTAGTAGCCCGTGTGAAACCAGAAGTCAATAATGATTTATTTGTACCACTTTAGGTGTTATTTGAACCAAAACCACGTTCTTTTCCTAATCCTAACTAAGCTGTTTTGTTGCCTAAACCTAACCAAGTTGTTTCTTGTGAAGACGCATGCATGTAACAAGTGGAAATTGACATGTGTTGCAGGACATTCGTAGGAATACGCACAAAAAATTAGGAATAACTTCGTAAGATATCGTATGAGGATACGTTGACAGTGGAAACACCAGTTGCACTAGCTGTTGGCAAGTTCCAACTTGGCCTAGTTATAACGTAAGTGTTTACGTTGATACTGCTGAAAACGCTAATGTTAGCTTGCTAATATATTACCCTTTTAGAGTGAAGAGTGAGGTAATGTAGAATATGGTCGACACCTCAGCCCTGAATAACAGATATACCTCAAATTACAAAACACTGAGCCAATGACTTTATACTACTATAAATATCGTTGATTACGTTAGCATTATTGGATCTTTCCCACTAATTCTAAACTGCATTGATATAACGTACAGATTTCTCCATCTATGAATATATATATAAAAAGAAAACAAAGTCATATCTGAATTTAAAGAATGATCAGTTAACTGTATTTTATTGTTTTGCAGTTATGTTACAGGTTGTGATGCTACAGAGCTTTTGATTGGACGGCGCTGTTGATGTTTCCTAGCAACCGTTACTAAAGTCTTTGAGAAAAAGACAGTTTAAGAAAAATAATGTGTTTTTAACATAAAAGCATGTAAACATGTTCTAGTAGAAACCCAAAACACAAGTGTGAACCTGGAAATGAGCATGATATGTCCCCTTTAATGGCAATTTAGTAAATCACTAGTTGGAAACTAGTGAGTTACTGAGAACTTAACACGGCAAACTCACTAATGGAATTTTTAAATAGCTGCCTGCCTGTGATTAATCAAAAATGAAAGCAAATGCATTGGAGTTCCTATGAACAAACACAACAGGAATGTTGCTTTTCTAGTCGACTCCCTCCCCGAACACACATATGCGCGTGCACACCCACCGCCTGTCCTGTGTGTGTTTAGATTGAAAATGAAAGCTCCCAGTAAGAGTGTTTGCCAAGGTGTCTGTTTGGTGGATGGATGATTTAGTGGGTGATTCTATGAGGAGATTCCTCTGTGGTCTCAGCTGGGATGGAGCGAAAGAGATAGTGAGGAGAGACGAGTGGAGGAGACTGGCCTAGTCATTTGATGTAGAGGTGGAGTGGGGCAGGAGCCTGGGTAATAAGGCTTGCGTCCCCGTACACACAAACCTGAACACACACATACACACACAGAATCGTCCGGCAGATTAAATGTGCTGCAGGTTGTATGAGAGCAGAGAGTGAAAGAGAGGGACGGGGGGGAGAGGGTGTGGAGTCAGTGTGTAAGCCGCAGGGCAGCAAAGTCTTCCTCTACCACTAAGTCAGCCGCTGATCTCATTTCTCCACAGATGGACTCCTAACACACTCCCATCAGGGGACAAATATATATTCCCTCCGTCTCTTTCCCTCACACATTCCTGCACCAACGACCTTTTCTCTTTATGCGTCTCCCACTCTCCTTCTATTTCTTTCTCATGGTTTATTGCTTTTTTGTTTCCTCACTCCCCATCTTCTCTGCACTCCGTCTATATTATCCTCCTCCATCCCAATATCCCTCCCGTTCTCACACACTATTTTTCTCCGTGTCTCTGGTTTTAAGCACCCTCTCCTCTATCCCATCACTTCATCCCGTGTCAGACCACACACCATTACCCTCTCCTCCTCTTCCTTTGATCAATCACAGCCAACAGGTGCCGTAAATTGTGTCCTCTGGCGAACGGCTACTGCGGTGTCTCCCGCCTGCGTTCATTCCCTGCCCTGCCTCCACCTTTCGCTCTTTTCTCTTCGTTCTCCTCGCCGCGTCCCTCCAGCTCTTGCCCCAGTTTGTCAGCGAAGCAAAACTGGCCGTGTCGCGGAGACCATCATTCATCTCCCCCCCCCTGTCCTGTCACGGCGGCGGCTCGGCTGGTCTCAGACAAATAGCATCACGGCAGATAATACAGCCACAGCCAGAAAAGAGCCAAATAAATGGTCCCTTCTCTGTCGACCTAATGGTCCTGCTTTCCACTTGGCCAGGGGACAGCGCTCCACACGGACGCGGACATCGGCTTCTAATGAGGAAAACCGATAAGCTTCAACTAGCCATGACATGCATGCATCACACACACACCTTATGAATAAAACCTGTCCAGTATATGTCAACGTATCCACAGACAGAATTTGTCTGGGGAGATGTTTGTTGTGTAGAAACTGCATAGTGATATATGGATACGGTAAGAAGGCCTCTGCTGCGGGAACACATAACAATGAAGTAAATCTTAAAGCACACACATATATACACGTGTAGCCTTCTGTGATCTGTATAGGGTTACGTGTCAAACGTCAGGATGTTACACAAGGTGTCCTTTGCTCTGCATATTTTAAGATAATCTCCAAAAAAGGTGGCAAAACGAAATGCTAATCACAGTGTGTTTCCATCATTTAGTGCTACAGCATGTGAATATTCTCAACAGGGTGTAAGAAAATGACATAATTAAATGAACGCGAGTGTCTTGTCTCTAAATCCGGTACATCATGGCATTTCATTTTTCGCTTCCCACCTGAGATGTGGCATTTGTTATGGCATATGTTATGAATTAGTCTCTTCTGTCAGCGTACCAGGTGGTGGTTTTTTTTAAGCAGTCCTGATTATTTGGGCTTTCTGGTAGAGACAAAGGTGTTGCAGAGAGCGCCATCACTTTGCCATTGCTGCATCTTCATCTAAGATGCTGAAATAATTTATTATTCATATGATAAAGGTTTATTTTTCCACCATGTTGTGAAGACGCACAATTGAAATGACCCCAACTAAACAACAAGTTCTCTAAATTAAATGACAAAATGTATGCTGTAGTGGTGTGACGGACCGTAGTTGATCCATGATCCGTACATAAAGTTTTACTGCTGATCGTTATCGGACGATATTCAGTAAAAATATACAATCGTGAGCTCAGCATTAATGCTTTCTAGTCGTAGTTCCCTGATAATGCTACACTGTGAGCAACAAATACGTGTTGAAATCGGCGGGGGAAGAGCTAGTTCACGTTGGCAGCACCGGTGCAGCTAACATATAAAAAAAACGAGTATTGGGCTAAGATAAATTCCAATGTTATCATGATGTGTTCAAATGCAATCTTGTAAAATGTAGTTTTTAGCAAGAAACTTGAATAAATCCAGTTGTTTGTAGGAGATTTTTTCACAGCAATATAAAATAGATAACAAAGAGAAAATTATGACCTGTTTAATTTACTAACACAGCTCTAATCAGCTTATAATACATCATTAGATCAACCATTAGAACTACTAATACCAAGATTTTTTTTTATCAAAAAATACAATCTTTTATTTCCTAATCATTTGAATTGTGTGTTTTTATGCCAATAACTACAATAGATGACAATAACAAAGTAAAAGGATCACATTTACATTTAAAAACAACATTTAAATTTTAAAACAACAACAAAAACGATCTGTATCGGCCGATATGGCTCATTTACGATCGGCAATCCATATCTGTGGCAAAAAAACATGATTGGGGCATCTCTAAAAGTTATATTTGCTCCCTTTTTTTCTGCTGATCTGTGACTCAAAACAGTGATACAATCCCAACCGTGAGTTTGGTGACCCATTGCACCCCTAAAGATTGTGGTTTGGGTTTAACCAAAGTTGACTGCCAGTAAGAAATGAGGAGGGCTGAAACATAAGCGTATTGTTTTTTGGGCATTTGCTGAAACGACTGATGCCTTTGTTTTTCTTAGGACAGAGCTCCAAATAAAATGTGTAATACATGGCTAAATTTGATCAGCAAGAATGGACATCCCTACAAAACAATGTTAAGTCTGCTGTGTATTTATTTTGGTACATCTGTGCGTTTCCGTGCCGTCATCAGCGTAGGGCCGAGTGAAGTGCCACCGCCATAACTGCTGACTGTGTCCTCACTGTCTTTTCTCCCACTGATGCGCCTCTTCCCTTCTCCTTGATCACGGCGACAGTTGTCATCTCTTCTCCTCCAGCGTAATGAGTCAGTGTGTGATGTTGGATGGCTGCTGACAGTGTGTCCTATGACTCACATCGGGGTGGTACTGCTGTCCCAGCACATCTCAATACTCCCCTCATCCCTCCTCTCCCCTCTCCCTCTGCTTCTGTTTGGACATCTGCTAATAATAAGTAAACATACTGTAAAGGTGACACACAATAATATAAACCCCCCACACACGCATGCTCCAGTTGGGCAGCTAAGCCTGTTTTCCATATAGCTTTTTATTGTGTTTTCATCAGTCACAAAGCTGGAGAAAAAAGGGAGAAAGCTGGCTGAAGGCACAAAGTGTGGAAAGTCCGATGATGACAGAGGCCAAATTGACATTGGAGCTGAGTGAGACTGTGTGGGTTTTAATTGCATACGCTTGTGCAACAAAGATTTGTGGTATCGCAGTTTATACTTTAAGGGCTGTAGGTTTTTGAGATGTACTACACACACCACAGCTTTTACAGTGCAAAAAATACAGTGTTTTACATTTTGTCCTTCATATTTCGGAAATATTTTACATCACAAATGTTTGTTTAAAAGAGAATTTCTTTATAATTTAGATCCAGGAAGATTATTCTTAGTCCTGTTTACATGTCAGTTTCAACTTATCAACAAACAGTAAACGTTCCTGTACTGGTGTGAAGCCTGCTTACGGCAGCCACCTTGCCCTGCTTTATGTAAATACCTCACTTAAACACTCCTGCTTTAAAGGGCCTGGGCCCTCGTAAACCTTGACAGACCCTCGGGCCGTGCTGCTGCCTGTAAAACACTGACTGTTTATGGATGCCTGTACCTGCATCCTTCCACCCATAAACACTCGTCTTTGTCCTTCTGGGATGGAGTGGGCGAAGAGGAGATTATGTCCCATCAACCAGGAAGTGTTTTTAGGCCATTTCTACGCTTTGTGTGCCTTTCAGTGTTTTTTCTTAAAGTTTGCCATCCACACTGATGCCAAAACAACAGAAAGGCTCTTCAAGCGAGCATGGAATCCGATTTACAGCATTTTCAGGAGTGTTTGTCACCAGAGCTGCAATCCCATCTCCTGAAAAGCTCTGTTTGACCTGTTGTTTATCCACTTAAGAGAGAGAGAGTGTTTGGGAAGTGGGTGAAAAACTGGATTTCCTGTGTAAATGGAGAAAAAGACAATGCATTTCCATATTCATTTGCATTTGAGTGGACTTGGGCTCTTACTCTCCTTCGTCCATGTCCCCCGGGAGCTGCTGCTCTCAGGCTTCCTGTAGCCTCCTCCTGCTCTGAATGCAGACGGACCGCTGGCCGTCCGCTTGGTGCCATTGTCACTGTTGAACCAAAGTTCTTTTAATCACTCCGCCGACCCAACCCACCGTGATTTACTAGCCCTCCGCATCCATAGGCATCCACGCCAGCCAATTGCATTAAAGAGATAAATAACCAGACCAATAAAAGTGTTGTGAGGGGGCCGAATGGGCCCTGGAAGGCTCATCGTCCATTTGGTGCAGTAAGCAATGGGTGGGGGGGGCGAGTCGGGGGGAGGTGCGGGGCTTTTAGTGGAAGGTTTTTTAGGGGTGATATTGTAATTGGTGGTTGAGGTGATGTCATGTCATCCATCTTAGGGAGCCACTTCATTAGGCTAATGGAAGGGCTGGACCGCTCACCGGTCGTTCTTCTGAGTGAATGTGTGTGTGTGTTTGTCCTTCCATCGATGGCAGCTTCCAAGGCTAAAGTGGTTATGAAGACTAAAGTGATTTTATGGACATAAATGTGTGTGTGTGTGAGTTACTGTGTAGGCTGGTGTGTGTGTGTGTGTGTGTGTGTGTGTGTGTGCCAGTGTTTCCACACAGTGCTGCAGTAATGACACTGTTTTTGGTGAGGGGAGATAATACCGTCTGAGGAGCTAAAGCACACCTTATTCCTTTGATGTTTAAACTACAATCGCGTTCCTTCAATGACTTGCAAAAATGTGAAGTGCAGAGAGGATACTCGCCGCGCTTTAGGGTAATATCAGTGATAGACTTTGATTTGTCACCGACTTAAATGAGTGTGTCACTTCAAATGTTCCTCTTGTGATGAGTGAAGAGGACAAATGGAATCGCTCTTTGAATTTGCTACGCCGCTCGGCCTCCTCTCGCTGTCACTCTTCCCTCTCTCCGTCTCTCTCTCTCTCTCCGTCTCTCCATCCGTGTCAGTTTTTCCACCTGAAACCCACATGATTTTCTGTCTGGACATGTGCTGTCCTTACGAGAGCGATTCCTCCGATTCCATTCCTCTCTTTGTTGTCCGGGTCGTTCCAGCTTCAGCAGCCCTGTTTTATCCATTTTTTTATGTTTTTCAGATGCCTCTGACTTGCTTTATGACATCCTGAGCTTATTCTGATCATCTGAACTCTTTTGTGGTGGTTTCTACCCCCAGCCTCTCCATTGTCCAGTTGTAAAGCCTTTGCAATAGGGTTGGGCGATATGTACAAAATTTCTAACCAGCCACTCTCAGCCCAACAACCGGCAATGATATTGGCAATCGTAGTTTCAGCTGGGAAATGTGTTAACTCCAATGAGCTTGCTACGTTCCACAAGCTCTTAGCGTTTTTAGTCTGAAAAATAAACAAAATTAACTCTCAAAATGTCAAGAAGGAACTATTTGTACGAGGGCAGTCAATTCATTTTAACGTTACTAATTTTCTTTAACACGATAATGCGACTTGCAGTCTTTAGGTTCTATGGGGCTCAGTTTTAAAGCTAGAGTGAAGATCCTGGCATCATATGAAACTAGAAAAACCTGAGGAACAATGTCATACTAGCTTGTCGCGAAGGAGGTTAAATAACGCGCCAAACCCATTTTCAAAGGGGTCCCTTGACCTCTGACCTCAGGTGAATGTAAATGAGTTCTATTGGTACTCACGAGTCTCCCATTTACAGATATGCCCACTTTATGATAATCACATGCAGTTTGGGGCAAGTCATAGTCGAGTCAGCACACTGACACACTGACAGCTGTTGTTGCCTGTTGGGCTTGAGTTTGCCATGTTATGATTTGAGCATAATTTTAATGTTAAATGCAGTACCTGTGAGAGTTTCTGGACAATATTTGTCATTGTTTTGTGTTGGTAATTGATGTCCAATAATAAATATATACATACATTGCATGCTGCATAAAGCAAGCATATGACAAATCTCCCTTTTATGGTGCATTTTGAACAGATAAAAAATGTGCGATTAATTTGCGATTAATCACGATTAACTATGGACAATCGATTAATCGTGATTTTAATCGATTGACAGCCCTAATTCTTAAACGTACTTTCCTTATTAAACAAAAAAAATACAACCGCACACCTGAATTGAAGTTTCTGTCTTTCACAGTCTTAACTGCCTTGTTAGCTGATCGTAAAACACACTTCATTCAAACTGGACAGACACAAAGAAAAACTCACCAAAACCGTCTTGGTTAGTCTTTCCACTGTTCCAACAATCACCAACTCTGGTTTGGTCGAAATAAACCCCTTAATTCACCTGACCCAACCCTTTTCTCTGTTTGTAGATCAATCTACAGTTGAATGGGTGACGTTTAAGCAGCAGAGCGTTCACTCTCAACCTGATGAAGCTCATGGCCTTGACATGGTGCATTATTTATCTCTCATTTAATGCTTTTAAAGGCAAGTTCATAAATCCATTACAAACTAATTTTAAGTCTGTCTATTGGTACTGTCATGTAAATATGTTAACAATGATATCGTAGAAATCAAAATCAGAGAAAGCGTGATTTGAGTAACAGACCGGGATTACTGGGTTTTAAATTGGTACACCTTAATTTGAATTCTGCCTTTTGATTTTGTACACTTTTATATTCCACAAACATCAAATTAAATTCTTCACAAGCAAAACCAGGAAAGTCTCTCCAGTAGGAAAACACTTTCAGTTCTCCTTCTCTTATTTTCATAAGCTTTCTCCTCAGGACATTAAACTGATATTACATTAATCTGTTTATTAACGCTGTTTAGACTACAATGTGAGTGTAAGCGTGCTATTTGTTGCACAGTGGAGGTGTTAATGAAATACAATAGCCGCACGGTGTCCAAGCTGTGCTGTAATGTTTCATTCAAAAGCCTCCATTTCCAAGAGGAAAGTGAATCTGAAAAAAAAACAAAGCAAAAACAGAGTAGCTGTAGCAACTTGAACACATGCTCTCTGCACACATTAAGATGTGTAAATGAGAGGACGGGATGCGGAGAGGCCTTAGCAAGACACCAGTATCCACGTATGTACACCTGCTACCAGAGCAAAGGTACAACAACCAAGCTGTTTCCTAGGAATATTAACTTCTTCATTATTACATTCTGGTACTGAAGGTCGCAAGACACCCACAATAAGAATAAATAACATTCTCTGCTTTTTATGTATTATTTGTGACAACCATTAATTTGATGTCTATGTATGCTCAGATCTGAGGAATAAATGATGTGATATTTCCTGACAAACATGCGTAAAGGTGGACATTTTCTTTGAACTCTTGAGATAAACTTTGACGGTCTGATGGATTGAAGCATCAACTCGTCGATGTTTACTGGATTCCTGTCAAACATGTTAGAAAGTAGAAGACGGTCTTTCTGCTGTCATCTGCGAGTGAACATTCATCCGCTTGATGCAACAAGCGACAACATTATTAGATGACTGTGCCGTTGGGGATGTTATTATCTGACGTAACCTGTGGGTCACACAGGTAACAGGCGAGGAGGAATGTATGATGGGATATATTTGCGCAGCCTTTTGATGTTTTAGGACCCTCTTTTAAGTGATAGCAACAAATATGTTATTTATTTTTGCAATGATGATAAAGGGTCTTCCATTATTTGTAAGAATAAAGAAAAAAACAATGATATGGTTGCTGGTGAAATGTTTGCTTGTTGCGTTAGAAAGTTTAAAGGAGATGTAATTCCCTACAATGTGTTAATGTGTCTGACTCCATCACGGCGTGCCTTCAGAGCTTTGTGTCTACATGTTCTGTGCCTACACTCGTATTAGTGAACCTTTGCATTTCAAAGCGCAGTGCTTGTTTGGCTTGTGTCCGGGTGTGCGGCGCACTGCACACACCGCGGTGGCCTTTAACGCCTGTCCCTGGTGCAGATCGATTTTGTGCCTAGCCAGCAGCCCACTGCTAACCTTGAGGTAAGCTGCCGTAATGAGATCGCATCTGACGGCATTGACTCGCACCTGACAGCACTGACACTCTCCTCCCAGCCTGGGAGAGACGCAGACAGGCAGAGTGGGAAAGGCTAGGTCCTCTGTGGTATAGGCTGTACTGTTAAAACGCTTTGCTTCGTTCCACTGTAATGTATGTTTCCACCTTCTAAAGGAGTGTGGGGGTTTTGAATGGCTAAATAGGTGAGAAAATGACAGAGAAATATTATAACAGACAAACGTTTATTCAGCTAAAGGTGCAGCAGGTTTTAATCACATTTATTCTTACGAGTGTGATTGCAAGAGACAGAACGAGTGTGTATTACACCACTGCAGTCTTCTTTTGTTCACCCATTATCCCTAAATCTCTTGGGAGAAAGATGGTATGTTGGGCATGTTTGTTCCATGAGAACACCAAGATTTCAGGATGTTTTATTTGAGCCTCAGCAGTTGCAGCTTCTTGAATTCAGTGTAGATTTGCAGCTTTGCTGGTGGTGCCGGTCTGTAGGCAGCGCTGGGTTATGCTCGGCCCTCTTGTCTGACCATAGCTGTGATAAGAAAATACCCTGTCTCTATTTCCTGGCCCCAGATGAAACCGTCTGCTACAGCGGGCTGCAAAAATCATTTGTCACCGACACACGCGCACACTTGTGCACCCTGAAAAATGTGTGATCTAATTTGAAAATAATTAAAAAGTAGCTGCCCAGCCAAGCCATCAGCGTGATATACCTGTGAACATAACACAAGATGACTCATACCTGTAGGGCTGTGACAGGCATACTGAAGCTGATTCGCAGATGCATGTATCAGGCTACAATTGGATGAGATGGGACTGGGATAACCATTATCGGAGTGGTGGTAATTGAAACAATAATGGACATGTTAACAGCTTGGAAAATAGCATTGATCCATCATCTAAGATGAGCCCTCTTTGTGCATTAATACCATGACTAAATGGCGCAAACTGATATTGCTCTCGGTCATGGCTAGGCCTCGTTGGCTAATTGAAAAAGAAATGAGCAAGAGGAGGGTTTTGTGAGGTGTGGAAGAGTTCTTCTAGCAGGGCTTTGAATCCCTCCCACAGCCCCGGGATTTCTAAGGAAAGATTAGCCAAAGACATGGCACGATTTTGGCGGAAGTGTGGAATTGGAATTCAATCGTTGTATACCTACGTACAGATGTAGACTAGTAAGCCAGTGGGAGCCAGATCGATGGGAATCTAACAGCTTCAGCTCCCGTGCAGCTCAGGAGCATCCTCAGCAGGTTACGTCTTTGTCTCAACCTTGTCCACACATTCCTCCACTTTCACTTTCTGCTCTGCAACCTGACCTAGACACGTTTTCCTCCACCTGGCATACTGCTTTGCTGATGTCCAACTTTTCAGCGGGTCGAAATGGCACTGAGCTGCAGCTAGCCTATAGACTGAGCACTGCTGTGCTGGTTGAACACATGGAAAATGAGATCACTGACCTACAGCAAAGGTTAGACTTCAGTAAGCATGAGCAGTCAGATGATGGCTGCTGGAGCGGTTGGGGGTTTAATAAACTACTGCTGGCCATAAGCCTATTGTTTTACCTCTCTGCTCGCTACCTCATGTGGATATCCGTGCATGTGTGTGTGTGTGTGTTTGTATTGTGATGTGTCTGAAGCTGCGGCCCTCATTGTGGCTAGCTGTGTTAAGCTGAAATGCTATTATTGATTACACACAAAGGTTGAGATGGAAAAGCAACTGAGTAGGAATGGGCCCAGCTCTATATATGTGTTTGTGCGTGTGTGTGTGTGTGTGTGTGTGTGTGTGTGTGTGTGTGTGTGTGTGTGTGTGTGTGTGCGTGTGCGTGTGCGTGTGTGTGTGTGAGCATGTGTGTGTGAGCCACAGCTGTGCTGTCCGTCAGCTTCTGGATTATCCATTAGGGGAAAAGGGGGTTGGGGACTTTGGCAGAGGGAAACACCAGTGTGAGGAAAGGAGAGGGTTTGAGACCGAGGTGGTGTAACAAAGCAATCGCACTGTAGTACTGGTACTTTACTGGAGTGTTTCCATTTTCTGCGTGAAATCAGACGAACTCATGCAGGTTCAACAGAAACTCCCTGCAGTCGAAACTCCTCCTCTTCCGGCAGCAGCAGCTCCACCTTCGGCCAGGAGCAGAGCTTTGCCTCGCTGCTCCACCGGTCCACGCTGGGAGCCTGGGAGCTGCAGAGGTTTTCTAAAGGGACTCTGGTGCTCTGAAACACTACTGCTTTTGTCCACAAGGACCATTGGAAGACATTACCATGTGCTGTGTGGTCGTGTCGAAGGCTTCGGTGCGAGTTGTGGGTCCAGAAGAGTGACATTCTCTCCTTAGTATGCAGATTATATGTGAATCACGCTCTCCATGCCCCATCCCCTCAAACACCTCACACGTGACAGAAAGTTGAAACTGAAAACAAGTGGAAAAAAAAAAAACTGCCTCTGAAAAACAAGTGACATGAAGAAAAAAATCAGAAGATTGTCACTGAAAAACACAAAAAACATAAAAATAAAATAATTTGTAATGCCTGTTTATTATTTTTCAGTGGATATTTTTTCAGTGCCAATGTTTCTTTAGTCAATGCCAAATTTTATTTGCGATGATAAAACTTACTGTCACTGTTCTAGCTCCACAGCTACAATAACTTTTGTACTTTTTAAAATATATATATATTTTACTTTTACCTTTTCCTATATTTTTACTATATTTACTACTACACTAACTCATACACTCATAACCCCGTCTTGCCCTCTTGCTCTTTCTGTCCTTGTCACATGTAATTATAGAGGCACACTTATTCTCTGTCTTCGTGTGTGTGCATCTCCACGTGTATGCGTCTGCATGCGTAAAAACAATACCCACACAATTACATAATAACCACTACGTGCACATGCATACTGCTAGGATATTCTCCTTCCACTCCGTCTTGCCTTTGCTTTGCAGACACCTGTGGTTAGTCTCACACACAAACACACACCTGGTGTCTCCCACCTCTCCGCCAGTGTGAGTCTCTTTATGAGAGGCCTGCCTGGCGCCCAACTGTGAGGCCCTTTTAATTAGAGCCCTGCTGTTAAGCACAGGCCTCCTCCCGTGGTCTCATCCACTCCCCTCCACCTCCTCACACCGTTACACCCTCCGTCACACACTTGCCACCACTTTGCTCCCCTGCCTCTCCTTGTTCTTATGGCCTGGTTCATACATAGTATTCACACTTTAATTTCACTGTAAGGTGAGTTTTACAAGCCCTCATGGGTTTTTTTCAACCCACGTGTGCATTTACTTATGTTTGTATATCTCTTCTCTTTTTGTTTTAATTTGTATAGAGAAGATAGAAAAGATTAGAAGAGTAAAGATAGTATTTATTTACTACAGATCATCCATGTGCTTCCCAGCTTAAGTTTAGCAAAGAAAATAGAGAAAACCTTTAACTTAGATTTAACTTAAACCTAAATGAGAAAGAAAAAAGTATGAACATGACTCTTAACATTTCAGGTTTTGTTCAGGTAGTTTTGGTGTATTTATTATTGATATTAGAAAGTATAATGTTTAAATTTTAGACCTTTTAAAGCCTAAACAAAAATGGTGGTATGAATGAAATCAATTTGACTCTCTAGGAAAACATTTGAAAACTACACTTCTACACCTTCAGCTGGCACTGAGAAAAATAATCTACATAGACTATTATGATTAAAATTAATAGGAATAATAACTATAGATATTTTTATAATAGATTTTTCAGCTCATTGATGATGGTATCTATGACCATTATGAAGGATCATGATATATCACTTTTAAAAAAAATAGTAAACAAATAAACAATTAAGTAAACAATTAAAAATAGAATTGTTTTCAAGGGAAAAAGCTGTTTTTTTAAAAGTGAACTTTAACATATTTCCCATTGATTCCCAAGGGAAAATAAGATCCCTTTTTATATAGCCAATATGAGAAAATATATTTAAAGATAATGTGTAGTCTTATGCTGAAAACATTAGGTTGGAGGGTTATTAGTGGTTGGTGATAAGAAAAGAATAAGAATGAGGAAGAACACATGCGCTCACACCCTCAGCTGTGCAACTTGTGCACAAAGTATTCCTGGCACTCGAGCTGTTGCATCGCACTCGTAACCTTCATTCCTCCATTTCCTTTTTCAAGCAAGGCCAAACCCTCTTGAAAACAAAAAAACCCAGGTCTCTCACATTCATTGATTCTGCTGTACATCTGGCTGCTGGGATCAAAGAGCGTATTGTGTTGGGGGGCCTCCTCTCTAAGCTGCTTTCCTAAGGAACTTCAGGGCTAAGTTGATTAGAAACAATGGCAGGTGGGTTGATATTATGTCGAATCAGGAATTCTGAGCCAAAGTTGCCAAAAGCTGCTGCAGTGTGTGTGTCACCCGGTCCCTGGCAGGAGATGGGATTATATAACCACACAACATACACATGGCGCATGCTAACCTCGGCCAGAAATCCCACAGCTCTGTTACAGTTGTCATCCATTAAGCTACAGTTCCCAACAGTGCATATTATACTCTATATATTTGAAATTAGTCTGGAGGAAACACCGGCTGCATCTGTGACTGCTTGTCTTCAGCTTGATGTGGGAAGACAGGTTGTTTAGGACCGTGGGGAATGACGGATGGAGCGAGAGAGCAGGGTGGAGGAGGAGGAAGGCTGCAGCTGTTGTTGTGCGTAGTTTAGTGTTGGTCTGGTGGGGTTCGGCAGAAATCACAGCAGAGAGAGGCACAGCCCCTGTTGCCTTAATGAAAAGAAGGATAGATAGATAGATAGATAGATAGATAGATAGATAGATACAAATTTCATGAACATGGGAGCAACTATGTTCCAACTAAGGCCTTCCACGCATTAGGGTGCGCTATGGAGCTCGCTAAACACGCATGAACCAAATTGGTTGGGTGGTTTTTGCGTTGAGTGCGTGGCGCTGGAAATGACATATTGTCAATTTTGTACCACTTCCTGCGTCCACTATGTGGCGCTATACAGAGCACACACTAATTATACGTCATGTTGGCTGTTTGACAGACAGACAGACAGACAGACCTTTTCTGTGCCACCGTCCTTTCCTTCTTCCACCTTCTGTAAAGCAAATGTCTGCATCTGTATCGACCCTTCCTCTTCCTCAGAGGAACAGCCAGCCAACTCCTGCTAGGGCCTTTTCCCTTCTGTTCACAGGGCGGGAGTTTTTATTATGATTGTTTTTAAAGATTTTTTTTTTTCCTCTCTCTGTCTGCCCAGGGTTGCAGATATTGCCATAAGCAGAGAATAAAAAAGACGGGGAGGGGGGGGAGAAGAAGAAGAGCGAAAGTTATTTCGCTGAAGGACATGCAGAGGCAGCTTTTAACACCCTCGCCTCCTCCCCTCCCTTCCCTTTCCCTCCATCCCCGCTTAAACACACTTCTCCCTTTTCTCCTCTTTAAATATTGAGAATCGTTGCAAATTCCTCTGGCCTCTTCCTTTTGATGCTGCTGGCCTCCCGACGGCTCGGCAACAGAAATGCACTTGGAAAGGGCTGAAAGTCTCAGTATAGCAACAGCAACAATTCCCCCCTTGCAGGACCTCCCTGCTCCCCTCTGCAGGCCCCAGTAAACGGGTCTGAGCTTTGCTGGTTCCCAAGCCGCACCTCTTCCCCGGCGCCCCGCGTTCTCCAGTCTGAAGGCCAAGCTTTCCCTCTGGGCCGGCTTTGGCTGCTCATTTTCACTCTAACAGAGGGTGGCTCTCCACAGGCCTGGCTTTTTAACCTACACCAACATGCATGAACACACAAACACACACCCCATGCATCTGAAACAGACTGTTAGAGTGACCCGGCTGACTCCTGTCACTTTATTCTTTACTTTTTCACCACTCTCCCGCCCCAAACATACTCATTCCTCCCTGATTGCTTTTTTTTTTCTTTTATTGCTCACATGGCTGCATTTTAGATGCTATTTAAGATTGTGCTAACTAGTAGGGTGCAGACGCCTGTGTTGTGGCTAGCTCAAGAATAAAAAACCTGAGTTTAGATACAGAACAAGCTTTTCTTAAAAGCCTGCATTCCTGAGCCTGTGCCGTTATTGTTCTCGTTTCTCCAAAAGGAAAACAGTAAATAGCCGCTAAATAAAGCCGGAGCTGTTGCAGTCGCACTGCGTCTCTAGGCCAACAAACGGTCAAATCGCGGCTGGAGAGTTCTCCCCCCGTCGCTCTCATGTAAAACAGGAGAGGATCCTGAGTGGAAAGGGAGTGCAGCAGACTGAGATCATAGACGTGTTACTGCTTAACAGCCCACTTTATGGGATCGGCTCTCTTTGTGTTTTAATGAGGAGGCCATGGATGGGTGGAAAGACGAGGGGACGGAGAGAGAGAGGGAAGGTTGAGTCTGTCAGGGAGGATGAGAGATTAGAAAAGATTGAGAAAGAATAGAGGATGAGTGTTAGGAAGAAGTCGGAGAGAGGTTTAATGTCGCCTTCTCTCCTCAGGTCTAATTAGGAGTGAAAGAAGGGGCTGAGGGGTCCTCCTTAAAGTGCTGCTGTTAATTTCTCACGTCACAGTTTTACACTTCGTGATACACTCTTGTCTTCTCTTACCGCTTTTCTTTGTTTCATTTTATAGCCTCCAGAAATAAATCCACAGTTTCTCTCCAGGATATTTTAGTTGAACAGGACATTTTTTGCAACAAACTTGGACGTCAGTGTGTTTGTGTGTGTGTGTATGCCTCATTCCTCTCTATATTTACCTCCCTCTGAAAAGTGTTTTGAGCCCCCAGTGCAGTGCCACGAGATTGGCAGTTTGCTGTCTGCTGATAAAGTCGCGATCCGTGTGTGTGTGTTTAAGTGTGCCTGCTGGTGAAAGGGAGGAAGAAGCAAGGAGAAGGAGGCTGGACACCTCAGGAATGTTTTTTCGATAACAAGTTCCCCCAGCACTCTAGAGCTCTATTGTACAATGTTGTGTGTTTTACTGCACTGTCTATGTGTGTGTGTGTGTGTGTGTGTGTGTCCTGGGGGAGGGGAGGTTCTGCAGCTTTCTTGCTGTATTGTGATTGGCCCTGAGTGTATTATGCTCACTGAGTCTATTTTTTTCATTTACCACTCATACAAACACCTGGAAAATGCAAAAAAAAACACTACACAAGACGCTTTTCATTATTGGACATTTTGATACTGTTGAATTTGTTCTCCGTTTCAGATTTTGATTCTCTTACAAACACACACATTCCTACCTGTGGAACGGGACTCCAGGTCACCGCTCATGCCTCATGCGCATCATTGTGCAGCATTGTGCAACAGCAGCGCCGCCTCTAACTCGCACGTCCTTTTCCGCCGCTCTCCTCTCTGCAGGCTTGCCTCATTAAACTTTCAGCTGAACAGTTGAAAAAACTCTGCCGCCTTTCCGGTCCCAACTGGCCGCGGCGTAAAAGAGGAGTAAATTAAATTCAGTCTGTCCAGTGGGTTTGAAGTCGGATGGAAGGATGGCATTTGCCCACTCTGTCTGTCTGTAGCAAAGCGTCGCGGCGTGGCCACAGGTGGTGCTTTGTGAGCCCTGACATCAAGCTCGCAGTCTGCGATGACCCCGACTGAGCTAAAATATCTTTGTTTTTCCCTCAAGCTGTGTCTGACTCTGTTTTCTCATCCCTTATAGTCAACTCCGGAGATGGCATCGACTACAGCCAGCAGAGGAGGGAGAATGTTGGGGACCTGATCCAGGAGACTCTGGAGGTGTTGGAGCGCTACGGAGGGGAGAACGCCTTCATAAACATCAAGTACATGGTGCCCACCTACGAGTCCTGCATCAGCTGAGGAGGGGGGCGTCCTCCTGACGTTGCACAGACTCTTGACATTATCTGTTTGTCAGTCCTTCTTTATCTGCTCCCCAAACTCTAAATTAAACACTTATCTTATCCCTTCTTTATCCTAGCCCTCCCCCAATCTCAACGTCACTCCATGCATTCTCTTTTTGTTTCTGCACCGATCTCTTAAGGCCCAGACACACTTGCTCCACTTTCTTTAGCATATCCTTTTAAACTCCTATTAAATTCATTGCAAGTCATACTTTCTGTATCTGTGTATTTATCACTATCGCTCGTTAACCCCAATGCAAGCTTGACTGAACAAATGTGCCTCATCGAAACACACCCGTATGTTTAATACATTATCCATGTATTGTTCATTTTTTCTCTGGCTGTAGTGATTTATTTAGCTAGCTGATAAGGAATCCTTGATGCACAGCGACTTTCATTTCAAACAGCGATATGCATCAGATGAAAAAAATGTGACGCTTTCAAAATGTGTGAAAACTTAGAATTGAAAATTCCTTTGATTTAAAAAGTGAAACTGTTTTCTTTTGACTATCAAACGCTCACCCGCGCTTGATGCTCGACTGTTGACTGTAAAAAGTTGCTCCCTCACAGAGAACAGCAGCTGTTGCCAGCTTACATTTATGTCAGCTACAGTAGATTCCACCGCACGGTGACACGATTTCAAGGCGGAAAAAAAGTCAGGTCCACAGAAACTTCTCAAACTACTCCTGCTTTCGCTTTTTACAGCCGCCTTTCGAGCCTACGGGGTGTGAGCGCAACTCAAAAGACACCCTTTTGCCAGAGCTTCACTTAGATAATCTGTGATATTTTGGAATATAAATATTGAGTATTTTCCTGTGTTGCGAAGCTTTTAATTGAAAAGGTGCTAATGCAGCTTGAGAGGCACAAAAAAGGAGTTGGGTGAGATTCCAGTGATGTAGGCCTGTTTTTCCTGTCTCAATCCTGATGTACATTTGCACTGTGTTTTGTCCTGCTCTACAACTGCATCTATTTTGTTGTACCATTGTACCCATTCTGTCACAAACCCAGCTGGAGACGCAGCCTGTCTAAACATGCGTGGAAAGACGCATAGGAATGACGACCGACAGCATTCCTGCAGATAACACACTCTCACACACACAGAGATATGGTTATCATCCTTTGAACTCAAATACCCCCCAGTGATCTTAGTGAATGCTTTGTGTGCATGTGGGTTTATTTATGACTGTTTCTGCATGACAACATACATGTATTGTTTATCCAGACCAGCCAGTTTTTCAGTAGGCATCTTTAACCAACTTTGAATTCCCTCTCTCCCACTATCCTCTCTACTGCATTAAAGTCGCAGTGGAAACTTCTTCCCTGACACAATGGAAGCTTAAGCAACCGTATTTCCTACACACACACACAGAGACACACACTTGCACATATACATATATACTACCCTCCGACCCACAAGGGAAACATAGCGTAATTGATTTCTGACACTCACAAGGACACTTGCACCGTCTCTTATTGTAAGTCATGTCTCCAGCAAAAGCAACTTTACAGGCCTGCGGAGGAATCTATTCTCAACCAGAAGACAGGTTCATAATGCTCATATTTCAACCTCAGCACATCTTGAAAAGAGTGTTACTGAATAGCTGTTCCACGCTGCTGAACCCGGGCCGCACTGCACTCTGCCTGCTGCCTGATCTGTGCAGTGAAAGACGAAAAAGGGGAGTGCGGCGCGGTCCCCGTTCGACACAAAACACATAATTCACCTTAATAACTGCGGCTGCATAATAAAACAAATACAGCACCGGTGCAGAGCACATGAACTACTTTTAAAGAGGGGTACAATTTCACCTCTGTTCTCGCCCGATGAGCCGATCGAAGTCTGAACAGCCTGCGGTTCTGTCGAAGTGTATCAGTGACGCCCCGCTGTCCTGCTTCACCTGTCCAATTTTACTGAGCCACAGGCTAGCAGCTGGCCAGCTAAAGGAGGGAGAGCTTAGAAATAGAGAGGACAACTAGAAAAAAAGGACAAGAAACATGGTGAACATTTTTGTTAAGCTGTAATTGTTTTTCAGAACTCGCCAGAAATTGTACTCGCAGCTCTCCATCTGTTTGTCATAGTCTTTTGCTTCGAGCTAACGCACAATGTCATACAAGCCATAATATACAGAAATTGCCTCGAATTCACTTCACTTCTTCGCACTTAAAGGGCCAGGCAGTCTGATTGCTTCGGCTCAATTAGGTCACATCACAGGCGCTAATGGGCGTTAAATGCTAAATGGTGTCCGTTTCGACCTCCTCAGGAACCCGCTGAAGCTCATTAAGAAAGGTGACAATCTGGAAAGGAACATCGGAGAATATGCTCTCCAATCGAGAGCTGCACACACACACACAGACACACACACACACACACACACAATAATGGCAAACAATACCAAACAACAACACCGAGCTGTAATTGCTCATGCAAGTAATAGAGTGAACTGTGAAATGAACAGGAATGGAGGCTGCCAATGAGGTTATTTGGCCAATCAAAGGCATCAACGCATGACTGGTCCAGGCGTACAGGCCTGAAAGACCAAGCATGACATTACTTGAATTTCTCCCTTATCTCGGACATGAATAAAAAAACAAATGTGGCGTAGAGCAGAAATTGTCCTGATCATCATATTCTAACCCTTTCGCCTTAGTCATAATGAGCAATTGATCATTTTGTGACTGCGGGTGCCCCAACATACACACGGAAATAAATTGCTTCCCATTCAGAGTATTTCCTCCAGTCATAGAGCACAGGTTATAACATCATGCTCTACTTCCCAACAGCAGATAGTATCTGTCGCAGATAAAGCCACATTATTATTTTCAGTTGAGAGGATTTCCGAGGTTTTTTTCTTTTTATTCCTTGTCTATTGTGAAAGATCTGCCTGATGGCAGGAGCAGACGATGGTATTGATCTAACATGTTATTCAGCCATTTTGCGACATCTTTGTCTGTTTGCCTTTTGTTAATTTCTCCTCAGCCCAGATAAGTGCTGAAGAGATTGAATAAAAACATGCGTCAGCTCTGAAGTCTAGGTAAAGAACTTGCTGAGAATGTTTCCTCTGTGTGTGTATTCCAATAGAGTGCTCCAGGGATGACGTATTTTTGTAGGCCAACCAGGAAGTTAGCATCACACTGGTTTCCTCGACAAAAAGCCAATGGAATTTTTCGATTGGGTTTTGGATTATTGCAGAAAATAATCTCTGTGGCAAACAAACGTTTATGATACTTACACGTTTTGTTCCGTAAAATAATCTCCACAAATGAACACCACTACTGTGATTTTTGATGTGTGAATACAATCACCGGAAGTAAAAAGCTAACGTTAGGCTATAAACAAACTACACCACGGTCGCATGAGCGTGAGTAAACACAACAAGGCTGTAAAGACGGACGAGTTGGCGTGATGACGTTTAGTAGTCTCATTTAGCCACTTGTTAGCAACCGCCATTTTTAAGACACGTAAAAGCTTCCAAATTCATGAGTGGAATATTTACTGATGTATTATATACTGTATTGTAGAACAAAACATTAATACCTCTTAAAGGAACAGTGTGTAGTATCTAGTGATGAGGTTGCAGATTACAACTTCTCCCGTGTGCCAAACGCGTATGGCCCTCTCTCTCTCGAGCCAGTTGTTGTAAGAGTAAAGTGCTTATAGTGTGTGTGTACGTGGGAAGTGAATAGTGAAGCAAGAGAGAGAGAGCGGTGGCAACGGGAGCGAGTAACGGGAGCGAGTAACGTTATCGACTCCGGCCAAAGCAGGAAAAGTTAACAGTGTTTGGTTTGTCCGTTCTGGGCTACTATTGAAACATGGCGGTGCAAAATGGTAGACTCTGTGAAGAGGACCTGCTCCCTATGTAGATATAAATGGCTCATTCTAAGGTAACAAAAACATAACGATTCTTATTATCAGGTGATTATACTCTAAAGAGAAAATACTTTTTTTCTTAACCACAGACCTTCTTTCAGAGATCTAACTAAAAACACATTAAAAAAACCTTTTCCGGGGTTTTTAGGACTCATTCCTGCACCACTCTATTGCTTTGTAGTATAACACTAACTGCTAGCTGGATTTGGGTATAACACATTACGTACCACATGATCAATGTGCTGTCAAAGTGGTTCACTCAGGGTCTTACGACCCCAACATTAACCACGGAGTGTGTAGCGTTCCTGCACACCTGCCTTTGTCCTTACAAGGGTGAAATGGCGTTCTCTAATCCACGACCTGGCCTAATCCTCACTCTCCACTGCAACTGGACTCCGGGGGTCAACCCTAGACGATGTGGGGCCCGTGGGCACTCACTCAGCTCCGGGGTTATTATTAGCCCGGCTAGCTCAGCCCCTCACAACAGCTGCCACTGCCCCGCAGCCAGCAATAACTCCCACTGAGGAACACATGCAAGCCATTTCACTGATGGAAACACTAAGCATTACACCGACACGGGACGATTTATACACTATTCATACAGCCTCACAGATCAGCGCAGTCGACTACGCAGACAAATGTTTACATGTGTGTCTGGCTCGCGCCCCACCAGCTACTCCAGCCATCAGGTTGAGCCGTTATCTCGGAACGAACATTGACTTTCTGAAAGCTGGCACCACGGAGCTCAAGTTTGTCCTTGCGCATCTCCGTCTCACCGCATCACAGTGGTGGCAGGCCAACAAAGGCTTTTGTATTGCAGTGAGCCGCACAACAAAAGCTACACAAACAACGCCGATAGCGTTCTGTTGACGGAGGGGAAAAAGAGATTGAGGAAAGTACAGAAAGGGCTAAGACTGAGGAGGGAGGAAAAAGACAATTATGGAAGAGGAAAGACAGCGTGGAAATGTTTGCGGCATGAGTGTGTGTTTGAGAGAGTAAACATGTTGAATAAAGAGGAAGACAGGGAGATGCATTGCGCCCGAGACGGACCGGCAGTCCAAGATGGATCCAGCGCAGAGAGAAATGAGGGGAAGGAGAGACTGTGTGGGCCGCGTCGAGATGGATGGATGGAGGGAAGTGGGATGTTGTGTCACCTGGTAGAGAGAGCTGTCGAGCTCTGGCCAGACCTGAGATTTAGGAGCAGTCAGCTGCAGAGAGAGGAATAAGAGACCAAAGAAGAAGAGGAGGTGGTGGTGGTGAGGAGGGGGAGGGTTCTGTTTTTCCTCACAAGTGACAACTGGCACTTAACGATATCATCACGCTCCCTTATCTGAACAAACACGCCGAATGTACGACATCTCCCCGTGTTGAAAATCAAATAATTCATCCATGTGGGTCACACTTAACGTGATCAAAGTATGGTTGCATGTTGTAACGCGTATAGTGGAGGATTTATTAAGCATTCAGCAAGTCTTCATCTGTCTTCCCCTTTATCACTTCCTTCCCTCTTTTTCCTCTCGTCCCTTCTGCTGAGCTGTCTCTCTTATTCCGACGTTATAGTCTCAAAAGGCACATAGTTAGGACCAGCAATGAGAGGGATGGTGCCGTGCAACAGAAATAAATGCCCCCCCCGGGAATGATCCGTCTTGTTCACGTCTGCCCGGCGAGAGTCCGCGCTCATCCGGGGAGCTACTGAGCATGTGCGAGACAGGACAGCACAATGGAGATTTATCTATCTGCCTCTCCATATGCCAGGTGTCTGATTCGCAGGCTTAATTCAAGAGTGCGGGAATAATGTAAACACTGTGAAAGAGGAGCTCATGTTCTGTTTTCCTTGTGAAGCCCTCTGTAAATTTCCCCTTAAATATTAATAAAATCCTGATTTACTGTTAAGATTTGTGAGCGATTCTCTTATCTGTGCTTATGTTTAGATCCCAGAGACGACCACACCGCAGGATCAATCCTTCTCTGAACAGATGTGATCAATGAGGATTCTCCCCCTCTCTCCGTCACTCTCCTTCACCCATTTTTTCTCTGCTCTTCCTCCTCTTCTTCCTCTCCTACAGGTCTTATCGCTCACAAACACTCATTTCTTTCCCTGCTACGGGCTGGCAGGCGCGCACAAACAGGCGAACGAGCAAGTAAACAAATACAGGCATCTTCAGCGGGAGCAGGAATGGATCCACACTGTTAACAATTGGCGGGGACAGATGTAGCATCGGCTGGACTTCTTTAAGCCGTATTGACACCGGCGTGTTCTCCACAAGGAGCAGAATGAGGAAGGAGGAGTGGGAGAACCTTGTTTACCCTCAGCCTGTTTAAGTGCCCCTTACTGTAAAATCTTAAAGTGTGATTTTATGTGTCATTTCCTCCTGTTGATTGATGATTAGCAGGTTTGAGGTGGGACTTTGGAGGTGATGTTTTCCCGTCAGAGCCTTCGACCACAAGTGGCTCCAGCTGTCACCCACCTCCTTCCCCTATCCCTCTCCAGCCCCACCGTGTCTGGGCACCAACAGGCATTTCCATCACCAGAATGCCAAACCACTGGAGCATCTAGACTACAACACCCAAGGTGACCTTTAACAAAATAGAGAACGGTGAATAGCTGTGGCAGCGAGGGTAGAATGGGTTATTTGGAAACGCAGGAATATTGCGGCTTCAGATTGAATTGTGATAGATTTCTCCTCACGCCGCTCCACATTGTGGCACTCCACCAGGTGACACTTCCTCATGTAGTCAGCGTGTGAATAGTATACACTCTTTCTCATGCGTAGTCTAATTTGTGAGGGATAAAAAGAAGAAAACAAGCCTCACTTAACCTCCTTAACCCTGTAATCCAGTCAGCAGGTAGGTGTGATGATGGATCGAGGTTTGGTGGATTGGCCGGCTAAATCTGAATCATTTTCAGGTTAGTTCCCCATCTGCACTAGAACTCCTGAACGATGGGAAAACGGATAAATCTCTTCTTCTATGTTCTGTTTTTGGTTCGCAAACAACACAATTATGCATAACATTCACATTTGGTAAGGGGGCGGGGCCGTCACACAGAGACCTCACTTCAATCACTTCCTGCTCTCCATGATCACCGATGTGTTTTTAGTAAAACCAGTCACAAATTTACAGCCTTTCTCATTCCCAGGGCGTCAAATACAGATGCTTTGTCACAGCTGTCGGCGTTCGATACCACCACACAAAGCACCCTTTCGCGGCAGTAGGAGACAGGCATTGCATTAACTACAATGTAAACCCATTCGCAGCAACGGTACATGCAACAGGGAATGTGCTGTGGTGACGTATTATAAAGAGGAAGAGACACACAAGGTGGATGGTAGACTGCTGTTTGTGTTCCATGCTCTAAGTTTCACTTTCACTTTACAATCAGCTGTTCACATCAAGTCACATTTTCACTGCAAAAACATAGTAGATTTAAGCCCAACCATGTTGTTTTTTCCTAAACCTAAGTAAGTGTTTTTGTTGTCTAAACCCAAGTAAGTGTTTTTGTTTAATTCCCAACATTAAAAAAAAGAAAAGAAAAAGTGATGCCGAGGGGTCTGACAAAGCGTCAGTATGTGACGAGATGGGATGAGAACGTGTTGGCTAAATCTAATCATTTTCAGGTTATTTCTCCATCTGCACTGAAACTCCTGAACGATAGGAAAACGTCTAAATCTCTTCTTCTTTGTTGTCTTTTGGTTGGCAAACAACACAATTATGCATAACAATGAACATTTGGTAAGGGGCGTGGCAGATACCTCACATCTTCAGCATCACTTCCTGCTCTCCATGATCACAGATGTGTTTTAGTTTTTGTTTACATATTTCTCTGTTTTGTGTCGTCAGACACCTGAACGAGCAGTGATTTGATCTCATGTTGGATTTTATGATCGCAAAGTAACATGGCAACAACTATAATGTCTGATCATTATGTTGACATATACTTTAAAACGAGTGCTCTCAAAAAGGTATAGAGGCCCTTAAATGTAGTGATCTTTTTATAGATGTGATCTATAACACCACTAAAGTAAAACTACGGGGGAAAGTGGTTGATTTTGTGTCCCACCATCGCTTTCACTAACACATCCCTCCTCTTCATCCTCCATGTCTACAATTCTTACTTTGTGTGATTTCAAGACAAATAAATAATGTTCAGTCACTGACAATAACAAATGCACACACAAACAAGTATGAGTGCAACAGTGCATGAACACGAGCACGAGTAGGGCATTTGTCATGTCATGCTTATGATACGAGTTAAAATGAATTATAGGTACATTATGTATTTCTCTGTATATGCTCTGTATATGCTGCGGTTGCTAGAAGGACATTTATTTCTGTTGCACTGTGCTCACACCTTCCTCAAAATGTAAATGACCCAGATTCTGCCGGCGCTTTTTCCCCCCACAGTCCCCAAACTAGTAAGCCAAAAGAAAAAGGGAAAGATGTTATTCTTGTTTGTATGAGTGCGTGTTATCAGAGCCCGTGGGCCTCTGTTTGCCTCCTTCAGAGTTACAACCGTTATCGCAGACAGCCTTGCCTCGACAGTCACCAGCTTCCGCTCGCTTTGCTGCGGCCGTGGCCCCCGAGGCGGGCTGCAACCGGCTACAGGGCCCCTACCGAGGGCCCCATTGTTTCCATCAGCGTACTTTCAGTTGAAAACCCAGGGCGCTCTCCAAGCTCATTGTGAGTGAGCTAACAGCCTCTCTTCAAAAGGGGATAAACGCATGTTCATTAATTATCTGGATCCTTGTTAATTGGATTAATTGTTGAATAGAAACCGTGTTATTAAAAATGACGAAAACACAAGGGCAGGGGGAGCAAAAGGGGGGATTAATATCGCTTCTGTTTACTCTAGGGCTGTCAGAAGACACAAGCATGCACGGGCTCACACACACACACACACAAATTTAAGGATGCTCTGCCTGTCTAAACACCGCATCTCTCTCTTTCTCTAACTCCGCGTTTCTATTTCACACACACATCAACACACACACGGAAGCCGCATTTGACCCAACTCAGAAGAACAAGCGCTAGGCAAGGTGCAAATTACCATGCACACCGTTGAGATAAGAACTAAACCCATTTTCAAAGCTCCGAATAAATGCCAGATGCTTTTTGATGCAAGAAGAGTGTGACTTTTTCCAGCGCTTATATTCAAAGAATAAGGGAGGGGAAGAAAAAAAAAACATAAAGGCAACACCATGAACAATTTAGTTATCTTCAAGTCACATGAAAAATGGGGTTTCTCATTCCCTCAGCCTATCTGCACACTCTTATCCACCAAAATCACTTATCAGTGTTTGACTTCAAGGGATGTTTTATCAGTCTGGCTCTAAGATGGCACGCTGATATTGCAGACCATTTGGATGACAGGACTAATATTACATGTCCTGTGTAATTGGTGGAGGTGCAACTGACAAGCCATTATGCAAAAACCTCACTAACCGTGTTTTCCTGAGGTCACTGGTTGAAATTGTGACAATCGTAAATACTAGACGCCCCAGAAGGCAATGAATATGGTAACGGGGCACTTCAGTGATAAATCCAAAGGAACATCATTTTTATTTTGATGTACAGTGGGCAGTTACATAAAAGTTTAAAGGGGCTATATGTGAGAATCAGAAATTGCTTGTTAACAGTGACACCTGTGGCCGTTAAGTCAACGACAGTAAGCGTCCTGTTGCTCGTGCTTGCGCTCACACTATGTAGACGTGAGCGAGCATCGGTCAAAACAGTGAGGCGACACACTGTGAGACTGAACGTGATCGGCAGGCCTCATGTTGATTGACATCAGCAACATTAGCCAGCTAAAACCACAATATCACTATATATTTCACATGCTTGGCAGTAATCTTAGCTTACCAAACGAAGGTCCCACGTCGGTCACATTCCTGTTTTGCAAGACGGGCTTCACTAGATATAGCTTAGATTGGAGTTTGTGTTGGAGTCTGTGTTGTGGTGGGGGCTGGTTGTTTGTTTGCGTTAGCGGACTCCATTTCTAACCGAACGTTAGCTATGGTTGCACACTATTAGCCCTGAGGCGGAGCTGAAAATAAAGGCACTTGCGTACGTGCATGACGTCACATCTGGTGGATTTCCCCGGAAAAAAACAGACCGCATTCTTCACATTAAAAGCAGTTTACAGGATGATAGGGGAAACCCAGAAAGTCGCAAAAGGTCTCATAATTTAGGTTAGGTTAACTTACATACAGTCCCTTGAAGAAATGATAATTTCTGTGAACCAGGTTCTTGTCTGAGGCTCAACTGAAGTTCGACAATAATTATATTAATAACATACTGTAGCTATATGTAGACGCTGAAGGGCAGAGAAGCAGGATCCAGGTTGTTGAGGCAACTCTATCTGTCTTCTTGCTTTTATGTGAGGGCTACTGTCGTCTGCTGCACTGCCGAATGCTGTTACCCGGGCCCGGAGGATTGATTGCAAATATTTGTTGTGGGGATATGTGTTTGTTGTTGTGTGTAAGCAAGTTTATAATTTGTTTATATGTTGTAAGTGTGTGGCATGTATCTCTTGAGTTAATGATACAGAGACACAATTTCAGTACTTAAACTTGTCCCAAGACATCAACAGTGTTCTTTGATCAATTTATTGGACATGCTGCACTAATACTAGAGATTAGATTCAGTTTGGACTTAATTTACTATTCTCTATACTAACACAGTGGCGACAAACTGCAGCCAGAAGGTCATAGTGCAGCTGTTTGACAATTCATACACCCAGCGTGGGGACTACTTTTACAAAGACATTGAATGGGTGAGCAGTAAGCAGACAAATTGAATGGTGGCCAAGGTCAGGGCTCAGATTTAGCCGGGGCCCCTCTCCGCCAACAGCTGTTAAAATCAAAACGGACCAGTTGTGGTTTATTTTCACACTAAGCAGGATGTGAGTAACCGGAGGTAGCTGGGTTGTGTGTGTTCCATTGATCAGGGATGTTAATCTTCGGGGGATATGTAGAGAGGTCCTCCCAAGGACAGGACAGTGAAAAGGCCCTATTGATTACTGAAACGTTGATCAATCGGTCCCAAGACAGATAACAAGATGTACAAGTCTTGTGTAACAAAAGGTATCTTGTAGGATACAGACTGCACTGGTTGATTTTTTTCAGATTTCAGCACCCAAAATTGAAGCATGAAATCCCCAATCATCCTGATCCGTAGGTTGGTTTTGACAAGCATTCTACCTCTGTCACACACACACGTCCAGTATGAAGTGGGAGATTGAACACACATTCAACCCACGTGTGAGCATTCAAACCAAATCACCAGTCCATACCAGATTAGTAGGCCCATCCATGTTACTGCTAAACCATACAATCACATTAGACCTTGTAAAATCTATGTGACAAATTGTGTTTTCAAGTCGTCACTGGAATGTTGTTTTCACACTGGATCGGCAGCATGATGATCTTGTGCAACATAGAGGAGGGGGGAAGGGAAAGCAACGTAAAACTAGTTGGAACTGGCAGAAAAAGTTATTTATTAGAGGAGCAGATTTTTTTCTTTTTTTTTTTTTTTTTTTACAAAGATATTATAAATAAAAGAGCTGCGCTTACAATGAGAAAGTGGCATGTGAGTGTTGATAATTCCAAAAGAAATAAATATAAGAAAAAAGGACTCGAAAAACAACCAAAAATAATAAATAAAACCTCAGCTGACTTTTTCAACTCCCTTCCACTCACAATATATTTAAGATAAGATAAGATAAGATATTCCTTTATTAGTCCCGCAGTGGGGACATTTGCAGTGTACAGCAGCAAAGGGGATAGTGCAAAAAACAAGAAGCATCAGCTAACAGAGTAAAAAAAAAGAGCTAAATAAAGTGTAACAAAATATGAACCATTTAAATAGAAGGAAGTATAAAAATAGGAGCAGTATATACAGTATTGACAATAAACAGAACTATTAACAAAATTGCACAAGTTGAAAATGATACTGCACAGTGAGAATGAAATGAAATTCCACCTGAAAATATCAGGTGTCAGTTTTCACTAATATATACTACAGTATATTACTCATAGTATTATTGTACAATACTGAAAACTGATATTAGTGAGGAAAAAGAAGTGTACTACTCTGTGTTGACAACACTTCAGGGGCATTATGTGCAGATTCCATTGGCCCAAATTTCTGTAAAAAGTGGCCTGTGAGTGTAGTATTATTTCACTAATAAAAAAAAAAGTGTATGTATCATTTCACTAATATATTCACAATATATAATACAGTATTTAAAAAAAAATATTTAACCTTTATTTAACCAGATAGTACTCATTGAGATTAAGAATCTCTTTTGCAAGAGAGACCTGGCCAAGACAGCAGCATTTAAACATACATTAAAGTTCCAGACGCCACAACATAAAACAAATGCAAAATAAATACATAGCATATCATACAAAACACATTAAAGTATAGCACTCATAGTATTATTGTACAATACTGAAAACTTGAGAGGGAAAAAAAGAAGAAAAACAAGTAAATGTCTGCTTCTCTGTTGACAACACTTTCAGGGGCATTTTATGTGCACATTCCTGCGCACTGCTCTCCATTGGCTCAAATATCTGTCCATCATTGCACCGAGCCACCTCGACCCAGCCCTCTCGGCTCTCCTCTGAGCGCTCATTGGTTCTCCTATTAGTTCTCTGAAAGCCCCTTTAGCCAATAACCGGTTGCGGGAGGACGGAGCCTTTTTCCGGTGGAGCAGTCTCTCACGCCTACAGTGGTGGAAACGAAACGTCCCCAAAGCGCACACGGCGTAAGAGGAGAGTACGGCGCACACGAGTCTCTGGAAGGAAGATAACGGTGTCTTCTATTTACCCCCTCTCTCTCTCCACTCACAAAACACACAAGAACAAACCTGACATTTTTTTTTTTTAGGGGGGGTTTTACAGAGTCTTCTCATCACAACGAGGAGGAGGAGAAGCGAAGCGAAAGGGGATTTTTGGAGAGCAAGTTTTTTTTCCTTCTTTTTTTTTTTTAAAGAGAGGATTCTGTGTTTTTGTGTTGGTGTTTTTCACGGGTGGGTTTGTTTTATCCGCTTGTTTCGCCGCAAAGATGATGGTCGGAGAGGTCGAAGTGAAGGAGCGACCGAGGCCGAGTCCCGACTATTTGATGCAATTACTAAACGAGAAGAAGCTCATGACCAGTTTGCCAAATCTCTGCGGCATCTTCACACACCTGGAGAGGCTTCTCGATGAAGGTAAGAAGGAAGAGCGAATGTCTCGAGGAATGGAAGCGTGACCACACGAGCGCAGCGGCGCGAGGGTTCTGCACCGCTTCTCTGGGCGTCCGCTGCTGCTGCATACCGTCGATATAAACCGATACATTGCTATAACCGTGGCAGACACAACTTCCACCTCTCACAAGTAGCAACCTTACATCCAAAACCTTACATTCAAACCAAAAAACAACAACAATAATAGTATCCTGGGTGTTTTTTTTACCCACTAAGATGTGTTTGATTTAAGAGTTGTGTTGTTTCTCTGCACTCTTTGACTTTGTGGAAAACTTTCTCAGTCTCTCACAAACACATATACACACAAAAACACAACATTAGCCAATGCATTAAAAAAACAAAACGCTTTTAATAAAGGATTTGAATGTTTTTGAACCACTCTTTCTATATTTTATGTAATTAATTTAAGAAGAGGCCTAATTCCCCCACATGTTCCTCCTCCAGCAGCAGTTTAGCTTTTAGTTAGCCACCTTTTTCAGCTAGCGAAGCTGTCTGCATTCCTCTGAACTCTTCAGGAATCAAAGCAGTTCACTAAAGAAAAGAAGCTTACGTCTTTAAAATAAACACTTTGCACTTCTTCCCATTTGTCTGGTTAACAAAAGTTGTCTTTATTTTAAGCTTAAAAAAGGGTTTGTGTTAGTTAGTTAGTTAGTTGTTGCCCAGGCCGAGCTTCTAAAAGCACGCAGGAATGTCTGCTTGTTGCCCAAACAATGGCCAGTGAGCTGCTGCTGCTGCTGTGGGAGGAAAGAGAGGAGAAGAAGAAGAAAGGGGGAGTGCATGAAGATTATTTCAACTTTTTTTATTAAAAGCGACACCATTTTGTTTCCCTTTCTGCTACTACAATGTTTGTCTTGAAGCAAGCAGAGGGTCTGTTATATTTCCTTCCCTTTGCTGCAGCAGCAGCAGCAGTCGTCGTGTTTTTGCCCAGCAGCGTGCACTACCCAAAAAAAGCGTCGCCTCTTTGTCGGCGGGATTCGCCTGTCTACGTTGTTTTCCCAATGCTTTCCCACTGATTTTTTTGTGCAGATGTAGACGAGGCTTATTTTTTTGTTGATAGTGTCAATAACATAAGCTGGTCTGAAGCGGAAGGTTGGACCTATGCTTTTATGTAAGTGAGCTGGGGACACTAGAGAGCGCCACAGCCCCCGAGCAGACTGTCCACACCGTGCTGTGTGTGTATTATCGGACATGACGCTTTTTAAATAAAAACTATAGGCTTCCTGACTACTTCACGGAGAGGTTTCTTCACACACAAGAGAAGGGCATACCTGAGTTTCGGTTGCATGTCTGGATGAGTAGGCTCTGTAAGTATGTAGTTGCAAAACCGGTCTGCAAAGATTTCTCTTGCTTCCTTGATGGGTGATAAACAAAACACTTGAAGGTGTAAAGTGGTCTATTTCCATCCCCTGGATGTCCCCTTATCTCACTACCACAACAATGCAAACATAAGTTTGTATGATAATAAATACAAATTAATTTAAAGCCTTTTTTTTTTGCAACATGTTGAATGACACAGACACTGTATGAGTGTTTATAGAAATGTTTTTCATGTGCAAAAAAATGGCACTTCAGTTTCAGGTTGATGCCTGCAGAAAAGTAAGCAGTTAAACATGTTCTTAAAAAACAAGAGCCAAATTTCCTGGGGTGTGACAATAGCATATTCCTTACATCTTTGCATCCAGATTTTGTCACTGAAAGTACCAAATTTGATTACTCTCCACACCCCGTAAATGTCTTACAAAAGAGGCATTATGTCGTTTTTTTTTTATTCCGAAAGAGACAATTGCGTTATTGAAAACTGGGAATGATGGGTGTGTTGGTGTTTTCATTGAGGGGAGAGTCAGGAAGCAGACTTGTTTTCTTTTGCATCCCTGCTCCGCTTTGGTATTTCCCAGCCCCCACAGTCACAGAGCCTAACAATCGTCTGAACAGTGAAGAAAAGGGACCATGCACACAGTCTGTGTACCTCTCATTTACTCTAACAACTCAGCCGTGCTGCCGTTGGCACGCTGTGTGAGCCAGCCCACTGAAAGCAAGGAACTGTGTCTTCGCTTCTGTGTGGTCAGCAGTGATTTATAAAAAAAAAAGCACTTACTGGCTTTATTTGTGGAGCGAACTACAAACAAATTCAGTTTCCAAACTAGAATGACTTAAAGTGTTGCGGTGATCCATCTGTGATAGGTTATTTATTCATTTTTTTAAATTGACTGTCAACATAAATCACTAAACAAGCTTGTTTCTCTGTGACAACCTAAATCCCCTGACATTCAGAAAGAACAGACCATTTCTAACACAGCTGAAGTATTTTGTGAGACCTATAGTCACCTTTCTTTGCGTTTCTGTCTGCGTGTTCTTGCGTGTTGCCTGCTCATATAAACTACCACAGCTGTGCGCTATCTGTCGGACTAAAGAGTGGGAAAGGAAACATTGTACTCTGTAGAGAGCACTGTGTGCTGAATGTGGCTTGTAAGACATTTAACATGAATAGGCACACTGTAAATACTGCTGTAGGCCTACTAATTTTGGCCAGTGGGGATTTACAGTTACATATTTATGTTTTGATTAATTTGCAAAAATAGAGAAAGTCATTGAGCTGATTGAGCAGAAATAAAATAGTAGAACTGATTTGCTTGTCATAAATCTTTCTTAACAGAAAAACCTTGACATGACGTCTTGCACTATATGATGTTGTGGCTTTGGAGGAACTGGTTTGTTAGGCTTTTAGAAATCAATCCTGTAATACCGGACTAGTCCGACGATTCTGTGCAGCGATCGACAGATAAACGTTCCTCTCTCTGGTGTGTTAAAAATCATGTCTGGGATGCTCGTGACTCCTCAGCTTCACTCCTCTAAAGTCACACAAGTCTGAGGTTTACAAGCGTTTCCACAGCACTAGCCCAAACTTTATCCGACCGCCAGAAATTGCGTGTGTGTGATGAAAGCCACCCCAGTGCAGAGAAGGCCTGTCTGACTGTCTGGTTCCTGTTAGGGGTGGTTTGAACAGGGCTGAAGCTCTGATGAGATATTCTGGGCCAGCCTCCTCCCACTCCCTGTCCCGTATTAGTGAAAACTGACCTCACCCAGGGTAAAAACCAAAAGCACAATCCAGTCCGTGCAATTTTTATTAGTCTAAAAAAAGAGAGAGGAAAACGGTAAACAGCCCTTCCCTTTGGCCTAGTACTCTTAAAATAGTTGTCAAGTGTGTGTTATTTTTAATGTGTTGCGTTATGTGGCCCGTGCTGTCAGATTGCTGCAATTCCAGACGCTCAGAAAAGTTATTTTTAATTGTTTTTTTAATGGTAGTTGGAGGTTGATATGTGTGCGATAAAGATTTTTATGGTGATGGATGAAGCATGTTTTGTGACTGTGGTCTTTGCTGGCAGGAACGATAAACATCACACTCGACTGCAACTTCCAGTCAGACAGGATAGTCTCCAGAAGGGAATCTCTAACATGTGGTATTGTGGTGTGAATTACGTTTGATCTGAAAAGTTAATTTTGTTTGGTGTGTGTTTGTGTAGTTTTCTCCTCAAGAGTGTGTCGCAGGAGACTTCTCAATCAGTTCTGTCTCGTTGAGAGCGGGTGTTTTTTTCAAGGCGACAAGGAGAGAGCAGATGCAACATGAACGCTGTTTATTCTCAAGCAGATGTAGAAACAACCAGTCAGTGTAGAGCTCTAAAGAAATGAAGACAAAGTCCAAAAAAAAAAAAAGTTAAGGACCGTCCTAATCCGTCAACAAGGCGGCAGTCGTCTTGTCTCCTGAGGGACGAAAGTTTTTGTGTTTTAAAATTATAATGACAGCACTTCTCTCCTGATTAAGTACCGTTTCATAGGCTGAACATCTTAAATGCCCTCCTTTTGTCAGACTTTAGTGCACATAATAAGAGCAAAAAGAAATCTAGTTAAGCTTCAAACTCTTCCAAATTGTCCATCTCTCCAGAGTATACCCTTTCGACAGCTGCACACGTCTCCCCTGCCCACCCTTCGTTATGTGCATGTCTACACAGCTGTTTCCATGGTGGAAGAAAGCTGACACCACCCTTGTGTGTGTGTGACGACTGCTCCCACCCCGCTTTAGGGGGCGCGAGTGCATGGACGCCCCCGTTACGTTCCCAATATGTGTGTTGTCCCTCAAGGTCACTTTGGCTGATTGACAGGCCCCTTTTGAAATCCCCTTGCGTTGCAGTTGTTCATCTCCCTGAGGTGACACCTGCTATGGAGTTTTTTTTATTTCTCTTTACGATCTGCCAGCCAACAAGCTGCTTCAAATTGCTATATTTTCTCTTGGCAGGAGGAGACAGCCCATATAACATCTAGAGATGTAGCCCAGTAGTGAAGTGCAGGCGCTGTTATAAGGTAGCGGAGCATAGGAGAAAGGGAGGGTTTTTACTTTTTCGTTGTCATGAAGTGTTGCGGGCGTTTCTATGGGGAACAGAATAGTTGGATTGATCGAAAATGTTTATTCCAAGCTCCTTTTACCTTTCCTTACAGGCTCATTTCCGAGCTTTATTTGTATAATAGATTAAATGGTCCGTTGTTCCATTGCATGCTGTGTGGCAGAGCCACATGGTGCATTGTACCATTTGTTCCTGGCTACAGCACCCCCCTTTGCATATACAGTTTTGTGTCTGCTTGTTTGTCTCTGTGTGTGTGTGCCGTGATTTAACAGGACCTTCCCGGGAGAGCTGTCAGCGTTTGGAGGACAAACTGTCTGCTGTCCACTGTGGTGCCTGTGTAGGGAACTGGTCCTTCGGGAACGGCTGTTTAGCGAACAGATTTTGATAAATGGGAGAGTGCTAGAAGTCTGCGTTTGGTTTTCTACCTGATGTCCCATATTTCTGTCAATCCGTGTATGGTTCTCCCCCCTTTTTCTCTCTGTGTCTGGCTGTTGCAGCACTGTTCTCTCCCGCCGCAGATTGACCCTCGGCTTTTCTCGGCACATGGCTAGACCCGCACTAACCTCTGACATGCAATCAATTTAGCAGCTAACAAGACTGAGTACCGCTCGCAAAATAAGATACAGCTCGGAGCCGTGAGAGAGCACAGTAAGACAGAAATGGGGGTGTTAGGCCAGGACTGTTGCTGCAAGCAGAAACATGTGATATCCCCCCACCTCTACCCCTTTTCTTCTCCCCACATTCTCTCCCAAAGCACCACTTATAAGCTGGAATTTAATTAACCGAGAGCCATTCTGTGAGCTGGTTTACTGAGCCGTCGTCACCAGTGAGGAAGCAGAATTGGAGGCTTTGTGCTGTCTTTCTCCGTCTGCCTCTCTCTTGCACTCATGTGATCCCCCTCTTTCTCAGTCTCGCCTCCCTGGTAATAAATTAGGTGGTGGCGTAAGTCTGACAGGGTGAGGTGTAAGGGTTGTGGTAGGACCCAGCGTCGCCTTGCCTGTCTTCCTTCTGACATGCCTCTGCCTAGCAGCCCTCCTATCAAGAAGCCCCAGCACAGTGCCTGTGTGGGCTTCGGTCCCCGTTGCAGCTCCAACCCCGGACCCGCCTTGCTCCCCTGGCCCCACTCCAGCCCCAGCAACGCCACCCCCCAGCGGGTGCGGTGTGATAAAGTCATCCAACGACAGCTCCGGGCTCTTATCTCAGGCCTCAATCCCGTGAGTGCTGGGCCTCCTTATCGCTGCTGCCTCTGCCTGGCCTCCTGTCTCCCTGCCCTAGCCTGCCTGCCTGGCTGGCTGACTATCTGGCTCGCTGTCGCCAAAACCATGTGTCTTCCCCTCCATTACTGCCGGCTGTTAGAAAACACATTGCTCGAGGCAGTTTATCTCTCTCTCTTTTTTTTTTAAGTCCCCGAGCCTTAAAGCAGAGCAATCACATTAAAATTAATAGTGAAAAAGGTAACTAGATGCACAGTGAATTTTACTGAGGGGATTTTATTGTGTAATTTCTGTGGAAGCGAGAGTCAGTTCTGTGCTTACTAGATGATGATCAGTGTTAAAGAGGAAGATGAATTAAGGGATGTTGTAATAATTATGTCACAACAGCTTCCTTACGCAGACCTGTTCATTAAATTGAGTTGCTTATTCCCCTTTCTGAAGCCATGGCGCCTCCCATTGCCCTTGACCTAAGTTATGTCAGCTTTTACCGTTTTTTGTGTCTCATGCAAAAACATCTACGGGAAGTAACGCCCTTTTTCAGACAGGAATGGACTATGGAGAAGGCGAGTCAGTGGTTTGTTTTTCCTTCAGACAGACGGGGAGAAGGAGGGAGGGGGGGTGAGCTGTTTTCTGGCTGTGGTGACAAAAGAAGCCTGCTCTTCTTGTGCCCTCTCCCACAGAGGTGGGTCTGTCTCTCAGCTCTCTTTTGATTAATATAGATTACATCATGAATCATAGCTCCTGTCCCTCCTCCACACGTTTGTGTGGATACGCAGCACACACAATATTTCTCAGTTAGGAGTAAGTATGGGCCCCACCCTGTCACATTCTTGGAGTGCTTTGAATAGCACTCCCACAACCCCCTCACTCACAGTAGTCCCACTTATTGCCCCGCTCTGTGTCTTTGTGTCTTCGCTTTTCAGCCTCTGAACTGTCACGACAGATATAGTGTCTGACAATTAGGTTTTTTCAGGAATCATACCAGCAACATTTGTCACGTTTCCCGTTTCCTTTCCCCTTTTTTTTTTATCATAGAAAAATGAGCTGAATGCTCACTCTGTTCCTCTCTGACTTGCCCACCCCTCTGCATTCATTTTCTCTCTCCTTTCAGAGGAGGAATGGCAAGCGAGCGTTGGCAGCCAGCTCAGGAATGTTACCGGGAGCACAGTCGGAGCACTTAACCTCCAGCCTGGTGTTTGTTTTCCTCACACGCTCTCTCATAGTGTGTTTAAACTCAGCTTAATGTGAATGCCATCCACACTGAGGCACAGGAACTTCTACTTTAATATATAAAAAATGTTGAAAGCATAATTTGTCTGCAATTTGGTAGTTTTTGCTTCGCGGCTGGCACTAGCAAGCTCCATTCCACTTGTGTGAAACCATCAAAGTCTCGTAATGTTTTGCTAAACCTTCTAATTTTGTGACACATTCACCCCTATCCCACTTATATTTACAGCATTTCCCCCTCATCCTTGTCCAAACTCTCTCGTCCAAGATCTTCACTAGCCCCATCCTCCTTTAAAACACCCCAGTGGATCAGCGTGCCTGTGGTTTGCAGCCTTTGCCTTGGTTTTCCTCACTAGTTGCCGGCTGGCCGATAAATCAAAGATGAATAATTTACCTGTCCCTCAGCAGCCCGTGTTGTTTCTGTGAGGCTTGGCAAGAGCAGGCGGTGCTGCCATAACCTTCCCTTAGGGCCACAGAAAGTGAGGTGGCAAGAGGTAGTGAGATTCCTCTGTAGCCTTCTACCATCAAATATGAAGCACTGGGAACTCCAGTCTTAACCAGTCTCAGCTGCTTCTCTGACTCTCAACAGCATCAACACATTTTTTAGTCCTGACATGTCAAAGTCCATGTCATGCTATTTCACAGTACTCCTGTTGCTCCTTTGTTAAACACAGGGTCCACTGCAATTATTCAGTTTAACCATTAATCAAAAGCTAGTACATATTTTTGTCAAATGTTGTTTCTTGGCTCCTCATATTTTGCTCTGAATGTTTCTGCACCATTTGCTTTAATATGAACTTTTACTCATTTCTACCACCATAGCCCTTTTTGCACAGAGATCCCGCAATACTGCTGTAAGGAATATCCGTCATTACACCCGCTTTGCTTTTTCACTCTGGACCAGACAACAGCAACATAATGCTGGACCAGTATCAGTATAACATGCCGCCAGTGACGAGTAACACAACAGCGTCTGTATCTACTGTGTGTGTGTAGTCCTACCGTGACGCCTGTCACCTTTCACACAGATGTCGATTCTGTGACTACCTTCGCTGCCGGCTTAGCAGCGGAACAACTCTGCCCCCCCTTACCGTCTCTGTGCCTTTTTATGCAGAACAGCGAGCTGAAATAACGGCACAACAGTACCGCCTTGAACCGGCTCTGTGAAGGGGCTCATGTTTGGCCTGCTCTCCCTGCGGGGAGGGACAGAGCCCCCTGCACCCGGCGCAACTGTCAGTGTCAACCGGGGCAAACGGTCCTCAGTGCGGGGTCTGCGGCAATTAGGGATGCACCGATACTGGATCGGATATCGGGCCGATACTGGGCCGATCTATTCAATTCAATTCTATATGTATATACTATTTATGTTATATATTGGAATTTTAATTCTTGTTTAAGTTTTAACCAATTTGTTGCTGCATTAAACCTTTTTACACTTGAATTGAAATTCCTGTTCATTTTGAAAAAAATTACAAAGTTGCTGGTGTACAATTTATTATTTTAAAAATAAATACCAATTCTGTAAATGTATATCTATGTATTTATTTGTTATATTTTGTTTTATAAAGTTAGGAGAGCAATGTTTAAGTCAGGCCTGATGTCGTCTTACATATAAAAGAATGATCCCAGCAGCTTATTAATTAAAGACTGGTATTGGATCAGTACTCTGTATCGGCCGATACCCAAAAACCCCTATTTGTGTCTAGCTGAAAAAGTCAGATCGGTGCATCCCTAGCGGCAATGGCGGCAACAACACCTGACCCATCTTGAAACACGGACCTTATCTCATTCACCATGCTTTCTGGGTGTGACTTTTTTGCTGCGTCATCACCTTTCTTATCTATGCAACCAATGTATTTAGGATGAAATTGTTTACAGAGCACAAAATTGTTAACAAGAGCATGAAATTGTTTACAGAAGCACAAAGTTCTTCATAGATGTAGCCTCTTAATTTTTTTCTTAATGCATTTTAACTTTAAAATGTACAAAACTTTCTTCTCCATGCTATTCAGCAACGTTTCAGTTGTTTGAACTTCTGTCTCACTGACAAAGTCACACATAGTGAGTGTCTATCCTAACTAGAACTACATGTGTTGCGCAGTTGTAATTTACAGTGGCTGTCTGCCCCGCAGACGTGTGCTATAATGTAAAACATGATTTACTTAGCATAATTTATGCCCATGTGCAACGCGTTCAACCCAAACTAATTGTGGCAGCACATGAATGAAGTCAGAGTTGTACAACTGAGAGTGAAAGTTTTGTGCCTGTTCTGTTTATTTAGTGTTTGTCGCTGTTTGTGGCGAGGCTTAAGTCTGTCTGTCCTTATCAGTTCAGTGGTTTGGAGGAGATTACAGAGCAGAAACAATGGGTGGTTTTGTATGATTAGACTTTAATTGGTGAAACAAAGAGCCTCTTTAGCACCGTGTGTGACATAGGAAAGACTGGCATAAAACCCCACAGATAACTGGCAGCAAAGAATGTGCTGTGTATATGAAAGGGTTAGTGAGCATGAGCCTCGTCCTCGCTCAGTTGATTGATTGTGTTCGCTGAAAGGAAAGAGGCGAGCGAGGCTGCGGAGAGGGGAGGATGGTGAATGTGATAAAGAACAGTGGGGGGAGACAGAGGATTCCTATGTGCTGTGAATGAGGTCATTTGGTTGGTTATGAGGAAGGTCAGTGACCCCTCCCTCAGCTCCACACTCCACCCCTCTGTCTCTCCCTTCCTCCCCCTCAGCTAATGATACACAATGGCTTTTTGTGCTTTAATGGGCCAGACGCACACACAGGGTCACTCCTACCAGTTCACATGCAAGTGTGTACACAAGTGCTGTCTGTAAAACAATCCCAATACATTGCAATGCATTCTTAAGTATTGCAGTTATCACTTGGTTTATTGTCTTGGCTGCATGCACAGTGCTGAATGTGCTGTTCTCTAAGCTGTTGACTCTTGAGTGATGTGGTTTTTGCAACCCAATATTGTTGTCAAAAATATCAAAGTATCGATACATATCAATACTGAACATTTGAAACGGTCCAATAATCATTTTCTGCAGTATTTGTAAATGGGAGCAGCTGCACTTTCTGCTCTCACACCCACTGCTATTTATCTTTTACTAAAAATCTAAAATTTGATGCCCCAAATGTTGTCCCCAAATATCAATATTTTTCAAGGTATTTTATCAAAGTTAGAAATTCCAGTATTGTGACAAAACTACAACCCAAAACCCTCCCATCTATATTGTTGCTCTCCCCTAATTCCCTATTTCCTGCGCTATATCAGTGTACAGCAAATTAAACAATGTAAACATCATTTTATTTTGTATATGATAAATGCACAACATGTATTGGGGTGGTGCTGCAATTAACCAGTGGGTTAAATCTTAGTTTGCTGACCTTTTAATTTATACACTGGAGGAATCTATGGCAAGAAGGCAAGAACACCTTCATGAAGCATCCGGATTTACTGGAATAATCTGTTGTTGTTCTTGTTTTCTAACTTGGTAGCTAGCTTGTAACAAACCTGTTTTTAATTCCAAAATATAGGGCTGCTGCAATACAGCTGTACGGGAAAGCATTGTTGTCTTTTTTTTTTTTTATAACCATGTTACTAAATAGAGGATTTGTCCTGAATTGCACTTGTAGATGCCAATGGTCAAAAAGCTGGGATCTGGCCTCATTAAGGAGATCCACTTAAAACATCCCCAACAACACATTACTTTGACATTTTTCCCCCTGACCCCCGACCATGATCCTAATTACTGGGATTGAGTTCTGGATGCACCTCTGACCTGAGAAGTCTGGGTCAGATCAATTATTAATCCACTTGGTTACATGGCTCACAAATAGTAAATGGACTACCAATTAAAGTGGCACTGACAGCTATGTGTGCAGAGACATTCCTTCTGCCATGTTTGACAGGTCACACAACTCCCAATTGAGTTAAAAGAAGTTACTATAGTAGTAGTAAATAAATGCACAACCAGCTGGCACAGTTAAACTGTTTCTCTCTACCTTTGTAGACGCTGCTCCAGCTCACTTTGGTCTTAACTTTGTGTCATTACATAAGAATGTTGCCCATAAAAGACTTACAAGGTGTTGCTTTATTGTCGTCTTGGATAATATTACAGCTGCTGCTGCTGCTGCTGTTTGTCTGGTGTATTTATTTTCTTGCGGGATGTGCCAGGACACACTGACATGGAGAAAGGGGATTTTAGAGATTTGATTCCATCTACTATAAAAGTTTGAATTTTGGATTGGTGTATGTGTGTTTGTGATCACCTGCAGACAGTATGTGGGTAAATGAAATAATTTATTGTAAACCAGAGTGGTCCTTTAGGGATGGTTAAAGGCAGCTGGAGATGGACGGTGTGTAGACACAGCAGGGGAGACAGGTGTGGGTATGAGCAAGGTGCCAAGGCGCCAGCTGCTGTTGACACCTTAAGGTGAAGAATAGTCTGCCAGGAGATGGACTTGTCTGTCCCCTCTAATTCCTCTCATCCCTTCCCGGTCCCACCCTTCCTCTGCGCTCCTTTCTTGGGCGAGTGTTTGTCTGACATGTCGAGTTTAGACGCTTTGTGATGGGAGCTCTTCCTGCAACCTTATATTTATTGAGCGTCTGACACTTTCGATGAACCAGACCTTGGTTCTGTCTCGGCTCCTCCTCCCTCATCACCATGCGTAAAATCCTCTGTCTGCACCCACAGTTTGCTTTCTCCCTCTTATCTCTTCCTTTATGTCTTAACCATGTAAATGCATCCCCCTCATCTGTTTATTTAATATTGCCTTCTATCGTTGTCATAGTGTTTTCCAGTGGAGAAAATCAGTATTCGTTTTCCCAAGGGAATGACTCATTTTTCCTGGCTTTGTCTTTACCTATTTATTTTAGCAGAGTGACTCTACCGCTGTTCTCTCATCTCCTGTTTCTTCAAATTTCTCTTCACCCACTCTCTTCTTCCATTAGTTTTCTCTATTGTAGCTTCCCTCTCTACTTGTATGTGAGGTAAAAAAAAAAAAAAATCCAGCCTTGGGGCTACATTGCCTCTTTCATGTGAGGACCAGCGGTGACATTAAAGGCCTGCTACGTGGTCTGTCGGTTTGAATCAGCCTAGCTCTCACTGTCTGTGCTCAGGACCCTAGTATTCGCTTGACTCTCCACTCAATCACTCCCCGGCTCAAACGCCGGTTGGTGGAGAACAACATGCCTTGCACCCGCTGGCTGTAGTTGTGGCACATTTATATGCACTTGCAGATTCGTTAAGTCCTCACACCCAAGAGCTTTGAGGCACTGAGGCAGATCGATGTTTAAAGGCTTAAGCATACTGGAAGCTTGGTTAATGACAGTTGAGTCAGCGACTCCTTCTCTCCTCCCTTTATGACACTGTGACCCGGTTGTTACAGCCCCTCCAATGTCTTTGTTTTTTAAATGCTCTAAATGGTACATTCAACATGACTCGGCAGACAAAACAGATCAAGTGAATGATATCCAGGATCAGACAACCAGACCAAACACACAGCCAAAGAGCAGCTCCTCTGATGATCTGCAGACATAAGGGAGTAGGTCAGGGGGAGCCTTTTCTTCTTTTTTTCATCGTTCAATCTTAATATCTGAAAATGCATCAGACACCAAGAGAGTTTTTCAGCATCTCTAAACAATGCCAGGCCTGTTTTTTCTTCATAAAGAATCCTTATGTACCAGTTAAACTTATGACTACCAACGCCTGCACACAATCCATCCTTGTATACTTGGCCCAGAACAATTGAAGTTCTGGCAGAGGATCACGCATATCCATCCAGATATTTAACACATTTCTTGTATGTCTAATTTGTATCTTACAAGAGTAGGCGTTCGAAGCGATTCCATCCAGATCCTGGAAAAAAATGGTATGTCAGGCTGTGAAGACAATGAAGAGTCGGCAGAAAGACACAACAGCAGCTGTGGTGTGAGTCTGCGTGTTGTCAAACCCAGGGACAGCCACTGAGTGGCTGTTGGACTTAAAGTTAAGATGCTAGCTACAAGCCCCAGCAGGCCCTGTGCCTGGGGATAGAACAACAGCTGACACACGCATACGTACACTTTGCGATGTAACCTGTTTGTCTTCCTGTGTTCATAACTCATGTCTCTCCTGGGGTTTTTCTGCATGGAGAATTTAAGCCCTGCTCAAATTCTGCATTGCATTAAGTGATTCACTGTAATCACAACTGCAAAATCACTTCAGGGTTATGATGGGTGAACATGGCAGGATGATAGCAGGATGATACACTAGCTAATTAGTGCTGGCAACTGAAAAAAAAAAAATCTCAGTTTATTATTACAAGACAACCTGAACTCCTCAACTCTGAGTGAACCAGTCTTTGTTGAAACTCATTTAGAGAGAGGACATGGCCATTGTGAAGGCTTTAACTTCTGGTTGTTGAATTGTTTTAGACTGCATTAGTTTTATCCAGGTTTACCTAATAAGCTGTGCAACAAGCGAGTGTGTACCAAAAAGGAAAGGCGACATTGAGCTATCTTCATTAATGCTTTGTTGTTCTGTTTTTCATTAAAATGCAACCCAGTACAACAAGGACACAAGCTACAGCATATCAATTAATATAGAGTTGAATCAATGCCTCTCCGGCTCTCTCTTGTAAAGGTAGGAGTTATTGCAGGGCTGTTGTATTTGATTGCCTCAGATTTTAATTATATTTTCTTAGTAATTTTAATTATAACTCATTTATTGAAAAAGAAGCATGTATTAAAAACAAATTACTATTTTTCAATGACCGTGTCTCGAATTATGGAGTCGCAGCTCTGCTACCTGGGAAAGGTCATGTGTAGCATGTATTGTCCCTTTTGAATAAATTAAGTTTCAGTACAGCGATGAGGTGTTTTTAAGGCACCACCTATTGTCTAATTTTAATCCAGGAAAACCCTCTTTGTCAGTGTAGAGTTTTAATTTTGTTCTCTGGACAGATGATGAGATTGTGGATGTCTGACAGGCTGTCATAAAATAACAGGATTGAAGAACAATTGCTAACAAATCAGAGGCTACTTGAAGTCAGTTGTCACTCTGTTTGCTTCGGTCTCTGTTTTGTGGCATCAAGTGTTTTCTTGTTGTAATCAAGTGACCTCATTCCCTGATAATGAGAGAGGAAAAGGCATGTGGTTGGGCCTCATTCTGTCACTCCCCCACCTACCAAAAACATATTAAATAAAGAGATTTTTTTTTCAATCTGTTTGTTGACATTCTCGATACTGAACTTTTGGCAGGCTCCTGCTCCCATCTGTTCCTCGGCAAAAATCACTAGAATCCCGGTTGATGTAAGGATTTGCTGGAGGTTTACAGTTTAAATGCAGCCTTATCCTCTCTCTGTGTTGCCATTTGACCGTGTTTAACTGTGATGGAAATGACCACCTGAACGTTTCCCTTCATGTTAACCATTTGGTATTTTCATTTTTGGCATTCGGATATTCGTTGTTGTTGTTGTTGTTTCAACCCCTCGGGATTGCAAACATGCATGAAACACACCAAACCTTTTGGAAAATACTTCTTATTCGATAACAAATAACAATACAAACAACAATACCGTTGCAGCGCTATGACGTCCATCTCAGCCAAGAACGGAGAATTGTCTGGCTGAGTCCATCCCGTGTCATGTGGAGACAAAACAAGAGCCCTTGTTGTCGTTGCTTATGTCGGAGCGAGGCTCGGACCGAAAGGGCTGAGAGGAAACCTCCGCAGGCTGTGTTACGCACGGGTTTGCAGCCGGGCACTACCGGGATCAACGGTGCGTAATACGCAGAGACGGCAGCCTGAAAACGGCGGTGTTTAGGGGGAGAGGGCCCGCAAGACACTGAGCGCGAACACAGGCGCGTGCGGACTCATCATGGCACATTTTTGTTCAAAAAAGTATGTATGGGGGCGAGCCCCTGTTTATGTGACAGGAATTCGGCAGCTTTAATGACAGGAATCCGTGCTACCTACTAACCGAGAAGTTAAAGCGCTCCTCCGGTCACAGCGGCCCAGCGCGCCCCTCCACACCCCCCCCCCCCGCCGAAGCTTTGAATATTCACTGTTGATTACTACCAAAGCTCTGGAGCCCAAAAATGGTATTGGGGACAGCCCTAGTGCTTTCCTTTGGATTCAGATTATTTTAGAAGCATGGTTAAATAATCCTCTTGTATCAGAGGACAAAGATAGAGGTTAGATCACAGAGACATAAAGTCAAAAATCTTTTTTTTTTCGAACTGATGGAGGGGAGCATTACAAATTATCCTCCCTCCCTCCCATCTTCCTCATTGGTTGTGAGCACTGTGGTCTCCTTAGTTACAGGGGTGGGGACAGGAAGCACCGTGCATGTTATCTTCTCCAGTCACATTGACAGTCAGAGCCTTTCCTTCCGCCCTCTTCCTGTCTTATTTCCTCTTCTGACAGCTGGACCTTTCCTGCCATTGTTGCATTCAGGAGGGGGCAGCTGTGTGTAGGGGTAGACACAGCTGAGATGTGTTTAATAGATGAATAGTGCTCAGCATTATATTAAACGTATTAGATCATGTTGGTAAGCTCAGTTGTTTTTCCTAACTCGTCGGCCACCCTTTGAGGCACTGTCTTTCCTTATATCCTAACAAGAGCCAGTCTACTGACAGGAAATGTCAATCTTCCCGGGCCCCTCCGGGCAGTGGGCAAAGGAAAGGGATACCCCTTTTTCACGGGCCAAAGGACATGGTTCCTGAGCAACAGTCAACACGAAATGGGGCTAAGTAGTGCTCTTTCAATCCACAGACATACACCCCATCAGCATGCATCCTGACTCTTCATCCTGTTATTCTTCCCAAGCCTTATCTCGTATTCTAACATCTTGTCGAGCTCACAGCATGCATCCTGTGCTTCATTCTACATAGCATCCCCCCTGCATTGTTGTGGTGTGTCCGTGCAAGTCTGCAAGTGCGGATGCATTTTCGTAAAAGTATGCCCGGGGCTCTAGTGGATAAAACGGCAGTGTTTTCTAGATGCCTAAGTAGCGCTTGTACATCGACCGAAAACCCTGAAAGTAGAGTTAAATGGGTTAAAGCAGAGCGAGAGGGGGATTCTCGAGCAGCACCGTGCAGCACGGCTCAGGTCTCGCTTTTGTTTGTCTGCCTGATTTTTACTGGCAGGTAAAGTCTGTGAAATGAGTTCCCACGAGATGCACAAGAACCAACAATCTGCTCGGCTGTTTTTGTGCGCATGCTTTTTTCATGCTTTGCGTGTATTGTTTGTGTTCGTTCTAATTAATCCACCAGTTTTGACTGCTCCTGTCATAACCAAGCATCCCTTTTATTATGCATGGAACCACACAGATAGTTGTAATATCTCATGGAAGTAAAAGGTGGGATTTCTCCTTGTGTTGTAGCTCAGGCTATTTCCCTTTTTCGGCCAAGTATATCCCCTTAAATTTGTGAAGCCATTTTCAGCTCATGAGGCTTCTCTCTTAAAGCCAGCCTGTTAAATGACTATTGCTGTGACTTCCAATTTAACGCTACATATCGCTTCCCCTTTTAGATGGCAAAAGCAGCAGTAAAATAGCCTATCTTTGCTTGGTATTTTAGAGGGAGCCTGAGTCTGCATTTGTGTGCATTAGGTTGGCTGTTTCAGCTGAGCTAGGGTATTGGGCTACTTTAAAAGGTGAACCGAGGAGAGAGAGAGGAAGTATCAGCACAGAACTCCAGCGTCTGCTGCGCTGGATTAGGATATTTTTTTCGCAATCGTTGAATAATTAGCAATATTATGAATCTACCCTAAGAAGGAGCTTTTAGCTTTCTGTTAACTACCACACTCCCCGGTGCCTCCTGTAAGGGAATAATATCTGTGTGAAGGAAAGAAAACCATTTCTGCAGCTTTCCACCTTACTCACTCGCCTTGGGGGTGCCTCCCCCGAGTTTAAGTGTGTGCGAGTGTGCATGCGCTCACACGTCTCACCCCAGGATCCCGTTGAAAGTCCCCCCACGCAGAGAGTAATGAACGTTGGCCCCTTGCGGCAACCATTAAGAGTAAGCCATTATGGTTCAGTATCGAGCCAGCCCTCCCTGCCAGTTTTCACCTCACTCTATGGTAGACCCCACTAAGTGCACAAAACTGGCACTCCTATGGCTCATTGAGCTGCCAGCGTGCCCCCACCAGCACACAGCCCCATAAAGCAGTTCCACATCATCAAATGTGATGATCCCTTATTCTAATTTTAGTCTGAGGTCTTAATAGCTCTGCAGATACTGTCTGTACCACTCATTTCACTGTTAAGTTTGGGATGGGTTAGCATGGTGGTGCGAGAGAGAAGGGTGGGTTTTTAGCTTCAACTTTTTTAGGAATCATGGTAATGTTTACCCTAGTAGTTGAGCCAAATGTGACTGACTATGAAATCATCTATTTGTAGAAGAGAGGAGAAGAGTGATGGTACTTTCTTTTATCCCAAATTAGGGCTGAACGATTTTAGAGAAATGATCTAATTGCAATTATTTTGACTGTATTAACTTATTGAATGTAATTACAATATCATTTGCGGTATTAGAGGGAATGATAATTTTGACATCATTATTCTTATTTTCATTGAAAAATGAAAATAGTGTGATTTTTGCAGGGATCTGTACCAAACAAAGATGTTTTCTTAAGTCCGTAGAATATGATATGTAGGCCAGAACATATCTGCAGCACGCCAATATTTAATTTAAAATGGTATTTTGACACACATTTCGCCTTTAACAAATATTACATACAAAAATTGCAGTACGCCATATTGCGATTTTGATAAAATTTCGATTAATTCTGCAGCCCTATCCCAAACGTATCCCAAATCCTGCCTTTTGCAAGATATTCTTTACATGTTTAAAATGTAATGTCTCATGTAAACAACGGTAAATAAAAAATGAAATCACTAAATCGTTTGGTCATATTTTTAAATGCAAAAAAAAAAACAACAATGCAGTAAACGTAGCAAAAAAAAAAGCCTGTCTTTCTACTTCCAGACGGCTGGCCTTAACCAGTAGATGAAGTGTTTTGGCAACTTCCAAGTTACAGCTCTAGTAATCGCCATTCTGCCATTTTGTTTTTCAGACACTTACTAACACTCTTGGAAGCTGCCAGTTTTGTTATCACAACAAGATTTTTCTCTGACTGTTAGCATTTTTTAAGACCGTCTTTGTGCTCTGGCCATGTTAGGACATTCTGTAACACTGTATTTTTTGGCCACTTCACAGTTGCTTGATGACTTTGCCTCACTGTTTTATCATGATCTCAAAATTGGCATCATAACTCCCTCTCAAGCCTCAGTTAACTTGGCCTACTTTTGGAGATGCGCAATCACTGCACCTGTTCACCTGTCACTACTGGCGCTGGAGTCAAGTCACAGTAGTCTCTCTAACGGTATTTGTTTTGCACGCACTATGTATTTTTTTCTGGGATTGAAACTACAGTGTATTCAGTCCCTTTTGTCCCACACTATCACCGTTTCAGCTTCTTTCTTGCCTCCCCTCCGCTCTGCCTTTCCTTTGGTCCCTCTCTCCTTGTCTGCACTGTCTGTTTGCTTTGTTTAATCACCAAACTAACGTGCTATGACACGCTCCTATAGCACACCGTCACCGTTGCTGCCAGCAGCCGCAGAAAGCCACATTCGGGTTGGCACTTCTTCCCCTTTCCTGCATGCAGTCGCAGTGACAGCGCCAGAAAACATTGCATTTGCCACCGGTTATGATTAATGGCTTTGCTGATTGCTGTTCTCGGCCATCGCCACACCTACACATTCTGCTTTTAGCGTACATACTCTCAGGGGTTCAGCCAGAATAGAGGAGGTAAACTGTGTGTCCAACTTCTCATTGTTTCTGACGTAATTATTAGGAATGTAAGACTGTGTTCAACTCGTGGTTTGATTTGATAGACCAATGACTAGCTTTTTTTGTCAGTGTTTTGAGTAAAAATTAAATTAAAGCATTTGTGATAGAGACATCAAGTTTGAACCAAGCTTGATTTCAACAAGTTGCTAAAAACAAGTCTTGCTCTTTGTGTTTAGGTGTGGCTCACCAATATATATCTTACTTTACATTACATTTACGGATGTCAGTCGATTAAAATAGTTAATCACGATTAATCGCAAATTAATCTATTCAAAATGTACCTTAAAGGGAGATTTGTCATGTATTTAATACTCTTATCAACCTGGGAGTGGGCAAATATGCTGGTTTATGGAAATGTATGTATATATTTATTATTGTAAATCAATTAACGACACAAAACAATGACAAATATTGTCCAGAAACCCTCCCAGGTACTACATTTAGCATAAAAAATATGCTCAAATCATAACATGGCAAACTCAGCTGTCAGTGTGCTGACTTGACTGTGACTTGCCCAAAACTGCATGTCTGCTACAACCTAAAAATCGCAAGTTGCGTTAAAGAAATTAGTGATAACGCGTTATCCCGTAAACTTTGACGGTCCTAAATAAATTGAATCTTTTTGTTTTTATCTTATATCAAAATATCGTAAATGTGTTATATAGTTGTAGTAATCCTGATGTGAGTTTATTGTGTTCTGGTAGAAGAGGGAATATTCCCATTCATGTTTGCCTTTTACAAAATACAACTTTGTGGCACTGTTTTTCCACTGCTGCCAGCCATCCTGGAAAGATGATTAATCCAGTAAGAGTCGAGGGAGAATGCTGGGTTGATGTGTAATAAAGTCAATCTGTGTTTTTCCTCTGTCTCTTTGTCAGTAGACTAAATATGTGTCAGTGGATAGTAAAGTAAGGTAGAGGAGAGATGTAGCACGATTTCCTGCTTGTTTCCTGCTGTATTTGTTTAGCAGATTTTTCTCTGAGGCAGTTTCCCTCCTCCTTCCGCGTGGAGTGTTATTTCTGTGGGTTCACTGTCTCAGGAGAGCCTTGCCTACAAACACAGAAGCTCATTAGATTGTATGTGTGTGTGTGTGTGTGTGTGTGTGGATGGGGGTGTTTTAATGTTAAGTTGGGTGTTTGTTTTCATGTGTATTACATGTTCTTAAGTCTGTGTCAGGGCAAACACGTTCCTGTGCATTGTTGGACTATAGCTGAATGGTATATATGTTGTTATCTTGCGTGTTTTCAGGAAGCTTTTGTTGATGATCAGAGAGCAGAAAGTGCTGCTTTCTGGGAGGTAGTTGGCTGGGATATAATAAACGTGCACGTATATACTTTCTGCAACATATACCTTTAAAACAGATGTTACTGTATAAGCATTTTATTGGTGTAGATGCATCGACCGTCCGTTCCCAATTTGGATGAAATCATAGTTCCTCTGTGTCTTGGCTTGCCTTTTGCCAATAAGATGAGTAAGCATGTGTGTGTATGGGAGTGTTTTTCTGTAATGTAATATTTTTTTTACCTGGCTCAGGGAGGAGAGAATCCAGAAACCTTGTTACGCCAGTCGCTTATTTAGTGGCCTATCTACTTAAAGACCTGACGCTGGAGCTTTTTCTCCCAGCCCGCCTTAGGAGAATCCCTGACACACAGCATAAATCTCTCCCTCTGGCTGCCAGCAATCCACACCGTCATTTCTGTCTAGAGCCGTTTAGACCCCTCAGCCCGTGGGGGCCAGCGCTTATATCCACATCATGTCAGGGTTCAGGAACTGTGGGGATGAGTCACTGTAAAGCAAAGCTGACGTGTATTTTTCAGTACTATTTTGTAGTTGAAATACATTACGAGAACACAGTTTACATTAAATGAATAGCATAATACTATTCCAAGTTTGTCTCACAATACCCACATGCCATATGTACATTAAAAAAACTTGTTGATCACTGCAATTACTTATTCCTCCTTAGTCCGTACGGGCTGTGATCCTTTTGTTAGTGTAACTCCTATGCAAGAGATGGCAACAAAATCCCATGTCCTCGTTCTGTGCCAAAATTTAGCCAAAGCTAATATGATGCCTCGGCAGTCTGGGTTAGTCGAATCAAGTGTTCTGTTTTCCCACGTTACCTCTTTGTGTTACCATCCCTCTGCTACAGCTCTGCAAAGAAACACTTTAAGGGGAAACACAAACAGGGAATTTAAACTAAAACGACACAACTTTGGAAGATACCCAATAAGTAATCTAATGAAAACAAAAGACAATATATCTGTTTTGCCCCAGCTTAATTACAAAACTATTCGGATGTGAATGAACATTATCACGGGGGGCTCAAGCACTTAGTGTTTTCTACGACTGAGTATAGTCACATCCACAGCAATAAACACTCCTATGCCGTTCATTATTGCCTTTTTCTCTCTCTCTGAATCTGTGGAAAAGAGGCTGCTCGGATGCCACGGGGAGAGCCACTTGCACCCAAGCGTGTTTTAGACTACTGCAGGTAATAGACACACTTGGGTAATGCTCTCGCAAACGAGTTGGTGTGTGTTTGCTGTAGCCGTTCCCAGAGACATAACGTCGCCTTAATTGGGTTGAAAAATGTTGGTCCACAGTCTGATCTGCTCCTTGCTTGTCCAGTGTTGCTATTATTTACTGGGAAGCTTTTGTACTTGCCCCATTATTCCTTGGTTCATAGGGTCGTCAAAACCGAAAATAAGTCACATATCAAATAGGGTTGGGACGATTCGCCTTTCTCCCGATTCAATACTAACATGATATTTGGGTGCAGATTTGATATGTATTGCGATTCTAGAAGTATTGCGATTTTTGTTAACCTTTTTAACACTAGACCATGGGAAAAAGTTGAATCATACACTTCTAGGGACTTTGACTTTGGAAAATATCTATATTAGGATGTTTGATTTTCAGCATGTACGTATGTAGTCGGAGATGCCCTGAAGTCAAATATATCAGTCATTGTCAGGCATTATTGACAATAAATTAGTAAAATTTGTGGTATTTTCTTTTTAATTTACAAGGGACATGTAATGTTTTATAATTCTTTTTAATATAATCCAATCAATCGTATTTCCATATATGTTTCTTCAAACTGAGCATCCTGTACTGAACATTTTGTGAGTTATATGTGTACTGTCATACTCTTTCTATCCTTTACATTAAATTTAGAATCTGGTAAATTGTAAACAAATGCAAGTCTAGTACTGACCCTGCAGGATGGTGAACCAACGCAACAGTTCCCCGAATGCAAACTCTTAATGACAGGATATTTCAAACCTAAACCTGCTATTTTCCTTGTGCGAACTGAAATAACCATGCTGTTCTTAACTACGATGATAGTACAGCATGCTCATTAACAGCACAGGAATAGTTTGTGCATGAACATCAAAGGATTGTGCAGCGTAGGCCTACTGTTAAATCAAAGATTAGGAAGTAAAAATAAGACAGAAGCATAAGGAAACTTTTTCCCCGCACAAAGAGGGAGGGTGGAGAGAGAGGCGGCAGCTGCGAGTTGACGATAAGACCCAGAAATGCATACGTTTTCATGGCTCAGTCACCCCCACCAATGCACACTATATTTCTGCTCCCTGCTTTAAAAGAAACCTCCGTCTTTCATATGCTTGGCCTGCCAAACCCCTAAACTGTTGAAGTGGAGTGTCGTCTTGGATAAAGTCGTCTGTGCCGTGAATAAAGGCCAGGAATGCATTAAACGCCCAAATCCTTTCGTTTGCAACGGGTACCCAGGCTTTGTGATTGCTAAAGTGCACAGCTTTAAAGTGAAAAGGCTTGTTCCTCGCCTGAGTCTTGTTTCACTCAGCACCGGCACATTTAGGTATAGCTGTGATTGCTGTAGTTTGTTTTTTTTTGACACGACCACTATGTTTTTATGTCTATATTTGCCTCAGCTTCCGAGCCGTTTCTTTCTTCTTCTCCTGTTTAAATCATGAATTGAGAATACACGCATGTGCAAGCAGAAAAAGATGGAACGATTTCGAACACTACAGGTTTTTTTAATCCCCCTGAAAAAGTAGGACTCATTCAGTCTCTCTGCAGAGTTGAACATTTGATCATTTTGGCTCTAAGATTAATTGGTGTTAGTCTCAATCTGTTTCAGGTGCCAGATATTATCAGCCTAATACCAGGCATCATAAGGCATCTAAAGCTGCTTTCCTCAGGCAAAGCTGATCACACTGATTACTCACCCATTACATTTCTTTTGCTCTCTCTCTCTCTCTCTCTTGCTTTCTCTCTCCCTCTCTCACACTACCTCACTCACACTTATATGGACAGATGTGCTCTGCGTGATGATCAAAGGACATTTAGCTGTGAGCTACAGGGAGAGGACAAAGCAGTTATGGAGCAGGTCTATTTTTGGGCTCTTAATGGACTCGCTCCCATTCTCTAGTGGAGCAGGTCTAGCTGAATGATCTTCACCAGTCTTAAACCTGATTACAGTATCTCCTTCTTGACTACTCCATTGTTTTTAATTTTGCTCTGCTCTCTCTCTCTTTCTTTCTCTTTCTCTCTCTCTCTCTTTCTCCTAACATTTTGCTTCATCTTTCATCTCTCCTCCTCTCCACTCTGCTCCCCAAATTTGTCCCCATGCTGTGTTTCCATTCATTAGCGTAGATCACATTAAAACAGAGGGGCTGCAACATTAAAAATATTTCTACCTCATTTGGCCATTCTTTCGCCTCATGCTTTTCCTCTCCCCCTTCTCAACCTCTCTCAATGGAGACGCTGGTATCGGATCGGTACTCCACATCGGCCGATACCCAAAGCCCAGGTATCGCTATCGGGACTGAAAAAGTTGGATCGGTGCATCCCTAATTTAATTTCTCCACAAAGAATCAGACAAAAGCACCACTTTAAATCTTGTGTTTACCAGAGATGTGCTCATAAGTTTCTCGGAAATGAGTCATTCAGCATGAAGAAAGCATAAAATACCGACGAATTGACTAAGAGGGGGCAGTCCTCTGCCGGTGCTGCTTCCGTGTGATCATGGTTTTGGCATCAGGCTGGGTAAATAAATGAAAAGCCTCTTCTACCCCATGGTGCTGAGTTCACGGTGGCCGAGTCTGTCAAATATCACTCATTCAGATGAGTAGATACGCTTAATGGATTTGTTTTCCTCTGTCCCTTCTATCTTTTCCTCCCTTGTGCACATGACTCTCCAGTCTAGGCTTGGTTCTTCTTTGCCCCTATCGAGTGCTAATATTGTTTGTGTGGGTAAAACCGTAAAGACCTTAAAGCAATATGCCACTATGTGTTTTTTTTCACTTGTGTGGAAAGTGTGCCTCCTAGAGAACCAATCGTGACAGTGGTGTGAACTAAGCAAAAGCTCTAATTGTGCAGATTATTTGCTTGGCATGCTGCTTTTAAGCTTCATTACATGATGTCAACACATTTCATTTTTCTTATCAGTAAATTAATTTTTGTAATTCTAATAATTTAGCTATGTTTACTCCATTAGTGTCTTGATTAAATCAGAACATTATCCTACAGACGATTAATTGCCTTAAACCTAGAGTCTTTAATTATGTGTTTATTAAGTATTCACTTGCTCATAAGTGACCCATTATATAATGGCCAATATTCAGGTGACATCTTAAATTTGACCAAAAAAAAATAACTTAAGGTCCGCTTACTAGCTTTTTCAAGAGCTTTAAACAGTATATCACATCCTTAGCAGATGGCGTTTGGTCAGTTGTCGTGAAGATAGCTCAGCTGTCATCATCATGTGACCGAAGTATAAGACCTTTTGTCGTGTGGTAACAGGCGTATGGGGGGGTATAGTGTATTCACATGGAGACAGCTGAGCTGGCAACCATCCGCCGAGGGACAGGTGGTTGAAAGCTCCAGATAAAGCTAGTTAATGGACCTTGAGTTAAGTTTCTTTTCAAACTAGGTTTTTCAAGGTCAAGGATGGACTTTCACACTTAACATCCACCCACCAGACGACACGTTGATTCTTGGCTCTCGACTTACAGCCACTTCCTCTCCCATATTCCTCAGTCCACTGCCTCTCAAAAACCCCCTCCACCTGCCATTGCCCTCTACCATATCCTTCCTTTCGGGGTACTCCTCTCTCCCCTCCAGTCACACCAATAAGACGAGGAGAAAATCGTCTCTTTGCTTGAGCTTACAAAGGGTAGATAGATCTGCAGCCACGGCTTGTGACATTTTCTTTTTTCACTGCACGTTTGAGAAGAAAGGGCAGAATTTGAGAGGAACAAAAAAAAAAAGCAAAGGATAAAATGAAATGTGTTTTTAACTTACATTGAGGCAGAAAAGAGCCGTGTCAGTCAAGTACAACTGCACTCTGCCTACTCAGCACTGTGGTTATAATTCTCCCTCTTTCCTCTGTCTCTGCCTCATCAAACCTTCTGCCCTCCAACTACTCTCAAGGTTGATTTTGGTTTCTTCCTGACAGATGTCTGGGTAAAACGCTAAACAGAGATATTATAATCTCTTCCTGTGTGTGTGTGTGTGTGTGTATGCAGACACACTCCACAGGTAAATAGACAGCTCTGACGCAAAGTGCTGTTTATGGGTTTGGTTTTGCTGAGTCAGGTTTTTTGGATGAAACACTGGCTGATCTGAGAGACGGCTGAAGAGGAGTAAGAGGGGATCCGTTACTGCCCCTCATATATAGCTGTTAAACAAATACATTTTGCCATCTAATGCCAAAGTTCAAGAAAATCTCATTTTTGATAGCATACCCTTCTCTTACGCCTGCTGATTGTTGTTCTCTTTTTCCTGTTCTTTTATAACATGGTGATCCTCAGTCTCCCTCACTTGTGTCTTTCTTACAAAAGCCTTTTCTGCCTGGGTGGACAGCTAGACAAATGATTTTGTCGGTCGTGCGAGGCAGGGGGTAATTTTCAGATGAGCGCAGCGCTTCAGAAAAGACTTGCCACACTGAAATTAGAGGTTGTCAAATGCTGCACGTCTCCACTGATGGCCCAGCACGGCCCCCTTATGTTAATGTGGCATTTCAGCGAGGAAATAGAATTAGAAAGAGGAGGGGTGCTGCTGCTGCTGCTGGTTGTTGGGCAGCATTGTCACATGTGCACACTTCTTTTTTTTATTTTCTCTTCATCTAAAGGATGGCTGTTCTCGGATGCATCGGAGGTTGCAAATAGCACGCCGTATATTTGCTTTTGCTGTGTGTAGAGAAATGATTTTCTAACCTACAGAGCGTTGGCTCCTCTTTAGTCGTCATTGATGGCTCCTACACACATGCTTAGCCCACCAGTGGTCTGTTAGATGGCTTCTCTGTTTATTAATGTTAGCTTGAAGAGACAGACACAGCAAGCAAGATTTAGTATAATAAGGAGCGTTTCATTTTTATAGTAGTGATCATCTTTTCTAGAAATACTAACTGAGTGATCAGGCTGTGTGGATAGATTTGCATATCCATCAAGAAGATTCAACTTATGACCTTGTGGTTGAAATACTGCTCTCTTTATCCACTAAGCCCTCATGTTTGTGTTTTATGGGCTTGATGGTTCTTTTGGACACACAACACACAATCGTGTGTAGTTAACTGTCCTGTTTTTCATTTTCCCATTACTCCCTGTGTTATGCAGCCCTGATCTCCTCCCTGTAGGATGTGTCACTGCCAAGCCCCTCCGCTCACACTCAAAGCCGGGATGTGGCCCGAAGCTGCTGGTGTCGGTTAGGACTGATGTAATCTGTCTTCTGGGCTGGATACCATGAGGATGAATTCATCTTTAGGGACTACTGGGAGTATCTGTGTGGACCACAGAGTGCTGAGGTCATGTTGTTGAGAAAGGAGTCGCTCTGGGCCGAGTCCCCTGGCTTGTTTTGTACGGTTCCGATGTGTCCCGCAGGTGTTGTCCACGCAGCTGCAGGCCAGATGTTTACGTGTATGATTGTCAGTGTCCGTGAGCCCATCAATCACACATGTGTCAGTCTGTCATTGGCAGTATCCAGAGAAAACCCTTCTCAGCTCAACAGGAAATCCCCGCAAATTGATTCCATGGCTAAATCCTTCATTTTTTTCTATAGTCTTATTTTTATCTCTTTTTGCATTTTTAAAAGTGTACTCTTATTCTAACTTAAAACAAAGACAAGTACTACACTAAATCACCAGAGGCCCCACATTGTGATATTATCATGATACTTACGTCACGATACGATCTTATTGCCATTTAAACATTTTGTGATATGCTGAATGTTGTGATAGACATATTGAGATTTATTAACTTTTTTCAACTGCAAATTATGCAGTTTGTCAACATCTGTTTTATCTAATAAGCTGCAGTTTTCACTCTGTTCATCACAGTTTTCATTCACATATCTTGCGGTCAGAGGTCAAGGGATCCCTTTTGAACATGGCTATGCCAGTTTTTCCTTGCCAACATTTAGAGAAACTTAGGAGCATTTTTTTTGTGTTTTTCACATAAATGGATCAAATCCTTAGTTTTTCTAGTTTCATATGATACCAGTATCTTCACTCTAGCCTTAAGACTGACCTCATTGTTAATAGATTATATTATAAAAGATACTTGATGTCTGTTTATTGATACAATATTGTAACACAAGTTATCGTGATACTATGCTGCATCAACTTTTTTCCCCCACCCCTAACTAATAATGCAAGTTTGACCCACCTTCCAGTTTAGCTCCAGCGTACAGTTAAGGCTTAGAGGTCAGGCCGGGTTTACTGAGGGCATCTATAGTTGAGTGTCAGGTTCCCCTGCTAGAGTTTAATATAGAGCTCCCAACTGCTCCAAAGTCTCATGAGAGATGGAAATAGTGCCAAACACCCCGCCTCCACTCCACCTCACACACCTCATTCCTTAAGGTCTCCTCGGCCCTATGACTTTGTTTCAGCTGTTACACAAAAGACTGGTCTTTGCAGTAGGGTTGGGCAATATGGAGAAAATTAAATATACCAAATGACCAAATACCTTGATATCGATATTGCGAAATAATTTTGACATTATTATTCTCATTTTCATTGAAAAACATGTTAAAATGATCATTGTGTGATTTTTGTGGGGATCTGTACCAAACACAGATGTGTTCTTAAGGCTATAGAATATGATGTGTAGGCCAGGACATCTCTGCAACACAACAATATTTAATTTAAAAAACAAATATCGCAACCATTTAAAATCCTGCGATTTGTAAATTGCAGTAGGCCATATTGCAATTTCCTTAAAATTGATTAATTGTGCAGCCCTAGTTAAAGGGTTGACTACTGGTGCTTTTACAAAATATTTACAGAGTGGGATTTTTTAAAAACAATCATCAGTAATGGGGATATTAGGGCTGCACAATTAATCAAAATTTGATCGTGGGTAAAGGCAAATAATAGAACAGCTAGAACAGTCTGGCAAGTAAAACATCTATGATACAAAAAATACATCACTTTACTGTAATGCAGCCTTTAAAACAAGGAAAAGACAACACTTATGCCATATTACGATATCCAAAATTGAAGACTATATCAAGTCTCATATCACAATATTGATATATTTCCCAGCCCTATTTTATAGATGCCTCTGTTTCTCCTCCACATTTAATACTGATTAACCTTTTGGTTCAGCAATGACTGTTTGTGTAATGATGGCAAACGTGGGAAGTTACAAAGTGCGACCAGTGTATGGCCGCTATTAACGGGTGTTACAACTGCAAACCTCGAGCCGCATCCAACTGTGACACACACACACACACACACACACACACACACACACACACACACACACACACACACACACACACACACACACACACACACACACACACAGGCACACACACACTGGATGTGCAGGATGAATGAATGCCTTTTCTCAACCTGCACAGCGTTTTCTGCTGTGTGAATTTGTATGAGCTACGGAGGCAGTCAAAGGGGGTGCGCGTGAATTAGAGCTGAGCACGTGTGTGTGAGAGCTGGAGCGGACGTCTCTGTTGGCAGTGTGTGTGTGTGTGAGAAAGAGAGAGGGAGAGAGAGAGAGAGAGCGAGAGAGAGGTCCATTAGTTTTATCTGACAGAGGGATCAGATCTGAAGGCATATACCTGAGCGATTCCCTGCGTCTTTCCTCCGCACCTGCCCAGCCGCTCGCACAGGCTGCTCTATTAGAGAACAGCCACGGGGGAGTACCAGGCAGAAAGGAAAGACGGTGGCCTTAACCCCTAAATAATGCAGCGCTTAACTTTTGTCTCGGGCATATAGAAGAACTCGCACAGAAACACACATTCACGGCTTTTCGTCTGAGTAGAAAAAATGCTTTATCCTGCAGGTATTCAGAAGCAACCATGCTCGGCTGTCATACATTTTTACACTTGCAGGCTATGCTAATTTTTTTGCGAAGTACTCTCCAAAACAAACTTACACACTTGTTTGTCTATAAAAGACAAACAATACTTAAGGCAATTGACACATTTCTGTTGTATTTCTGTTTTACAAAAGAGATTTATGTGCTACATTAAGCCTTTGCCCAGAAGTCAAAATCAATATGACAGTGATATATCAAATACAGAATAAAAAAAAAAACCTGTTTGATTGTGCTCTTGTTATTCAGTTGCTTACCACAGTGTTCCTGTTTGTGTGTTTCAGAGATCAACAGAGTGCGTAAAGACATGTACAGCGACACAGTGAATGGCCTTGTGGACAGACACCCTCTGGAGCTGCCTGAGCCTATCGGACCCATCGTCCACCTGCAGGAAAAACTGTTTGTGCCTGTCAAAGAGTACCCTGATGTAAGTAGCTGCTTTACACACCTCACACTATTGCAGCTGCATCACAGTGACAATAATGTCGGTGCATTTGCCTTAATTATTTTAGAAGTGATACTTAAGGTCTTTGCACACCAAGTCCAAATACAAACATTTTTCCGTATGCGTTTTTTAATGTCATTTGATGAAAACGTTGCGCACAGAAATTTTGCAAACTGTGTCCGAAAACTGAATTAATGTTCTGTTATTTCTTTATCGTAAAGTGCTTTGTGCTGGGAGATGATGAATCAGTTTATCAGATGCTATTTTGGATGATGACGTTTGCACAGACGGTGGCTCTGAGTGGTCAAACAACCCTTTTTTTGGCATTTTGACATGTGAAAAAAAGCAGAAAATCAAACCTGTTCGGAAAACCTTACGGCTGAAAGTCTTGGAGTCGGTGTGTAGACGTGATTGATACAGCGTGAGGCAGTATGTAAGGGATAATGTACAGCTAGCGGGTCACTGTTGTGAAATAAAACCCTTCAGGGTGATGCGCGTTACGCTGCTACTTACTTAAGAAGTCAATAATTTGACCGCCAGAGTCCGACATCAGAACTGCGCCCATTGCAATGGTCTGTTATACATAGCAACGGTCTGCTATAAAGAAATAACAGACCGTAGAACACCGTAATTGATCAGACTTGAGCATTCAACAAAGCTGTGTAATAATTATTTTTAAAAGTGCGACAATTTCGGACAAAAAATACAGACATGGTGTGCAAAGTCCTTTACACTCGAACCAGCAGACCAGCAGAAATGGTGTCTTGAGAAAAAATGCAAAAAAGAAAAGAATTCAGAGGCGCATTAAAAAATTTATGATATAGTACGTCTATAGGCATAAATTGTTTGGTTTTCTTCTTCAATCTGAGTGTTGTAAGAAAAACAAGATGTAGCTTGTCCTCTCGCCTTTGGCCATGCGTCTTTGGCGTGTTGTCCCTGGACTGACAGCTGCCGATAGTTCAGCAATCTGTCAGCGCTGAGGACAAACCCGCTTTCTCTCATTCTTCATGTTGTACATTCTCGCTCACTCCGTAGAGCAATCCACTCTTAGTTCTGTCTTCTTTCCTCTCATTTCTGCTCAGTCTGTAAACACACACACCTCTTGACTCTCGATTGTTTTGTTAGTTTGTTAAACAACAGTTGCTGGACTCAAAGCACGTTATCCTAAGTTGTTAATGGACTACCGTTAAAGCTATATCAGGTGGCAGTCTAAATTGGTCCTGGTGTCAGTAAAACATGGCATGCTGGGGTGTTTATGGGCCGACTCAGCGGTAGATTAGTGCTGAGAGGGAGATAAGGAGAGGATTGAGAGGCGGAGTGTCATGAAAAGTGAAGTGCAATTCCATAAATATTCAGATGGAAGGAGATGGAAAATAGTTTGGACTTGCCACTCGCATTGGTTAGAGCTGTGGCGTGGATGGCCTTTTCTGGGATGGAAAGGACATACATATTTACATGCGCGCACACACAGCGGGGAAAGAATAGTACACAATGGAGCTATCATGCCGGTTGTAGAGAGATGAGGAGGATGGTGGCAGCAGGACAGATGTGTATGCGTCTACTATATGTAGAGCCATGTAAGTGTGTTTAAGGTTTTGACCAGTCAGCCACATTCCTGTCCTCATGGTAATCTTCGGCGCCCACATGAATGGTTGTGTCACGTCTTGAGGAGCAACGTTTCTCTTCGTAATCCCGGCAGCTTGCAGTGAGGAAATGAATGGAGGGAGGTGACGACGGATAAGAGACACTGTCGAGCAGGGCAAGGCTCAGCCAGGCGTGGATTGCATTTTCCCCCTGACAGGATTGATAAAGGGCACCAGAGACTGGCTGGGATCAGCTCAGCTCCAGCTGTCCCTCAGACCAGACCCAGCCTCTGAACTCAAGCTGAAGCAACCAACCACAACACAGTCTGTCACCTTTCATCTCTAGTGCCACGACTTCAGGTCCTTGGGCTGTCTCCTAATTAGCTGGGAGGATCATACACTTGCACTTGGTGCTGCTTTTGTGTGCTAATCGATTCATTATTATGTTTAATTCTCATTACATTCTACAAAAAAAAGGAATGGTATTTCATAGGAAAGTCTAGTTTAACCTGCGCATCCATACCTTTTGTGATATTATAAATACATACATACATTACATTGTATGGGTTGTGTGCTAACCCTTTAAATGACCATGTACATTTTATAGGAGAGTACGGGAGGTCTGTGAAAATGTGTGGAGCAGTCGGTGCCACCCGTGTCTGTAAAGACACTAGTGGCATGACTCTCACGCGCTCAGTGACACACACAGACTATTAAAAGTGTGGCATCCTCGGGTGACCCCTGTGTTCCCTTTGCTTACCGTGCTACGCTGCACTGTGCTCTGCTGTAACTCAGAATTGTGTTTACGAGCTGCAGGGAAAGCTACTAAATTAATTAGGCTTCCCCCTGGTGGCCGAGATGACTCACTGATGACCTTAGTAGGCACTAATTTATAGACCCAATAACACACACACACACAAAGGATGTGCAAAAACACATTCATGGTGATGGAAGATTGAGATTTAGTCTGCGGGAAAAGAGGAAAATGTCAGACAAACTTTTTTATATATGGACATGATGATTGGAACCAGGGGAAATCAGCAGCAGGTCTAAATTGAATTATGTTTTCAATTCCTACCTCTCCTGTTTGGAACAGAGTTTATGTGCCAAAACTGTTATTGCTTCCACAATTACATGCACATAATGTACCTTTTTAGAATTATACTGACCTTTTTCCTAGTCAAAAGTATTTGAATTCTACCAGTGCAACTAGGGATGCACCGATACTGACTCATATAGCTGGTGACAATGGAGCCAATCTATTCAGTTCAATTCTATGTTTATATACTGTATACTTTATAGACCAATTTGTTGCTGCATTAACAAGGTTTCCACTTGAATTGTAATTCCTGTTAATTTTGAAGATTTTTAACCAAGTTGCTAGTGTATGAATAAATTACAATTCAGTAAATGCATATATATATGTATTTATTTGTCACATTTTGTTTTACAAAGTTAGGAAAGTAATGTTTAAGTCAAGGTAGGGAATCAAAAGTATGTGTGGGATGCATATTTCATCATCTTATCAGATCATTTATATCATGTATAATATATCATTTATATAGTTTATAGTAGATTATCAGTGTGTTTTATAGACCAGACACCAGAAACTATCATGAGCCTGCTGCGGAGCTCCGCGGCACGTCCTTTGTGAACAGCCCTATTGGTTTTTACATGGGCGCCGAAAGGACAGGAAAGGCATCGCTTCTCTGAAAATCGCAGCATTTTTGCGGCACTTCTGCGTCCAATTTGAATCCGGTGTAACTTGTAATAAATTATGCAGGGCAATCCTTTTGCCTACTCCTTTTTTGTTTTCACTGCTGCTGTCGTTGCTCTTTGCAATTTTATGCTGTTGGGGTGAGCAGAGAGGGAATGAAATTTGGGATTTCATCATTTGAACAGCAGACACTGGCAGATAAAGTGTTACTGTGTGTTCAACTGACTCGAAAGCAAACACAGAGCGAGCTACAGTATCTCTAGTGTTTTTCGAGGAGGATAAAAACTGGAATCGTTTAGCGGTGGGTTAAGAGGAGGGGAGATGATGTAGGATTGGTGTGAAAAGGAAGAGAGGAAAGAACTGATGAAGGAAGGGATGAAAAGTGTAACTTCCTATCCCCATCTGCCCACTGCTAAAAGGGGAGGAAACTGTAATGATGATTATTAGACTGGGGAATATTTCCCCTCCTCTCACATCTCCGTCTGATTTCCCAGATTACCCGTCGAAAAAAAGCATATGTCTGTGTGCGCGCTTGTGTGTCTCTCGTTGACGCAATTCTAAGTTCTTCCAAGAAAGCAGGTAGTGATGGTCCGAGCTTCTGTTTTGTGTTCTTGGCAACAACTCCCCTGCCATGGAAGATTTGATGTCATCGGTCATACTATTTTCTTCTTTCCACACTCCCCTTGTCATTGTGGATCACCCGCCATCCACTTTCTGCCTCTCAGCTTCCACGTTGATTTAAAAACATAACTCCCACTTACCTTTACCCGCCATATCCTTATGCCGAGGTCACACTCTCTGCACGGGGCTTTCTCTGTCTCACCTACGTGTCCCCTGCTCTGGTTTCACCACTGGATAATTAGATTTTCCCGGTGCCTGGATGCAGTGCAGCATGTCAATTCTACCAAAATAACTTGCCTTGCCAGCACGCCTCTACTCTAATTCCCTTAAGTGTGTCCCTCGTCTGGCCTGTGTGTACTTGCCTGTGTGCCCCACATCTGGCTGTAAATGTGTTTGTGTGTCTCAATCATTCTGTCTGCCTGTGTGTGTGTGTGTGTGTGTCTGTCTGCCCGCTCCCTCACCGTTCTTCAAAGTCAGCCATTTCCTGATGTCGTCAGTGGTGCAGAGCGCTGTGAAGCGTCACCGTGGTGACTGCATCTTGACTGACAGCTGAGTCGCAGGCTATCTGATAACTTCAACCTTCAATTAAATGCTATCTGTGGCTCCGCTTCTTTCCCGAGCACACGCTCACGCACACACATTGATAGGCGGCTGACTGACGGCTCAGCGTGTCATTTCTGTTGACCTTCAGGCATCCGATAGGACGGGTGACATGTCTTTTAAGTGCGTCTCTGTCTCTACTTAAGTCCCTGCATATTTTTATTTGCCAACTGTTAAATGCCCGGGCGGGTTGCGGGCAGGTCACTGGGTAGTAAGAAATGCTTAGGAGTGAAAATACACACATGCACCAACCCACAGACACCTTTGCCGTGCTGACTCTATGAAATGGGACCCTCAGTTAGACGTAAGCTGTTGAGCGACTGCTAAACACGACTGTCTGACCTCCTCGTCAGCTTGAAGAGGTCCGAGAGAAGAGAATGATTACTTATATAGATAGCTCTGTAAAAACTGCTGCGCAAATACAGCTCTGCTTTTGTGGCATTTGTGTGTTTCTGGTGTTTAGGGGGTTGTCATGGTACTTTAAGTTGTTTGCTTCAGTAATGGAATCCTTTTAAAACCCCCCCCACCCACAATTTCCCCTCTTCCGCCTCTAAACTAAAGATCCTCGGCAGAACATGTGTTTGATCCCCCTGCAACTCTACATGTTTTGGTTATTAGTCTGTGTTTTGAAGGCAAATGAATCCAATCGAACATTGCAAATGACTTGTCGGCTTAAAAAAAAAGCCACGGAGCAGTTGATCAATAATGGCTCTATGCTCTCTGTTGTCGGAGACGGGAGATTGGTTTCTTTTGTTGTTGTTCAGCAGTGTATTAAAGCTGGAGGAAAGGCCCTCATCAACTTTGGCTTGTCTCATACATTTACAACTTGAAATGGTGCCTTCCTTTAAGTACAACATGCTTTACACCGGGGGTCTTCAAAATTTATAAACAGAAATGCATTCAATTTAAATCATGTCACCACTTTGTTTTGCCCTGATATTCCGGGTGCTTTGTAATAAGATGTCACTTTAGCTTGGCCAGCTTCATGGCTTGGTTCATTAGCACCTGAAGACACATGACACATTTTGGTCGCTCGATATAACTAGTCATATTTTCTCAATTTAGTTATTTTGGGCTTAGCGTCACTTGACGATATGGATTGACTCAAATATTTCTCCAGCTAGCTAGCTGACTAATAAGCTAAGTTAAGCAGCAGCAGGAACGGTTCGTTGTGCCCTTAGTGAAGGGACTGATTCATGACATATTGACGTGATGTGTCATAATCATATGAGAGTTTCCATTGGCTCAAAGCTAACGTGGGTGGGAGAAATAGACACAATATGCTTGTTTTATTGGTGCAAATGGTCTCCATCTGTGGATATGTACTTTTTAATAATACAGCACAGTTATAATTTATAGCAAATTATTTCGCCAGAGTGCCATTGACCCCACTTTGAGAATCCCTGCTTTACAGAATAAAACACATGTAAAACAGGTAATTAAAACAGAAAAATTTAAATAATACTCACGCACTTAAAAAATCTAAATAAATCAAGAGTATATTTGTGTGTGCCTACAAATAGGATTAAATTCAGTTTGCCTTTCAGTAGTCTCGCATAGCCAGACCCTACCTCCACAGTGCTGTCAGTGCTAAAGAAAGGTTTGGCTCCACACATTATCATTCTGGAAAAACACTATGGCTTGTTTGTATTTCTTTAAACCCGTCTCGGGCAGCGTTAAGCACAGGATGCAGCGACGGTGCCCTTGTAAAATGGATAGTGCCGATAGCAAAAGAGGACAAGGATGCTGGCTGAAATAGGTGGCTAATTGCAGGCTTATACCCACAGACTACATCCGGTGAGTCAGACTAGCCATTCAGTGAATCCTACTGTGATGATATGAATATATTTCAGTGTGACTCACGACTCTTAAATATGTGTTTTGTACCACAACATGCTGTGTGTGTGTGTGTACATGTGCATCAGCTCTGTCAGGTTTTGGAGAGAGGGGAAGAATTTGCTTCATTCCTCGGTGATGCTTCAGTTCGACTGCATTGCACAGAGATTTGAGAATACCAAAAAAAGAGGCTCTGGTGATTTGAGCAGACAGGATGTCCTGGACCTTTACTGTTTCACTGCAGTAAAACTGCCCGGACCAAACCAGCCAGTTCCCTGCACGGGGAAAAGTCATTAAGCTTGTTCCCATGAGGGTGTCATCACTTATCATGCCAGCTCCTGATATCCTTCTGACCCCCTTAAGTCATTACCAGAGTACTGGAAATGTACCGCCCCACACCTTGCCTCACCCTCACTGATAGAGCGGCACAGTGGAGGATTTTGATATCTCTAGCTAGCCAGCCATGCGTGATGATGATAATTTGATGAACGGATGGTCTCCTAGTTAGCTATTTGATGAGCAGGGCAATTACAATGATAATTTAAACAGAGAGGACTCTATTTGTTGTAGTCAGTTAACATGATGAAGGGCAATAGTGTAAGCTGTTAGATTGTGTATAACTGCACTAATGCCAGTGATTGCTCTCATATTACCGTTGTTTAGTGCTTCCTTGGCCTGTTGAACTCAGCAGTCGTTAAAGGTGAGAGGCAGAGAGAGGTGAAAACGGAGAATGAAGGACAAAGGAAGCAGGTTGACCGCACAGGAATCAAAGGATGTACGTAGGGGAGGTAGTGTCGGCCCATACAAGATCCCACTGATACAGGACTTTTGAGACCAATACTAGTATTGATTAGGGGTGTAAGAAAATTCTATGAGTTCCCACAAGTCTCCCCTTTACAGACACTTTTTACGCTACTCCCATGCAGTTTTTTGCATGCAGTACAAATGTGTTATTTTCACTTATTCTAAAATGTTGTATTTGAATATTTCTGCATACTGGGGTCCCTAAACAGTCTTGGAATTGCATAAATTGGTTATAACTGGAAAGCTGAGACTCGTGTGGATCCAATGAGCCCAATTGTACTCATGTGTAATGATGTTAGTTCCCATAGTAGCCATTTCACATAATGAATTTTTTTTACTAGGATTTTATGGTGGTTTGTTTTTTATACTATGACAGTTTTTCATAAAACTAGATTTGAAAAAATCACAATAGATTTCCTTGCTTACAGTATCGCAATATATTGAATCGTAACCCCTGTATTATGATATGCATCGTATCGCAAGATTCTTGCCAGTACACAGCACTAATATCAATGTTTTTGAGTTTTAAAAAAATCACATAATGATATACATTACTGTATCAACGCTAATATTCAAGGAACTCTCCTATTAGGTTATTAAAGAGTTGTGATAAAGACATGTATAGAAGTAGGGTACTTTATAGTTGTGGCATGACTATACCAGCTGAATAATAGTGACAACCGTCAGGTTGGGAAGACCTTCTTGTATAGACCTTTACATTGCCAATTCTGTTGCTAGGGCAACAACTTTGGTCCAAGTTTACTTCCTGTCAGCTCCTGCATTAAGGTTTGATAGGGTCTAATCCTGTAGGAATTTGTCTGGCTGTTACTAGTCTGTTGGTTGCCAGTCAGCTGATGTATGATGATAAAGCATGAGTGAAGTGGCTCATGACTGATCAGCTGATGCGAGTGCGACTTCACAGGAACTATTAAAAGAACTGGTTATTAGCAAGGCATGACCAATCTAATGTAGATGCCGTTACTGTTTCCCTCCCTCCCTCTGGATGAGATTGTTGCAGATAAGTTAGCACGGCATGACTAGCATTAGTCCACAGCTTTCTCAGCTCAGCTCAGTCTTCCATCGACATGTGATTAACTCAAACGAACACTGAGGGAGGAGACTGAATGTTGTCTCCCTAGTCGTTATGTTTTTCTCTCTCTCTGCAGCTGGCTTATCTGAAAGTTCACAAACTTTACTCCGTGCTTCCTTCCTTCACTCACGTCTTCCAAACTTCCAGCCGACATCAATCTTTACGCTTTCCATCTCTCCGTCTTCACTCCTCTGTATTTCCACCCTGCCTGCAACCCCAAAATAAACCCAAACAGAATTATCAAAGGAGCCATGGATTAGGCGCTAAATGCTGGATGTGCTGAAAAGAGCGCTTTGAAGTCTATAGGGCTTTGAGGCGAAAATGTCACCATTGGAATCTAAGTCTAATTTTGACTCCTTCACCGCTCCAGCCTCACCTCCTCTGTCCCTCCTGTAGATAAAGCATGCGAACTGCGGTAGGTTGGGCACCTGTCTGCTCCTTCCTGCTCCCTTTCCTCCTGTCCGTTTACTGTGTGGAGGCTACTTGTAGAGCTACTCTGTCTGTGCATGTATGTAATATGCATGTTGGTTGAAGGGATCAGGCCACAAAGTGAGGGGCAGTTAGATGGATTAATTGAATGATGGAACATTTCCACTTAAAGATGAACGACTGATGAAAGGCAGGCAACCGACTGGTGGCTGAGGAGGTTGTGTGTAGTCAGAGAGAAACGTTAATATGTATTATGAGAGACCCATGTACACGGGAGGATGACGGATATGCAGAAGAGGAAAGACAACGTCCTGTGTACTAAGACAAAGAGGAAAAGGAAGCCTGCTCAGTTTCCAGAAGCTATGAATGGATACAGTAAAGAGGAGTATGAGGAAGGAGAAGGAACCAAGAGCATTGTTCAACTCTGTGAAGCCTCCAAATATTGTAACTTAAAGTGAAATGAGATGGAAGGCATCTTGGGTATGAGGAAAAGAGGAGTTTTTCTGTGTGAATGGTTAGCCATTACTTTGGTATGTGCTGTTGCACAATAATACATGGAACATTATGGGAGGGTTAGAATCAAGTGAGAGAGATGGCGGTGCCTGGTGTAACCACAGATTCCACCTTGCTTTGATACACTGCACTGAATGAACGATTCCTCATTTCCATAAGCCCGGCGAGGCCGGCTAATAAGTGATTGGTATTCTCCGCCCGGCCCCGGCCCAGCTCTTCGATAAGCTCTGCGTGCACACAGCCAGAGCCCTCAGCATGATCTCATTTCCTGTCTCCCCACCACCACAAACAAAACGCCGTCAAAGGCACAATTGTTCTGCTTCCCTGAGCATTGTCGGTGAAACTGCTGTTGTTTCTCAGTTGTTCACACAAAAAACAAACCACAATGCACACATGCACACAAGCCCATGCGACAATCAGGCTCTAGGTGCCGAGGGTGTCTGCGAGAGTTCACTCCATACGTTGCGGTTTCACACACAACTCGCGCACGCTCATAAACACACAGTGGCGTAGACGTAGATATGCTCACAACAAAACCCGCCTGTGGAGTAGCGATAACTGGGGCTAAACAAAGACCCTTTAATGTCAGTGTAAGCCCTTGTCCTGAAGGGGGCTTTGTGTGTACGTGCAAGTGTGTGCGCATCTGTCTGTCTTTCTGTGTTTGCACACACTATGTTTGTATATATACTGCGATTCTCTGTATTTGTGTGAAAAATTGAGATAAAATGAAACCGACACAGAGGAGTGAGGAAAAAGAGTTGGTCCACCAAAGATCCCAGTGTCTCTGATCTTCTAATTCTGTAAATGAGCAGAAGAAAATAAGAGTGCAGCAAAGATACACACAGAGAAAAAGAGGCTGCTGGGAGTTTCCTAGTCAGCAAAACACAGTTTATGCATTTATTCTGTTCGCCAGATGGGTGTTGACAGTAGCGCCTGATTAAACGGAGCTGGTAGTTGTTTTTGCAATTGTTTTGTTCAACCCCAGAAAGGCCTATTGCTCTCTATGTCTAGTCCTTGGGGGGATCATCACAATTTTCCTTTTTGTATTTCTATTATCTATTATTAAAGCTTTTTAAATTTCAACAAATGTCCCTGTCACTATAGCGACTGCTTCAAGGGCTCCTAGAGGACGCAGAGCTTTGGAAATCCAGCCACAAAGCCTTAGTGGTTCCCAGAAATTACTCTTTTTTTTTCTTTTTTTTTTTTTAAAGACCTCAATATGGGGAGCCAGTGGAGTTGATGTAACCGCAGGAAAAGAGAAGATGAAAACTATCTTTTTTTAGTAGGTGCGGAGGAGGCTGGATAGTTTAGCAAGAGGAGGTGAAGAGCGGGTAGTGTATTTGGCAGCGACGGCTCTGTATCCATTCTACTCCTCTAGCTGTACTGAGTGGAGCTCCTGGCAGGCTCAATGGCCCTGCACCCTTCTGATAACTCACCCGCTTGCCTTTCCATTGTCTACATTCCAGTGGCTTAAAATGGAGGTCACCTTTTCTAACAGCATATCAACATCCCCGAGATTAATGTCAAAACCTCAGTGCAGAGCAGGAAGCTAGGGAGCAGAGAGAGAGAGACATCTACTAACAGTTAAAACATCCAGCTTCATTCCATCACTGAGATGATTTTTTATTACACTTACACTTTGAATTGCGAGGTTTTATTAGGATGAGATAACATCTTGTTGCATTGCCAGATTGTGGTGAGATGCTTGAAGCACAAACAGTCAGATGCGTGTTTGTGTTGAAATTTTCCTTGAGTGATGTTTGTGAGTGTAACTTGTGGTAACCGCTTGGCCAGACACGACGCCTGCTCTGTGCCCCCGCCCACATGTATCTGTGCACATACCTCAGTCATCATTAGAACGCATCCATGTGGGCCATAAAACCTGAGCCACAGGCATGTAACCGCCTGCCCTAAGCCTTTTAACCCCGAGCGACCTCTCCGATGAAGTTCCACATCTAGAGTGGGAAAGAGAAGAGAAATCGTAGTGGCAGCGTTGGCCCCTCTTTGCTCATAATAGCTCCCCCAGCACTGGAAAAATAAGACGTTCGTGACACTCTGCTCTTGTGTCATCTTCTCTCTAACCTTTTCTCTCTTTATTTCTCTCAGCTTTCCTTCATCAGGCCCCAGCTCACTGTCAAGTGCAATTGTCATCAACATATTCATGTCCACGGAGAAACACATTCCACTGTCTGTCAGAGAGAGCGTGGTTTTAGCTACAAAGTGAGAGAAGAGCAGAGAATATATAATGTTAAATGCTCTTTCTGTGTCATTTTGGGATTTTTCTAAAGAGCGACCACTTTATATTTTGATTCAATATATAATACTTTTCCCCCTACTCTTGTTTATTTGACTAATTGTCACAATAACGCTCCAAAATTACGCTAAATTTTGGTGAGGAAAAACTGACATGGCCATTTTCAAAGGGGTCCCTTGACCTCTGACCTCAAGATATGTGAATGAAAATGGGTTCTATGGGTACCCACGAGTCTCCCCTTTACAGACACTTTATGATAATCACATGCAGTTTGGGACAAGTCAGCACACTGACACACTGACAGCTGTTGTTGCCTGTTGGGCTGCAGTTTGCCATGTTATGATTTGAGCATATTTTTTATGCTAAATGCAGTACCTTTGAGGGTTTCTGGACAATATTTGTCATTGTTTTGTGTTGTTAATTGATTTCCAATAATAAATATATACATACATTTGCATTAAGCAGGCATATTTGGCATCTCCCATGTTGATAAGAGTATTAAATACTTGACAAATCTCCCTTTAAGGTACATTTTGAACAGATAAAAATGTGCGATTAATCATAATTAACTTTGGATAATTGTGATTAAATATTTTAATCAATTCACAGCCCTAGTAAATATAGAAACTTTTTAAACCGTGTAGGTATACATTTTGTGTGTGCCAAATAACAGCTAGCATTTTTCAAGTATGGCACTGCAGTTGCTAGCGGGGCAGGCTGTATAACAACACCCAGGACACTGTAGCTTTTGTGTAATAGGTTAGAGGCCATGTGTGTGTTTTTTGTGTGTGCTGTGTGAGAGTACCACAGCACCACCATAATGCCCACAGCTTGGGGTTCACCCTTGTCTGCGACGGGTGCTGTGATGCAGACAGACAGCTCTCTCCTGTGCTCCTTGAGGCTGTGTGTGCATGTGTGTGTGCATGTGTGTACATACAAGTCAGAAGCAGGCCACTGTGCATCATTGGTGGCTGACCTCCAAGGACAGGTGCCCCTACATCCCTCAGTAGGCACACACACTCTCTCACAAATAGCCCCTGCACCAGTTCCCTTGATTCGAGTTAACCAAACAGACAGTTGCCTTGTGACAGAGGCACACACGCATAAAGCCTGTGTAGTCGCATGCTACAGGCAGACTCCAGCATCTCTCCAGCCACAGGGTGTGTCTTTCCTGCCTGCGACAGGCTACGATTGCAGGCAAACCCGGTGACGGGGACGAGGGGAAAAAAAACAGCCTGGAGTTTTCGACTGTCCTCACAAGTGTTTGTTTACGTAGTTTAGGGGAAATACACCAACATCGCGTTAGATTTGTAATCCCTCTGTAATTAAATGTGACTTCTCTGATGGCCTTTTGGATTTTGCAGAGGCACCGGTGCGGTGGAGTGAGTAAGCAGATGTGACTGCGTTTAAGAATTTAAAGCAGCGGTGTCACGGCTCATTGTTACACTTCAAGAGACGAACAGTTGTGCTTCTCATTGTCAAGGAAAAGCCACGCCAGTGAGCATTTGAGTATTTCAGGTTTGTGAGTAAAAAAATATCCCATTTGAACGGTGTCAGAGATTCTTTACCCATCATGCTCTCCACCAGCCGCTGTTTGCACTGTTTAAAAAGGGGGGGTTTGTTTACCTCTTTATGCGTCACTGTGCTCCCCAGCTCTCCTCCTTTCCTTCTGTTTTTATTTTGGCTGAAAATTGTGTTGGATTATTTCAACACATTTTCCCTTTATCCCGTTGGAAGCCAGTTTCAAGTGGAGAGGATTACGACGGTAAATACGTTTCCTTTTGGTACAAAGCTCCAAAGCCACTCACCAGTGAAAGGGGGCCTTGATAAGAAAATTGTGTCAAGCACACCACCTCACCTCAGAACCCAGCTCCCTCCTCATCACCATTCCTACTCCATTTCCCACTTGTTTTCTCCCACCATTCCCACGCAGACTAATTCCCTGTAGTTCATTTTCTATTTTCTGTTAAGGACTATTTTGACATCTAGTGGGGATGATAAAGAAAGCGCAAGCCAACCCCAGGGTAGGCTGTGGTTGGAAATCAAGTCAAGCAGAAAAACAAAAAGAAAAATTCTTTAAATGAATCTATTAGGAAGCCCGTATAAGAATTGCACACTCTTCTTTCTTGGCAATATTTTTTAAACTCACTTCTTCTCTCTAATATTGCTGCTACCATGGTGAGGAGAAAGAAAACAACAACCAATGTAGCTAATTTAGCAATGTTGCTGGAGAAACCACGGCTGACAGGAGCCACCTTCTCGTTGTGCTGGAAAGGCAGGAGAGTATGTAGTAGATTTGGCGTGGTGTGTGTAGTTGTGGCAGCAGAGGCTCGACATCCAGCAGAGCTGATGTCATGCTCTCTGGAAGCTCATGGAAAGTGGAATCTTTGTGTCTGTCTGTATGCGTATGTACACACAAAACTGTTTGTTGTCATGTGTTGAGCAAAGTCAAGATGACCATTTGTACTCAGCCCTTGTTATTGATTTTAATTGCTTATAAGTCTTTCTCCATCGTGGTCTGATTTCACACACTTGACGTCTTGATGTAAAGTAATATCTCGCTCTATATTCACTCACTGGTGTATTTTTTCTTTCTCTGTATCTGCAGTATAACTTTGTGGGGAGAATCCTTGGCCCTCGGGGACTCACAGCCAAACAGTTGGAAGCAGAGACGGGATGCAAAATCATGGTGCGAGGCAAGAGCTCCATGAGAGACAAGAAGAAGGTAAGCTCATCAGCATGGCAGTGTCCAGTGTCTTGAATAATATGTTTTATCTCCTGATAGTAATGTTACTCAGTTTCCCTGATCTCCAGATTCAATACTATCACAATACTTGGGTGCCGATTCGATATGAATTGCGATTTTTAAGTATTGCGATTCGATATTACGATTTGTAATCGGCCGTTTTGACCACGGAGATGCGAGTGGCGGCTTGCTTGACCACACGTTACCGCAATACGATAACGTTTCCTCTTAATGACAGAGTTAGCATGCAGCTTTAGCCGTGATGTTGGATTTAATATGTGAGGGTGCAGTTCGTATCTATGCAGACCCTTCGCTGTTGCGGCCAGCTGCGGCTTGTTTTGGTTGACGGATACGAAACGGATATGTCACGTTACTCAGACTACAACAATAAAAGCGGTAACTTCCTTCTACATCCGTAAAGACTCAAATGAAGCGAATACATGGATTCTAGCATTAAAAAATAAATTTCAAAATGGTAAGAAAAAATCACACCCCCTCCCCTAGATACCACACAGATAAGTAAAAAAACATCTTACATTTATTTTACACACTAAAGCTCGCCTCTTTCTTTCTCCACAAGGATTCATCCTCTGTCATGAGATATTACACAATAATGTGAAACTTGCTGGGACTGCTGTCGCACAAAAACATCCCACAAGCCCTGTAGAGACATGAGGCAAACACACGCTCAGTTCATGCCTAGTGGCTGCATTCTGACATCTGATAGGGCTGTTTGCAAAACGCTGTGCAGTGGAAAGTACAGAAGGCAGTAGTAAGGCAGACGGCTAAGGCCACGGGCAGCCTCTATTTCTGGACCAACTGAGCTGACGTTGGAGACTTAAAAGGTTAATGTAGTGTGTCTACATATCCTGAGACCCAAGGGGTGAACTTAGGCAAAAAAACATTTTGCATTATTTTACCTGCATTTGCACAATTTTTGCAAAACACGTCTCGGCCCTTAAACCGCCACATCACAGCATTTGAAAACAGAGACTGACTATGTTGTAAAACAGTGCTGATGAAAGTCTGTCAGACCATGTTTGGTTGTCCTACCATCAGGTCAACCTTGCAGGAGTATGTCTTTAAAGCCTACATAGTTGACTCATGGCATATTTCAGCTGCCTACATATTGAATTTTGATACCATGAATGCTACAGCAACAGCAACTTAGTTGCATCCCCAATGGATTTCAAAGTGTGTCAGATCACATTTGATGATGTACTTTGAAGTTACTGAGGACAAATTGACAGTTTTGAAAATTGTGGTATTTCAAGCGTCGGTGCATGTGTTGCCCATGGGCTTCAGCTGTGCTATAATGGCTGCTTTTGGCTGTTCTGTTTTTGTTTTTGTTCCACATTGAGTGACACCTTTTTGAAGTTGCATCTTTGTTTTTAAATCTTTCTCCTTTTTCCTTTTTTTTCTGTACCTCCCAGTTGCTCTAATTTTCCCAGGCAGTGGTGCTATATTACAATGCGTTTACATAAGTCAGAAGAAGTGTATTTCATCCCTCTTGGTGTGGGAATCACCTTCTCTACACACACTCACACAGTCCACAGTGCGTAGTAACAGAAACAGGATTCATACACACAAATGTACACAGATTTTTCAGCTGAGTCATAATCTTAGAAGCTCCAGTTTGCTGCAGGGCCAACATTTTCTTCCCTCGTTCTTTTTCTTTTTTTTATGGCTCCTCCATTCGTATTTTAATTTCTATCTCTTACTTCTCATTTCCCTCGGAGTGTTTTTCATTATCACAGAACAACATAAAGACGCTCTGCTGTGGTTCTTTCTTTGGAATTAGACCCAGAAGTAGTTAAATGGGAGTGAACGCGCTCAAGCATGTACAAACACACACACATACACACTTTAGAAGTTCGTCTTTGCTCAATCTTTTGCCATCTTAAAACTTAAAGGGACAGTGTGTAGGATTTGGCAGCATCTAGTGGTGTGGTTGCAGATTGCAACCAACTGAGTAACCCCTCCGCTCACTGCTCCCTTTCCAAGACTGTGGTAACGTGAGACACTGAGCGCAAAACTGTGGTAACACCGTTCGCCTCGCTCAGAGGCGATTCTTACCATAAAAACACTACTTTCATAGTTAGTCCTGGTTGTTTATAGAAAGTATGAAGTAAATGGGATTGTTCGTTTGGCAGCAGACTGGGTTTTTAGCACATCTATATAATTAAATGATTGTGTCAGCTTTCTACACAGGGCTTTATATTCTTAATTGTGCTCCATTAAAATTACATTTCCCTCCTCGCTACCCTTCTGTCCCTTCCTCTGGTGTCTGGTTTACATATATTTACAGTAACGTTGGGTTAAGCTGGCGAAAGGTGAATGAAAAAAACACCCTATGGTCTGCCGGTTTTTACATCCTTAGCTGTTTCTACTGTCAATAAATCACAATAATCTCTATCAGGTTAGCTCCCTGTACTCCAAAAAAGCTTTTAGATGGCCAGGGTGTCATAACTGTGGCTCAGCCCCAGACAAAGCCGCCGCCGCCGTAGCCCTCCAGTCGCTGCATCCTCCACCTCAGTATTTCCAGCTTGATGCCCTGTGGCAGCAGAGGAAGCCGCGGGAGCAGCTTAGCCAGTGTGTTTATTCAGGATCCATTAGCGGCAGCGTTTTTATGCTCTCAATAATTCAGCTGGTTGCTCCCTCCTGGGCCGCGCTGCCTGGCGGGGAGTCGGCTCACTGGAGCTATGCAGTGGGAGAGAGTCGAGCAGAGACTGAGGGAGAGGGAGTAAAATACAGAACAATGGTGAGAGAAGAAAAGCAGATCAAGTAGACAATAAGGAGGAAAGAAGCAGGTGAAGAGAAAAATGTGGTACTTAACAAATATAATGTTCATAATTATATCCTGAGCACTTCATTTAACTCCCAATCCCTTTCAAATTATTTTGATCCTGAGTATCTACCGATACAGAGTTATATTTTATTTGTGGATCTCCTTTGATTGTTTCCTATAATAGTTTGTGTGCAAATTATTTGGATTGGTGTCATTTAATTCTCCTCACAAGTGCTGTTAAAGCCTGCTGCTGTCACTGAATACTGTCCTGATGTTTAAGTCGGCCTTTTCTTTGTTGTGTGATTGTGTTTTCCCAAAGAGGGTGTCTTTTATTCTAGATTTTCTCTTTATTTTAAAAGAAAAAAACACTATCTAATAGAGCTGAGCAATTTTTTATTTATTTATTTGACCTTTATTTAACCAGGTAAAATCAATTGAGAACCAATTCTCATTTACAATGATGACCTGGCCAAGAGGCAGTAGCACAGTCCACACAAGTGACACAAACAGCACAGATACAATACAGTATGACAAACACATGAGAAAATGGCTAAAAACAGAATAGGTAAATTAATAAACACTATGTACAAAAAAAGGCGGATTACTGGATGTTCTTTGTAAAAATGGAAGAGAGAGAGAGAAGTGAGGGCTGGTCAGCAAGTACAGCAGTCAACTATGACATGTTGCAGCTTTTGTTTGAACATGTTGAGAGAGGTGAGAGCTGTTAGTTTGAGCGTGTTTTGTAGTGAGTTCCAGTCATTTGCAGCGGCAAAATGAAAGGAGTTATGACCAAACACAGTACGGACTTTTGGAATGATGAGCCTAATGAAGTCACTTTGACGTCAATTTGACGATATATATCACCAAAACGATATAAAAGTGTATTGTATATATTTTCTATATCGTTTCTATCGCGATGTAGTCTTGCCCTATATTTATTTATTTTTTGTTTTGTTCATTTTGCACCCAAGTTCTTAAAGTGAGAAAATAATCAGTATTTTTCATTTGTCAAGTATTTAATTCGCACAAGAGTATACAAAAATAGGCTTTACCATGTGGTTATTTCAGAAAGCGTTCACGCTATATCATGATATATATCGTTATTGAGATATGAAATTACCTATATCGTGATAGAATATTTTGGCCTTATCGCTCCGCCCTAGTTTCTACTACTACTGTAGCTGCTTGTGTAATTTGAGCAGGTTACCATCTTAACAACATTTAATGTTACCATTTTCGTCTTTTGAAATGCCAACAAACCATGTATGAATTGATATGGCAGTCATAATCGCAGTACGAAAATGTTGAAATCACTAAACCCACAAGTGCATGTGTGTGGCTTGAATAATGGGAGACGTCGAGAGACGAACGCTGGATAAAAACATTTCCCAAGGCTGCACTTCACACTCTGATCAAACTAGACTTACTATGTATAAAGTGTCTGTGAGAGTGACTGAGTTAAGTGCAGGTACATTCCTGTTTTGGATATCCTTTTGACACATTTGTTGAGACAGGATGGATCACACACTATTTCCTCAGAGAGTACTTCTTTTAATGCGTTTATGACACCACTACGCTCAACCGTCTCCCAGTCTCTTGTATTCGGGGGCTTTTTCTTAGTTTGTTTTTATATCTAAATAAAGTCTTAAGTTACGGCCCAAAGGGATGAAGCTTGCATGTTATGTCCTTTTTGATGATTATTGTCTAAACAGTTGGAAGGAAAAAGGACTCCTCCCGGAGCCTTATTCCAATCAAACTTTTATTTAATGTGGCAGCTTGAGTCCCCCTGGTTTCCACTCTTACCATCATGCTTAATGCAAAACAACAGCAAGAACAACAGCAATTAAATTACAGGTACGTTATATCGACCATTGCACAAGTAGAATAGGGATTTCCCTCCCTTTTGCAGAAACAATTCCCTAATTTTATTTTACCACAGATTACAGTTGGCACCATAGACAGCTGTTTTACAAGTGTCCTTTCAGAGAAAAGCTCTATATCAAATGAATTTCCTTTGATTTGTTTTTTTGCTGATTGTCCTGGCACATAATAGCTAAAGTGGTGGTATCAGCACTGGCAGAACAGAGTAGGCCTCAGGCTTGGAACTTCAAGCCCTGCCAGCAAATAGACAGTGCCACACCGCAGCACCCACATTTTATTGCTTAACTAAAGTTTGACATTGCCAATTGATATGTTAAACTTGATTGGCCTGTTGGCACTGCAGCGTGCCCACTTGTTTTGTTTCAAGTTTAAGCTGAATTGTTTTGGTTTTTTTCTGATTACTTGACCCCATGCAACTGAAAGCTAGTTTTGTCTTTCTTAAGAGTTTATAGGGAGCTAGAGCATAGAAATGTCCAGGTGTTTCTTTTAATGGGGATTAGTGGCTGGAAATGGCTTTGAGAATAGGCAATTGTTAAGGACACATGGATGGCAAATAGCACAAGGTGTAGTGGCCCCTGTGACATGGTTTACTGCTACTATAATTCATAAAATGTCCTCTTTTTAGGAGTGCTGTAGTATGGTTCTCTTTTATCACACAGAGCTAAGGATCCTGACATTTAGGTGAACTGTTCACCTAAATGTGAACGAAGGAGGCTAAATAACGCTCCAAACCTACGCAAAATCTTGGCGAGGAAAAACTGGCATGGACATTTTCAAAGGGGTCCCTGACCTCTGACCTCAAGATATGTGAATGAAAACGAGTTCTCTGGGTACCCATGACTCTCCCCTTTACAAACATGCCCACTTTATGATAATCACATGCAGTTTGGGACAAGCCATAGTCAAGTCAGCACACTGACAGCTGTTGTTGCCTGTTGGGCTTGAATTTGCCATGTTATGATTTTAACATTTTTTATGCTAAATGCAGTGCCTGTGAGGGTTTCTGGACAATATTTTTCATTGTTTTGTGTTGTTAATTGATTTCCAATAATAAATATGTATATACATTTGCATAAAGCAAGCATATTTGCCCACTACCATGTTAATAAGAGTATTAAATACTTAACAAATCTCCCTTTAAGGTACATGTTGAACAGATAAAAAAAGTGCGATTAATTTGCGATTAATCGTGATTAACTATGGACAATCATGCAATTAATCGCGATTCAATATTTGAACGATTGACAGCCATAATATTTAATATTTAATATCATATTTCTTTATCATTATCATTCCTGCACAGCCCAGCTGCCCTCTCTTGTCCTTCCATGCCCCTGCAGTTCCCTCCTGCACCTGTTTGGCATCCTGGCATTTAGCCTCAGTTACATTGACCCCAGCTGGGAACATCCTCTAGGATCAAAGGAGAAGGGACCGTTCAGAACGGGAGAGTTGAAACGGAGCAAACAGTTTCATTTATGAGTGTTAAAGTGCAACATTGCCAGGACAAAAACTGTTGCGCCACGTAGTCCAAAATCCTATTGAGGCAGCAGGGGTGGTATATTAAGTAGGACTGACCTTCAGCCACAACGCCAAGGATTGAAAGCTTTGTGTCTGAAAATGCGCATCCTGTTATGTGTCCTTGAGCAATGCAATGAATCTCTTCCAGCTTCAGCGGTGTAGCTGACCATGTAATGTGACTTTCCTGTGGAAGCGGGCGGGCGGGCGAAAGGATGGTACCAACAGGATCAATAAAGTAACAACCAGATTGAACTGCCACTCTATTTCTTTTTAGTACAACCTAAACAAGGTAAAGAAGGGTCAGAAGTAAAAAGACTTCTATATTTGTCTCCTTTTTGAATGTTGAGAATTGAGGCCATAAAGTTTATTGAGCTCAAGCTGAAGGGTGTGAAAGCCGGCAGGCAAACAGGTGCTGTACAGACGATGGAAGTCAGGCAACATAACTGACGAGCAGTCTTTCCCTCTGATCCTATTCTTAGATGTTGTCTCTAGATGCAGTGTCCGTGCTATTTATTCATGCTACATATTTTGCCAAAACCGATTGCCCTCTGGTATGTGGATTCTGCCATGGCATTTGATGTGGGCCAGCGTGGACATTCTCTTCAAAGGCCTTCCCTTTACTCCCTTTAGCGCTCGCCTCCCCTCCCCTCTCCTCTCTTTTCTCACCCTCCCCCCTCCACCCTTTCTCCTGTTTGTCATGCTGTCACTTTCTCTCAGAGGGCACACAGTGACCTTGTTCACAGGCAGTCATGCTGGTGTGAGGTGTGTGTGTGTGTGTGTGCGTGGTGGATACAAGTGTGTGTCTTTTCCCAGATCTCTTTGTCCACAATCCTAATCCTAAATCAGAATCTACCTGAGCATTGGCTTGCACACGCTGCACACGCACATGGTAAACGGACTCTTCCGACCACTCAAAGCGCGTTACACTACATGTCAGCATTCACACACACATGCACTGATGGCAGAGGCGGCCATGCAAGGTGCCAACCTGCCCACCAGGATCTAATATAAATACTCAATCACGAACCGATGGCACAGCTTTTGGGAGCGATTTGGGGTATTTTCGACATTGAGGACCCGGGGGTTGAACCGCCGACCTTCCAATTGGTGGGCGATCTGCCCTACCTGAGTCACAGCTGCACAGACACGTGATTGACTAATCTTGTTGGGTCCAACTTGGGCAACAATCTGTCAATATTAGGTGTGGGAAATCCCCAGAGGCACCATGATACAATATCATCACGATCCGATCCTATTGCGATTTTAAACATTTTGCGATACGCTGAGTAGTTCGATAAGATATATTGCGATTTATTACCTTTTTTCAACTGCAAATTATGCCGTTTGTCAACATCTGTTTTATGTAATAAGACACAGTTTTCACTCTGTTCAACTTAAAGTTTTGATGTATTTTATATTGTAGAACAAAAGGTTAAAATCTCCAAAGCTTGTGTGAACCACAGACCTTATTTCAGGTATCTAACTAAAAACCCTTTTAAATAAACCGTCCTGACTTCCAGACGTGGGAACCGGAAGTGCTAAAAACTCATTTACGGGTTTTAGGACTCAATCCTGCAGCACTCATAGTTTAAATAATAAAAGATAGATATTTGACGTCTGTATCGATACAATATTGCCATGCTAAATATTGCGATATTATCGATTTTTTCCCCCCACCCCTAGTCAATATAGTGCATTTATGTATCTACCATGTGCTTCTACACAGTGCCCTGCATTCAGAGGCAGCCCTTGTGGCCGGCCTGTATCTGTCCCCTCTAGAAAAATGCTGAGTCACCTTCTAGTCCCCATGTCCCCTAATAGGCCATAAGCAAACAGCCATGGTGAAATAATGGCCTGACTGCTGAAACTAGGCCCTCCCCCCTGTGTGGAAAAGGGGAAAACGAGAGCGGAATATTGAACTTTCTTCTGTCTGTGTTTGTGTGTGTGTGTGTGTGTGTGTGTGTGTCTGTGTGTGTGTGTTGTAAAGAGCAGTGCCATGGCAACAGGTCTCTGTGGAGTAGAAAGCAGGTGGGTGGCACTCCGCTCAAGCTCTTAGCTCTATGTGTGTGTGTGTGTGTGTGCGTGCTCAGTCCGCGGCGTTCGTTGTGTATTGAAATCATGTCGGGTGGACCCCCTGCAGAGCGCCGCAATGCATTGTTAATTAGACCCTCTAACAGTGGTTCACTATTCACAAGCAGTGATCTGAAGTTGGGGTGGTTTGTATGGGTGGGGGTAAACGACACGGAGTTCATCAACAGTCTGTACAAACCTGCAGCGGGAAGGGAGAAAACTGGGATGCACTTGACTGCTTGAGACTAGTGACCTCCTTTTGGAAATTTTGATTCGGAAAATATTTTTGAGTTGCATTCATTTTGACATTCCCTTTTTCCATCTTCATAAAATCAGTCAAATATTACCATTGTAACATTATAATCCTGTCTGGATGTTTTAATGTGGTGTCACACATCACAGAACCCGAGGTTGTGTCTGTTTCAGACGACCTAGACCTCAACTCCTCACCTCAGGGGGAAGTAGTCAGCTTTCAAACCGCTGACTTTCATGGTTGTACAGTGACATGCGATACAACCTCAAAAGCTTTTTAGAGCGCTCTTAGTGTCTGCTCACTGCATTTACTGTCAGCGGGGGCAACCGGGAGAGGCAGGAAAGTATCTATGCTAAATGGAGAAGCGTGTTTCAAAAAAAAAAAAAAAAAGAAAATTGCAAATGTGAGGCTACTCCATGTTCGTCTCTGCATATCCCATTTTACATTTTCACAAAAGACTCAGGTTTGACTGGGCTTTACATGAAAAGCGTAAAAGCGTTATCCACCATTTCCCAACATCAGCCTTCCCAATTCAAATCTCAAAACGGCTTCTTATTTGACTGCGTTGAAAAGGCTATCGAGCCATGATGTCAGTTTTGAATACAGCCTTTCAGGTACTGCTAGCGCTACAATTTGGCACCCTCTGAGTGCTTTGGCGCAGCCTTTTCAGGGGGGAAAACGACTCCCTCGGAGAGCTATTGTTACCCACACTGTATTGTCCGTGCAAACACGAGTCCGACACAGAGGCACACGCTTGTGCACCTTCACACACAATCCTGCGGCACTTTGAACTGTATCTAGGTATCATGATTGCATTCCTTCTAGTTAAGTTTTTGTGGCTTAAAAAAAATCCCCATCCGTCTCCCTCTGATCCCTGCACCCATCCATCTTTTCACTGATATTAATTGCTGCAGGGCTAGCTGTCGTCTTTGTCTCCGCAAAGCGAGGGATCTATTAAAGAAGGGTGTCCTTTCAAAGTTAAAGCTAAATAGCTGACTAAAGGACCGCTCCTGTCATCCCGCTTCTCTTCACAGGGCCCCGTCGTCCTCTGTGTATGCCTGCCGCTCGCCTCCGCTTCCTCTGATATGCTGTGTTACTGCACTGGTGCTCCAACACACCCACACTGTCACATTCACTCACCATCTCTCTCTCTCTCTCTCTATGTCTGTCCAGGAGGAGCAGAACAGAGGGAAGCCAAACTGGGAACACTTAAACGAAGACCTTCATGTCCTGATCACAGTGGAAGACACGCAGGGCAGAGCTGAGATCAAGATGAGGAGAGCAGTGGAGGAGGTCAAGAAGCTCCTCGTACCTGCTGTGAGTACATGCCACACACACACACACACACACACACACACACACACACACACACACACATCATGCACAGTGGTAGCTGCTTTTGGCCTGATAAGTTATTTAATGCTCTACATAAGTAACGTCATCTGAGTTTCCAAGGGCACAAAGGACATGGCCTTATCCATGCTCCGTGAAAATAATGGGACTACATATGGAACACCACTGCTACCCCACTGTTAGCATCCTGTTTACTTCCATATATAGACCAGGGGAACAGGTTGGCCGTACCCCCAGTGGAGTGGAAACACAGCTAGCTGTACACGCCTCCTGTGACCGCCACATTTCATCTCCGCTATCCCCGCTGCCTCAACTTCCTCATACACTGAGCCACTGGTGATGGCTGCCGATGGTGTTTTGGCACGCAATGTGTATTTTCCCTGTTAAACTGCGGCGACCAGGTGGACAGGGCAGCTGAAGGGCCCATATATGCCATCAGGTGGCAACGTGCGGGGCTTGGTGGTCTGCGGAAATGGGGCCAGGCATGCAAGGTTAAACAAGAAGACGCAGTGTGTCTCTTGAACCGTAATGTTGTTAAGCTGCTTTGCTTCATGCCCCTTTATCCCGTAAAATGCAGAATTATGTTTACACGTGTACTTCATTTACATTTTTTCACTTTGGGAGGAAAAAAAAAATGCAGCAAGGACAATGTTTGCCCTAGATATGGCTGCATTACAATTTATTCAACTTATAACATTTTCAGGAGCAGAATGATGCTTTCTGCAAACAGTGGGCAAGTGACACCTCAAGGAAGACGACCTCCTTTTAATTATAAACAAATACACAAAGCGTAGAGGAGAAAATTGTGAAATGATAGCACAACTATATGCAGTTTGAATCTGAAAATGTGCCTGAAAAACTGTGTCAGGCTTTCTTCATTATAACTATAACTTTTTGTTTAGCTCATCTGAGCTGTACCGGTTATGGATGTAAGATCTGACACAAGAAGTGCCATCAAGCCGGGGTCTCCTGTCTAGTATGATCATGGCTCCCCTGTCTGTCTCAGCGAGGCCGTAGCCCAGCCTGACAATGTGGAAAGCACTTCAATTCACGTCCTCTTTTTTTTTTTTTTCTCTATTCAGCTTGCCTTGTCACTTCTTTGGGCACTTGTTTTGTTTCAGAGAGCAGGAGTGTTTCAGATCAACACAGCCTGTATGTACACACAGAGGATGTTGACACACACACTCAAATATGTGCGTGCAAACACACAACTTGAGGATGAAATCTCCTGGAAGCAGCGACGTTCTAAAAAAGTGATGCAGAATGAGTCACTGTTAACACACGGTGTGTAGACAACGTACACAACAAAACCCCTTTCGGCGTCCTTTTTAAGTCAATGACAGCTCTTGGCTAACACTCAACTGAATGGAGTGCCGCAAAAATAGCGTCCTTACTTTTTTCTTGAGATCTCTGTTCATTTTGCAGCCTGACAAGTGCATCAAAGATGGTCTGGTGATTCAGCACCTGAACCATTTATCGGATTAAGGAGAAGCTCTCCTCTTTTATTTCTCGCACTAAAGAAAGCAGCTTCAAGCTCTTTTGAGACACTAATGAAATTTTTTCCTCATAGAAAAGTTTCACTCTGCCCTTAATTCAAATAAGAGTTTTATAGAGCTAATTAATGACCCATTGCAATCCACCAGAGGCCATTTTCCCTCAAGCAAGGCATCTTTGTTCATTTAAATGTAATGAAATGATCCCTCCGTTAGATAAACGTTGGGTGTTTTTCTGAGCCTATCAAATTCACCGGTACATGCTTTGATTTTTGAGGCAACAAAAGGCACGTGTGTCTCTGTTCACATATATTCCAAATATTAAAATTTTCAATTAATAACTGCTTTCAAACATATTTTGGTTCTTGCATCAATACCTGATTAATTAGTATTGATCAGAGAAGTTTAGGTTTCTATTGTAGATCTGACCTTTCATTCTGCGTACATTAGTGTCCCCACTCTTTATGTGCATTACCTCAATGGCCTGTCACTAGAAGTGAAATACTATCAGTATGGCAGAATAAGTGTCCAGTAATGCTGTCCCTGAATGTTGGGTTGGTGCACTGTCTACCCATGAGCCCCTTAGGGCACTATATCTTCCTCATGTCGTTGCGTGCATGTGCATACACACATGAGTGGGTGGGCAGTAGAGCTGGCTGGCAGTAATGCCCTTTATCATGCTAAACTAGATTGGATTAAAGTATGGACACGCTGGGAACGCACTGTTCTAATGAAGGGCATCTTCTCCACATTTGGCAGCGTAAAATCGCCTTTATTAAATTGCGCAGGAAACAAAATGTGAGGTCATGCTTTTTATTCCCTTTTTAAGGAACAGGCTTTACTTGTCATTGAGGAGGACCCAGCTGCAGATATTCAACACAGAGGGAGAACAGAATGAACCAAAATGTTATTTTGTCTGCAAAGCTGCTTGTGATTTTGAAGTTAAAGGCTTCATAATGATAGTTTTGCTTTTAAATAATCTCATAATTGACTCATTTGGGATTAAGAGCCAGGATGTTTGACATGAAAAAAAACTATACTTAATCAGCAAAACTCACAGTGATGAAACAGTCAGGCTTATTATGTTTGTTTATTTGGTGAGAGAATTGTGTTGTATATACAATATTGTTCAGTAGTATTGTTTTTAATTTGATCATTGAAAGTTGTTTTTCTAGTCTCTAAACTAACAATATGCACTTATTACACTTTATCAATGTTTGAGAAAGATGTGGGACCAACCAAGTGTGACTTAAGATGCACACTGTCAAGACATATGGTAGAATGTATGTGGTAAATACATTCCCACCATCTGAATCATCAACAGTTCACTGGTTGACTACTTGGTCGAGCAATTATTGACTATTGTGTAACGCCCTGTCAACGGCTGCCACAGAGATTGATTGACGGTTGGAACAGGCTACTGACGGAAAGTGTTTTAGGTTTGTATCTTTGCCCTCGGTAGCGCTCTTTTGCTCCCTAGTCTTGCGAACTCTTCAACTCTCCATGAACTGGGAGCAGGGGAGCATCGGCGAGATGAGAGAGACAGAGGGAGGGAGAGAGAATGAGAGATGGGTGGGAGAGCTTGATTGAGCTACTCTTTCAAGTGTGGATTTACCGCACTGATCCTGCCCTGGTACACGCATGCCCAGAAAAAATACTTCCACATGCGTGCACGTACACACTCACTAAAATGCTCCGCTCATCCCCTGAGTCCTCGGTTAAGGCCCTCAAACGGAGCCGGCAGCAGAGCCCCACTGCACTTTAAGTAACCTCTGTTCAGATACTTGCAGAGCTGTATGCATAAACCCTGACTGGCCTGCTCTACTTCTCCTTTCTGTCTCTAGAAGGGCTGCAGAGCCAGAATGATTGACCCTAACCTAACCCTAACCCTGTACGCAGCTACTGTCCTGTGATCTACAACAGAACCTGACCAGTTGAGAGAGAGGGGGAGAGAGAGAGAGAGAGAGAGAGAGAGAGAGAGAGAGAGAGAGAGAGAGAGAGAAAAAACCTGACTTGTGTACATGCCACGATTATGTAAAACGATGTAACCATCACAAATACGAATCAGCTCTTAGCTTACTTGTGTTTAAACAGACCGCTTAAGTCTAAATCCATCTGAATCACCTCCATATGTTATTAATGATCTTCTGCTGTACTCCCCATGTCAAACACATTTTGGATGTTGAACACAGAAATTCTTCTGTTGTGTAATAAGTCTTTGCCTGGCAACTGTATGGACATACGGCTTTGTATCAAGCTGGCCTTTTAGTTTTAGAGCAGCTTTAGTGTAATTAATCATTAAAAGGCCGAACATGTAACACGAGGCACCGACCGTAGACACCTTCATTGGGGAAATCAACCCAGAATCACTTGGACAACCACTACTGTGCTCCTCTATATGGGTTTAAACATGTAAGCGTGTTGCACCTTTGGCCACACCCCTATTAAATTGTCATTTTTACCTTTTGAAAACTGAGACAAAAATGCCTGCATCACTGATTGGGATGTGGCCACAAGTAAAACATCCCTTAATGTTTCACTACAAGTTGTCTCCGAGTGATGTAGCGTAAATTTACTTTTTTATCGCCAATAATTATGTTAGCCGGGTGATGCTTTAAAATTATATTAAATCAAATTTAAATGCACACAGTAGTGGTGGAGCTTCTTATACCATTTAACAGACATAACCGCAATTAAATTAAATTAAATTACGCTGCCCTTACCCACCATGTATGTTTTTAACACAGCAGTTAAATGCGTTTTTGGTTTTTTGGTGCCATTGTGTAGGGGATGAGCAGCAATGTGATCACTCAGTATGACAGCTTATTTAGATCTATGACGATCCTTCTCTTGTGACTTCACACACATTTGGCTGTGTTTCTGTTTTTGTGCATCTGTTTGTGTATTTATACACTCTTGTGCTCATTTGTGTGGGTGTGTGTGTGTGTGTGTGTGATTGACAGGTGTACGCACTGGTCATTGTTATGGATATAATAAATTCTCATTGGTCCCCTCAGGTCACTGCGCTGTATGAAGGGCTTATGGGAAAGTGACAGACAGGCAGACAATTGGACAAGGCCATCTGAGACCAGACAAAGGCCTTGTCCTTAGGTAACCCTGAGTGCTTTCGCCCAAAGGCACCTTTTCCTATTAGATATTAGGAGTCCTAGAAATGTCTTTGTGTTCGCATTTTGCTTTTGGGTACTTCTCACCCAAGTATAGTTGAATGCAGTGTCCCTTTGAGGGCTAAATTAGGGAGTCCTTAGATTTGTATGTAATTGTATTTTCAGTGCGCAGTAGCTTTGACCTTTCGCATTATTTTCAGTTATAATGTTGCTGATCTAGAAAATAATGCATATATTTCTGTCGCATTGCACACTGCAAGATGCACTGTAAAAATCCCAAGCAGGCCAAATCCTAAAATGTCAATGCAAACACATTACCCTGGAAACGAACCCCCAGTACAGCACCTCATGCTTTCTGAGAGATCACATATTTATGCTCTGTAGTCAGCTACGTACAGGATTTTTTTTACTCTGCTGCGAAGTCTTTTCTGGTGATTCTGGTCTTTTGTGAATACGATTATTTTATCTGAAGGGGCTGCTGTAAAGCAAATCCACTTTTTGATTTTTATTTCATGAGATCTTAAAGAGGAGGTCCCTATAGGGAAAATCCTTCACATGTTACAGCGAGAACTGAAGTCACGTCTATTTAAGTTAAATGAGATTTCCTGATAAAGAAAGCTTCACATAATGCTATCGACATTGCTCTACATTCAGTGCAGTGACGGCAGGCGCTCGCCGCAAGGTATCTACAGTACATTAAGAGAGAGGGAGAGAGAGAGAGGCACACACACACTCGTATAGAGAGCCCGAGAAGCAGGAAAGGTTAGGTTTGAAAGGAGAACAGCACACAGAGAAAGAAAGAGCTAGTCGGCGCAGGGGCACTTCGGCCCTGGAGAGCCACGTCTCCCTGAATGAAACTGTCATTGCCGAGAACAAAGTGAGCATGGTAGCAGTAGCGGCCCAGCGGCCTTGAGCACTTCTCCATTTGCAACACGGTGGGAACCCAGTCCTGCTCTTTTGCTCCTCCAGCTTACTGCTCCCTCTTGTGCTCCATCTCCCCACGTTCCCCTAAATCCTTCTACTGCCCCCTTTTTAAAGTTCTATTTTTGGTATTTCTTTTCACTTATGTAGTTCTAGTTACGGAAATTAGGAGGTGGTTTCATTGCTCAACTATTCTTTTTTTCATTTTATTAATCCCTTTGACAGTAGATAGCAAAGTGAGAGCTTGCCATCCGTTGCCATGTTTGCCTCACCGGTCTCATTGTAGTGCTTCTAGGCAAACACAAGTCTCTGTTTTGGGCAAACCTGTACACCGGCCTCTTTGTTCTTATTCCTGTCTCTTGCTCCTCCGAGTCTTCTGTCTCTCCTCATCTCTCTTTTCTCTCTTCCCTCTCCTCTTTCACTCTGCTATGGACCACCTTTGAGGGAGAACATACAGTAGGTGGTGTTTTCGTAAAAGCAAGACAGATGGACCTTAATGGACGCCAAGTTTGGCGATCTGCGGGGTGTTTTGTCTGTACTCGCCAGTATGCATCCGGCTTGGCAGAGCGCTACAATGGCACCACCATCAGAACCACTCAGACAGGAAAGGCACATGCACAGAGAGAGAAGATGATGCAGAACAAGCAGAGCTAGATTTAAACAGGGAAAGTCTGTTCTAGGCAGCAGTGTACCGACGTTGCCATCAATAAACACCTCCTTTTTGTTTTTCTTTCTCTCTTTTTAGCTTTCTCTCTCTCTCTCTCTTTGTCTCTCTCTCTCTCTCTCTCTCTCTCTCTCTCTGTCTGTCTGTCAGCAGTGTATGACAAATGAGTACAAAACACCATCTGGCTGCATCCATCCTTGTGTGCCTTTCCAATTAATGATGTTTATTCTCTGTTAGGCCTACCTATCACTACCATTCTCCTCTTATTTACTCTTAATCTACTCCCCCCCCGACGTCCTCTGTCATGCATGATATCCAGCCATATCCACAAGAACAGAAGCTCCCATTTCTCACTGAGCCTCATTGGGTGGTGCATGCCGTTAGTGCTTCTAAAGGCAATAGTCTTCAACAGGTGTTGTGTCTACCATAGTGTAATTACTTCAAACTGCAACTTTAGGGTCATAATGTGTGGGAGATCATGTGTCTTTGGTCACCCGATTTGACTGTTATCAGGCCATTAAATAGGTGTTATCAGTTGCTATAAGCACCATAGATGTGGGTCATTAGGGGCCTACTACACCTACTATGTTATCAAAAGGAAACTTAAAAGCTTCATGTTCTTACATGTTGTAGAACTACATGAAATATTGCGTTTTGAACACAAAAAAAAGACTTATTTTGGTTTAGGCAACAAGACCACTTAGTTAAGTTTAGGGAAAAACATGTTTTGGCTTAAGATAACTGTTTCTAAATTGAAAATGAAACTTAAGGCTTGTGAACACAAACACAACTACATGTTCTCCTAAGTGAAAACCCAGTGTTTTGTCATAATTACTACGGTCACTAACGGTTGCTGTCATGGTCTTTTATATCTTCTTTCTGTGAGCGACCATGTGAATAGATGATAAAACTATTGAGTGTAGTAGGCCCCTATTGACCCACATCTATGGTATTTATAGTGATTGATAACACCTATTTAATAGCCTGACAACAGTCTAATCGACTGCTTTGGTTCCTGAAAGAAAAAAAAAAGGTCTGATGAAACTAGCTTGTGCGTTTCTATCATCCCTGGATGTCTTTGATTACCCCCACAACATCTTGTTTATTGCCTGTATCCTGGCTGCAAGGCCTGCAGTACAGCTGCAGAGTAAAGTCGGTGATGGAGACGCACACAACACAATGTGATAAAAGCTATAATATCTGTTCTTGTACTGTACATTAGTGCGCATGTAAATGTGATTAATGACAACAGTAGCTATTATGTCACTATGCCAGCCAGCTCAAGTAGGTTTAGAGGCCTTGCAGGTAGGCAGTAGGTAGTTTTAGTCAACCTTGCCGCCTCTCCGTCCCTTTAGGCGGTGATTACCTTCATCAGGCTAATGAAGCAGTTGGATTGGATCATATTAACCTCCTGATCTCCACCTCCCAGGACACCACAGTTACAACAGACTGGACTACACTGTTCGTCGTTCTCATTATATATATGTGTGTGTGAGAGAGAATGGTGAGCTCATCCCACCTGCACGTAGACGCCGCATCTCCCACATGAATGTTAATCATCTTTTTAATTGGCTTCTTTGACTTGGTGACCTCTACTTGAGACGGCAAGCCTGCATCACTGTGCGCCTCCTTCAATGCTGTTTTCCTACTTTGTGTGTGTGCGTGTGTGTAGTCTTTTTAGCGTCCACTCACTCTCAAACAGTAGAGATTGGAGCTGGCCTGGAGAGAGTGTGACCTTTGACTCCCAGCCATCCTCTTGTCCCCCTCTTACATCATTATCCATCTTCACATCCTCACCCTCTTTGTACTCATTTATCCAGCCTTTTGGTCCTCATATGCCCTTGCTAACGCATTCGAGACAGACACTTCACAGACCCCCACTGAAACCCTGCAACCGGAAGAGCAGAGGAGAGCAAACACTAAAACTGTGTGATGTATAAATCGCTTGTGATTAATGATCTCGAGGTGATAAGTGGGTAATTGGAATTGACCACTTAAAACCGTTTTGCCACAGGAAACAGATGTGGCTTTTCCGACACTTGTGTCAATAATGATTACTACTGCATGTCATTTGATTGGTTAGTGTGTGAGGAGTGACCGTGATCGGCCATGTCAGGTGAAACACTACTCAAGCACGCATGTCTACATTCATGCTAACATGCCCTGATAAAAGCCTTTTTTTCATGACCTTCTTGGTAACACAAATAACTGGCGAGCTTAAGTCCAGCAGCCACTCGTCAACTGCACTCCAGACACCAAAGCAACAATAAAATGCTTCATTCCTCTGGCCTGAATGTTGGCATTAACTTCAAACACCTGAAAGTGGGCTCAAGCAAGACCCTGACTGCTATCCCAGTACAGCCTGGGGTGAAAATAATCACACATCCAACTGGTCACATCACACAGACGACCCACTCATGACACAGTTGTTGGCAGACGAATCTGGGAGCTATTTTTACCTGGGCCTTATCTCTGTACCTCTGAGAGAGGCTGAGAGGACAAAAGAGAATATTTTTTGTATTTACAAGCTCACAAATGTGCAGGAAGGGAAACCACCATCCTACTCTTTGGTAAATCACATTAGAAGATCAGTGTGGTCGGCATATATTTCACTTATTTGGTTTTTCTACCGCCAAATACGTCACCTACAGTATCTGGCCGTTAAAGGTTTACACTTATTTCCTTGTACTGCTTTCTTTTCTTCTCTGTTTTCCCTTGCTTGCTTTTTACCCATCTTTCCCCCACTCTCTATTTCCCCACAGTACGTGTCCTTTGTCCTTTTCATTTTGGTTGTAGTGCATTTGCCCTCTCTCTTACTGTCTGCCGCTCTCTTTCTCTCTCTGGGTGATTGAGGGGACAAGCCATTCACCACTCTCTTCCATTACTGTATCTGCAGTGGCCTGAAGGCCAGCGCATCCTGTTAACAACACACAGGTTACAAACCACAGAACAGGCTGCAGCTGTCTGTATCTACTATGCCAGTCACACACACACAAAAACATGACTGAGAGTTACTGATGCTTTATAAAACTATAAAAAATATGTTTTCCATAGATTGAGTGGAAAGGATGTGCCACAAAAAGCCTCTGTTGTTACTAGTTTGGACCTAATTTTAATGACTCCCAAGTCGCACACATTCCACCAGTCTAAGCTTTTTATTGCTGTACTACATACGGTGACTATTGAGCTTCTTTCCATGTGTGCCAAGTCCCTCCTGTCCGCTCAAACCCGACAGGAGGGACTTGGTCCGGTCTTGGCCCAAGGGTTCCTCCCCTGCCATCCCTCCCCTCCACATCTCCATCTGCCCATCTCTCCTCATCCCCAGCTCTATGGCTCTCCTGGGGGGCAGACAGGTGGTTCTAACCCTACAGAAACGGTACCCCTACAGGCAGCAACCTGCCTAAGCCTGGCCACCTTCCCTAGCCTTGTCCTCCTCCTGTTTTAATTTCCTGGCCCCTACATCTGAGACATACTTCTTCAGCCAATCTCAGTCTGGAGAGACTGGGCCGCTCTGCCTCCTATAGTTGCTGAAACACACATAGAAAAACAATCTACAGCAGGCGTGATCAGATAAAGCCGTATGCCATTTAAAGAAATACTAATTATCATCAGATAACTTCAGTAATTAAACGCATTCCAACAAAGAAACGGTTGATTGCAGTAACTTTGTGATCATGGGAGTAATTGTGTTTAATTCAGATAGAATTTCTTGTGAATGTGCATCTCTCCAGGGGCAGACCTACAGTATAGTATGCTCATTAGTTTCGGGGGTTCGTGTTTTTAGAAATGTGTGCTTGCACGCACATGGTGACATAAGTACAAGGTAAGAGCCAGTGTGACTTTGAATTCCACTCTGCTCGCTGTTCCCCTCATCATCAGGAGTCGGCTCACGGAGCCAGCCACAGGAAACGGTGAAAACTCTGAAGTGGGGGAAAAAGATTCAGATTGCAATAACATTTGTGCTGAATGGCACCTTTCATCTCCTTCCCTCGCTTGTTTTTACCCCTCGTCATTCACCGACTCACTGGTGTGCAAAATCGGGGAAGAAAGAGAGAGAAGCACAGCAACATGCATATGCACTGCTTTAAATAGTATGTCATTTGTCACTGTAAGCTTCAACTTTTATCTACCTGCATGAGGCACACATGCTGCAGTTATCCCAATCATATGAAAATGTAGCACTGAGCGCTGAAATCTATCCACAGCAGCTTTAAACAAACACACATGCTTACCTCTGACTAGTCTAACAAACCTAAATTTCAGGCCCGAATAAAGAAGATCTGTGCCAAGTCATTCTATTGCTGGTGGAAGCTCTCCATCCTCAGGTTTGAAAACTTCTGTCGTCCATTGTCCTGAATCAAACCTTGGCTTCATCACGCCGCAATTAGCACTTTCTCTCTTACACTCTCTCTTGAGCTCTTCGTTCCCTTATTCCTCCTTGAAACATCATCCTGTTTCTAATCCATCTCTTTCATTTCTTCCCTCTAAGGGGAATTAGTCCTGTTTCTTCTCTTGTCTCATTCATTTAGATTTTGAAGTCAGCCGAGATCCCCTGTGAAGGTGCATTCTATGTACACAGGCCCTCTGCGCCACTTACAAAATTGCCTTTGCTCACTTGTACTGCCCTTTTAATTTCAGCTCACGCACATAGACATGCACTTCAGTCCCTAACCACCCAGGTCCCTCACATCATTGTAAAATAACCTGCTTACTAATCCACCTGGTTGCGGCTCCTCCAGGGGGGTTTTCAAGTGTCCTAATACAGTGCGCAGGAAGAGGAGGCGTGTAACGAGGCAGGCTGAGAAGCCCGGGCAGTTTTAATCTGCCCTGGTCCTCCAGTGGCGAGGAGAGGGACCCTGCAGGCCCCTGGCCAATCTCTCTGCCTCTCTTTGAAGGTCTCCTTAATCCCCTCACAGAGAGGCAAGGAAATGCAGATGTGTGTGTATGTGTGTGGATGTTTTCATGTGTGCATATGCCTGTGGGGGAGCAGCAGTTAGGACCATGCATCTCCAAAGGTCCAGCGCTGATTGAGACTTGTGCACATTGTTTCTCCGCCACTCTGTGTCTTTGTCTCTCTCACACACTCCGCTTTATGCATTGTCCACCCACAGTAGTTTCTGAACTTCCCCGGGGGCACTACCAGGGCCAAGCTTCAACATCTGCGAAGTGGGAACACACACACACACACACATAGCGCTTTCATCTCTGCCTCTCCTGCGACTGTGTCCCAGTGTTTAGGCAGGAAAATAGGATTGTGTAGAGCTCAGCGTTTAGAGAGCCCAAAGGCCGCCCGTCAAACTCAGCTCCTCCAGTCTGTGATGCTCCGCTTTGCCAGCCGTCGCTTAAGTCATTTCAAACTCTCATTCTCTCAGTCCCACCAGCCAACTCTGGACTGATGGATTGGCTTTCTTTGTCTCCTCCATGGCGTCTCGAGTGTAGACGCTTTTTTTTTTTTTTTCAACATCTTACTTGGGTTCATTTGGTTTGTTTATCGCAGTCCTCTTTACTCTTTCACACTGTTTTTGTCTGTTAGTGGTGATGTTTTGCGATACTTCACTTCCTGTCTACTGCGTTGACTGGTTTTTTCCCATGGTGGAACTTGGGTTGTGTTCAGCGGGGCACAGCAAAACCAACCATTTCTTTTTTTTTTCTTTTCAAAAAGCGTTGTTGAAATCCCAAAGTTGTTTTTTTTCTTCTTGGCAGCGAAGGCACGCAACATCTATGACACTATCATACAAAGAATATCCTTTTCAGCAAGGCATTGTAGGGAACTGACTTGGCCTTCAAGCTTAGTAAGTGATCCAAATAATCAAAGAAACATAGTGAAAGTTGTCTTTTTGGTAACATGGTGACACATTTTTGCAGCGTAGAGAAGATTCAGTTTCATGTGAATGAACTGGACTTTCGGATCTGTCCCATAATCAGAAAGTATGGATGATGTTTTTGTCAGATTGCATGGAGTCAAATAGGCCGAGCGCACCCAAGGAAAGTGTTTCAAAAATAAATAGTTAAAAATTGGTGTTCATGTGCTGACTGCATTAGAGCTACAATGATTAGTTGTCATCTATTAAATGAATCGCTAACTATTGATAATCGGTTTGTGTCATTTTTTTTGAAAAAAAAGTCTAAATTCTCTGATTCCAGCTTCTTAAATGTGAATATTTTCCGGTTTCTTTACTTCTCTGTGACACTAAACTGAATATCTTTGAGTTGTGGACATTTTTCACAATTTTATAGACCAAACAACAAATCGATTAATCTAGAAAATATTCAACAGATTAATCAACAATAAAACAAATAAGGTTAGTTGCAGCCCTAGACTGCTAATATGTTCTGGTAGATCCATCCAAAGGGTTCCAGGTTTGCATCCACATCTTTCAGTAGATACTTAGATCCCTGTTTTAGGAGTCAGGATCTCTGAATAATGCAAATCCCCTAGCAGTATTTAAAGCTCCCAAATCATCCCCGGCCAAATCCCTTCAAGATATTCCCTGCTCGATTGGATGGCATTAAAGGATCGCAGCGACAGAACAATACGCCGTCTGGCAGCCTGGTGGAATGAGGTATAAACGGAGGGGAGGGGAGGGAAAGCAGAAAGGAGAAATAGAATAGAGGTGGATGAATAAGGTAGCAAATTGGGAATGTGGGCTGGGAGGACAGAGGACGGAGAGGGAATTGTATTGGTAGGTAGGGAACAGATGATGAGAGCAAGGGGACAGGAGAAACAGACAGCTGTTTATTGGGCTGTACAACATGTTGGGACTGAATGATCCCTCCTGCTCCTAGCCTGTAACATCATCTGTTTGCTTGCTTTAATAATACGTCTAAATCTTGTTGTTAAATCTGTATATATTTTTCTAGGTTATTTATATGAAGTTTAATCCGCTCTTAATGCTGTTATGTTACATGGAATACCAGCCCAGTTTTTGAGGATAAACAACAAGATCACTCAGAATTTCCGCACAGCTTTTCCCCTTGTACTGTTGGAAACGCTTTTGATGGGAGAGAGAAACAGATTTCTTTTTTGTATAGAGTGCAGTGAGCCTGGTAGAAAAACAGATTTTCTGTCCTTCTCTTTTTCCTCTCCTTTCTCCTGTCGGTGGCACTGAGTCTATGTATGTGCGTGTCAGTTGATATTGATGGGACTAGCACAGAGAACCAAGGCTGCCCACTTCACTCCTTTCAGCACTATAAAAGCCTGTTATAAGCCTCATAGATCCAGGAGCCAGTGCCAGGGCCAGGGCCCAGGCTGCGTCCGCCACCCATACTTACTTTGCATGCTATGGATAACCTCAGAGAAACTGTGGGAGTAAACTAGGCTCTACCAATTAAATGAATGCTTCTCTGAGCCCCCACCGACGCTACATCACACGGAGCGCTTTTACTCCGAGGCCTTGGCACTTATGAGTTTTGTTATGATGCAGAAAATGAAGTATTAACAGAAGAGTTAGTTCCTGACTTTGTAATGTGCCACTTCCGACTGTACCCCAGTAAGCTGCGTGATTGACAGTAATGGGGCGGAGCAGCCGTGATGAGTTTGTAATAATCTGACTGGAGTCAGGTTCACTTCTATGCTAATGAGCTAGTGTGTTGGTGGTTTAGCATGACTAATGGCTCACATCGCTAACAGAGCTGTCTGGGAGCGAGGAAGGGAGCAAAGGAGAAATAAAGAGGCTTTGCCCGGAGTGTTGTGAAGGTATAAGACAGTCAGAGAGGAGAGTTGCAGGAGATTGCGTTGTTAGTCTTTGGGGAAAAGGAAAATACAGTTGAGGCCTGATTCCCTTGGCAGATACGTTCACAAAAGCAGAGGAGCAAGGCAGAGGAGAGAAAATTGCCTTTGAAAGTGCAGCGGTGAATTTGAGAAAGGACATGCAGCACTTACTCCAGCACACTCTTTAAAAGGGCTTTTTATGAAAGAAAAGGTTATGTGTTTGTGTAGCGCTTTGTGTTTTTCTCCGGTAGTTGATTGATACATAGTCTTATTGAAAAGTGAAAGGGTTTTTAGATATTGTATATATGTAGCTTTTACTTTCCTTTTAGTATTAGATTGAATAGAGAAAGAAAAAGGTGTTAGTGTGTGTGTGTGTAGCATATATATATGTATTCTTTCTGGAGTAGTAGTTTGATTTATCGTCGTGTCGATGAAAACATGGGAATCGGGTTTGCCGCACACGTGTTTTCATTTCTTACCCAAAATCCGACTTCCAAGTTTGCTTTAGTCGACTTGAATTGATTAAACTTTCTTGTCACTTATTTATTTAGTGCGGAGATGTTTTGAAGCCCGCTACAAGTACTCATTCCTTCCTCCTCCTCCTCTAACCCTACGCTTCTGGAGAGTGTGGAATTGTTGATAAGTCGTCTTGGCAGCGCGGCGAGAGTAATCATTTTCCTCCAGATGTTGGAGTTTGGGAAGGAACCAAAAGGGAGGCGAGAGAGGGAGGGGATCCGAGAGAAAAACCAGCTGCCGCCACTACCAGTTCCACCCCTCCACATGAAGTCATCTACTCCTCCCTCCCCGAGGCTCCCAATACCACCTCCTCCACTCCAGTCTGCACATTTTTTTTTTCCTCCCTTCCCCTCATTCTCAGTTCTACACATTCTGCCTCCCTCTGTATCCCAGGAGGCATCCAGGGCAGGCTGTGTTTACTGCTGAGGTAATTGGAGTAGTTTGGAGAGAGCGTGACCCCGGCCCTGCTAAGGCCTAAGATATGTGTGCGCTTGTGTGTGTGTGTATGTACACACATGTGCGCATACGCCTGTTTGTGATGACTGGCAGTGAGGCCAAGGAAGGAAAGCAGGTCTTAGCCAGTGTCAGCCCACTGGGGAACAGACAAATTGGTTTTCACTATGCTGTCTGTCTTTTTCTTGTCTCATATTCTCCCGCTATCCCTTCCTTCTTCCCTGCTTATCTCTCCATCTCTCCACCACCTCAAAGATTCATTCACGCTTTCTCTTGTACTTGGTTCTGCAGCGCCTTTTTCTCCTCCCGGTGCTCTTTTGTTCCAGCTCTCCTTTTCTATCTCTCCCTCCGCTCATCACTTCATCTCTCCGAGCTGAGCTGTTAGTTGAGCTGAGCTGCACAGACGGCGACTCCTGCCAGATTTGAGCAAAAAACTCCCCCTCAGTTGCAGCCATAGACATGAGCAAATTTATCCAACCTAATCCAGGCGCCTGTTGTGTTTATCTGTGGGTGAGATGGATGGGAAAAGGGCCTGGAGTCGGGGGTGCTGGGGAGAGCGAGGGTGCAGCCCTGTAAACGCTCTCAGACGGCCGCTCATCTGTTGCTTATTGTCGTCGACATGCACACATAGCATCGAACATTAGCTCTATTGTCTGTAACAACTGGCATTAGCTACAGTTTGTTTGTCTTCAACATGGGAACACAAGCTTTGATCAGAGAGAGAGTGCAGCATGACAGTGATTTAGCATGCATCTAGTGACCTCATCGCAGGGTTGCCGGGTAGCGACAGTGGGACACGGCTCACCTACTTTAGCTCATCGCACTCCCGTCTCCCTTTCCCTCCCTCCTGCTCCTCTTCCCTCCTTCCCCTCATCCCTCTGTCTTGCTCCTCCCTGATAGCTTTTACCGCTCCGCTGATTTCACAAATAGGCCTCATTGATTGAATCTGATTCTTGTGGATAGAGCAGCTTTATTGAGTGGCTTTTTCGCTGATGGACAGGAGCGTGCGGGTGTGTGGGTTTGTTACGCACATGCATGTGTGCATGTTAGGGATGATAGAGGAAAAACTTCCTTTCCTCATCCCCTCTCATTGTATAATTCAGCAGCTATTCCTCTCTCGGGATTTCCGGCCGCCAGATCATTACAGACACACACACACACACACACACACACACACATGCGGCGTGCCTACACACACGGTCCTAGTGATGGCTGCTCTGTTACGGGCGGTGCATGCTGACTGAGGAGTCTGTTAATTGTGGCGACACCTTGAGCTAGGCGACATTAAAGCGTTAACTGCTCTCTGTGGCGCTGTTCATCAAACATTCATCTAAGCTGTGCTTCTGCGGGTAGGAAGCCGGCCCAGTCCACCCAGGGCTACACCACTTTAGTCCACTCCAGCTGTGTCACCGGCATTATCTTTTGGTTTCTCCTGTCTGCAGCCATTTTTGAATCTTCCATCTTTCTTGTTTTGTTGCTCAAAAAAAGGACCACTAACGCTGCCCAACAATCCACACAGAAAAGAAGGGAAATGTTGCAGTAGGGAATTTGTATTTTTGACGGAGGGAAAATTAGCTTGTTTCACATGTAAAACAGGAGAACGATCTGTCGGGGTTTTGGGGGGGCTTTTCGCTAACAAACTGTGTTAGCGTGAAGATGGAGCTATATCATCCGCACTCCACTGGGGATACACACATTTCACACACAGCAGCGCACACCTCATCCTAGCAGCAGCATCTGTGCTCTTCCCCTCTCGCTGCCCTCTATTTTTGTGTCTCTCTCCTCTCAACAGGCAGCGTGCCACCTACGCAGAGCTGGATGGATGGTGGCACCCTCTTGCCCCGTGCCCATTTAACCCCCGCAACCCCGCAGATCCATCATCATACAACACACACAAGCAGCTCTAACACTCATATTCCAGATATCCCATATCCCTGAGCTGCAGGCTGCTGCCGAGCGACCCCCATTGTGCTCCCTCTCACTCATACAGATTTGTGAGAGAGACCGAACCCACCTCTAACAACCCCCAAATGTGCTCATTATTTTGTCTGAATTTTAAGATTACTCTTGTCACAAAGTATTTTAAGTGTAGCCAAAAACACTTATGCTGCAGGAATGCACCTTATTCACGAGGGCTTCCTGCGCTTGATTTATGCCTTACGGACGCTCACCGTCAGCCCCAAACTGTCTGACGGCCCACCGTCGGCTTGGTGTGTCAGGGCCTTAAGGAAAAGCTAGCCAGCAAAAGACTGGTTTCAGCAGAGTGGATTGTGTTTATGCAGCTCTCTATATAGTGAAAGTAAAAGGACAAATGTTTGATTTATTGTTGCCACAAACATGTTAAGCTTTTGAAAAGCATGATAAGACATTCATTCAGCCCCCTCCATGATTTGCATCTGGTGAAGTTATGTTCTTATTTTGTCTAGTCTTTTTGTCCTTCCTCGCCTCATTTCTCAGTTTTGTCTAGCAAGTCGGCTTGGCCCACTTCCAAAGAGTTTGTGGAAGACACACACAGACACACACACACACACACACACACAAAGACTGAAGGAAAAAACAGCTGTTTTGATTCGTGGAAGCAAAATATAGCAGACTTTTTTTTTGCTTTCTTTATTGTACAAAATTGTAGAGGTCAAGATCTGATTTAATTTGTGATGTAAATGGTAAGAGGAACGCAGAGGAGACGAAGTAACAGAGATTGGAAAAATAAATTGTATTCAATAGTGTTTACTTTGCTCTCTTTTAGGTGTGATAGGCAGCTATTTCAGGGCTCGTTCATCCATGCGTGCAAGTGTTTACATAGAGATCGCAGCATCTAATTAGTTGTGATTTTGGCTCTCCATTGAGTGGGCTTTACTTGCCAATATTAGCCATGCTAGCCATTGAACTGGGCCATGCTCAATTAGTCTGGTCCTGGTTATCATTGTTGACACTGCATGTCAAGTGGCCCTCGCTTCACCTCCAAGGCTGTTAATGAGGGAACAAATTGAGGCTTGGCAACTATTTAACAGCTACTTGGGTGTGTTTGCGTGGTTGTGTGTACGTTTTAGAAAAATAGTGTTCAAATTTCTACCTAATGTGTTAATTGGAACAACTGAAGTTTAGTCTTTCATTTGATATAAAGTACTGTGTTCACAATTGTACATTACCATGTTATTTTGAACAGAATTAATTGATAATTAGGGCGTATTAGGTACGATTGATCCGTACCGTGACCGAATACGATTGCCCCCTCCCCACTCTCCGCCGCTCAGCTTTCACATTAGTAATGTTGTTCTTTCCCCGAGTAAACTCGCGTCATCATCCACGTTTAATTGTTTATGTTGAGATCAGCTGTTCTATCGGCGGAGCGTCGTAAAAACACTCGATTCAAACTTGACAGAAACAAAAGTTAGTCTTTCCAATACCAGCAACTCTGGTTTGATCGAAATAAACCGTTATTTCACTGAGTTTGATGTGAAAATATGTCTATATTTTAAGGACCTTTTCGCCTGCCTTCCTGCCTCATCACCCATGGCCGTGCAGTTCAGAGGATGAGATTGCCGCATGCTGCGCGTATATACAGATTTCGGAGGAGACCGGCGGCGTTGATAAAAAAGCCTGCCCCCTGACTGCTAACACTACTCACATTAAATAGCAGTCCCTTTCCGCGTTTCGGTACAGTTGACTTTCACACCTGATGTGAACCGTACCCAAATACACACAAACCGTACTACAGACCACCTTTTCAAGTTGACTCGAGCACGGGCCAACAAACCGTGCCCGAATAGTACGGAGCGTTAAAACTAATCAAACAAACTGGACTTTTGGGTTCAAGTGCACTCAGATCCAGGCCCGGGTCCCTGATGTGAAAGCACCCTAAGATTGTAATTCATTTGTAGAGTATCATATTTTTTCAGCTCTGTGATGCAAGTCATCAATCATTGATTACCAGAGATATTTGAATCATGTAAAGTTTCACCACTAGTGTTTGCATTACTGGCCTTTTTGTCTGTATTTGCAGGGAAAAGTATTGTAGCTTTTTTTTTTGTCGCTTTTGTGCTTTAAGACTTCCCCCCATTAAAAGAAGAGAGAGCACAGTGGAGGGAGAGACGGCAGTAGAGAGAATTTCCTTGCTTCATTAATTGGCAGCTCTGTGGTACACTAAACATTGCACACACTGAATATTGTGACTGCTCTGAAGCCACTGCCTTATATTTAGTCAAGGGAGACCAGCCTCTGTCACTTTTTCTCTTGCTTAACCTCGCTCTTTCTCTTCCTCTCTCTGTGGCCGTGTTGAAGAGGAGTCTCATGGGAGGGCTTAACTCTGAGCCCTCATTCTTTTTTTCCCCTTTCTTTTCTGCCTCCCCCTTCCACGTCTTTTCTTTCCTTATCGTCGTCTGAATAGAGCAGCATACTGTTGTTAAACTTGGTCACACTCTGTGCAGAGATAGAATAGAGAGACGGAAGAGGTTCAGTATCGTCCTTTCCTGCTTTTATTACTGCCACCACTACTAACAGGCTGCTCTGCCTCAATCTGTGATGCAGCTACATGCAGGTGCACGAGCCACCTTTCTTTTTATTTGTTGAAGTGATGAAGAAGAATCACATTTTTTAGCAGCAAAACGCATGAAATCAATAGTTCACTTAAGGTGGAACTGAGGTCAGCAAGGCTTCACATGCCTGTCTCTGCACCCTTCAGTTTGGAGAGTAATTCACATGAGGCCCTGCTTAAATTATGATGTACAACCTGGAAAATCACAGGGGCTTTTGTGTTGTCATGGTTATTGAGTGTTCGGTAGCTTCGGGGGAAATGGAGTTTGGGGGTGGAGGTGGTGCAGAAAGGAGAGGGGGGGGGAGGAATGGATGGGTGTGAGCGGGAGAGGGGGGGGGTGCTATCTTAATTGCTTTCCGTGAATAATTTCAGTCCCCTAATTTGGCGATAATGACAGTGGCTGCGGCTTTTGTATTTATTTATCCAAACATTAATTGACAGGACTGACATTAGCCAGGGCGGTTATTGCGCATTTGATTGCGCACAAGGGAGCAAAAGAAAATTACAGTAATTATCATTCTGATATGGATTATGAATATGCATTCCCACACTTAATGTGTCTGTCAGCATTTTAGGAACAAGGCACTCTGCCATGACAACAGCACTTTAGCGTATCTCCATCTCGGTTCCAACCGGTGCTTGTGGAGAACAGATGACGTGTATTGTGTAAATGATGGAGCTGCCCCGCTGTAGCTTTTTAACAACACCCGTGCATGTAGTTTGGCGAAATGGTCGTCGTGTGGATTGTTTCAATTGGCCTATAAAGGGGCCCGAGCTTGTGGAATTAATTGGAATTAGTGCGTGGTGTGTTGTTGTGAATGGACATTAAAATGTTCTGTTTTTCTACAGGCGGAGGGAGAAGACAATTTGAAGAAGATGCAGCTGATGGAGCTGGCGATCCTCAATGGGACATACAGAGACAACAACATCAAAACACGTAAGCGAGCCTCCGTGTACATACAGAATAGCCACAATTTACATAATCCATCTATTTTACACCATAAACAACTAATCGTTTAACTGCATTGACCATACTTAATGATATATTATATTTTCTGTATTGCTCATTAACTAATACTGTTTACCTTCATTAAATGAATGTGTAGTCAGACCTCCTGTGTACATACATCATATTATCCAGCAGACCACTCTCTCTCTCTCTCTCAAGCTCTCCAAACAATTCATGTTTACCTACCCAACTATGAGTAGGACAACTTCCATTCTGTTCTATTCCGTATTTCTTTCCTCTCCATCCATTCCTCCATCCATCCATCCCCCCCCCCTCCACACCTGCAATCCAGATGCCATCGCTCTGTATCACTTGCTCTTGGCGGACTCTAAACTTTCAGCACATTGCTCTACTCCACCTGCTCAACTCTGCATGTCAGTCACTAGCTCACACAGCTACAGCGTTTGCTCCTCAATCACCAAATGCCATTTCCACTGTAAATGCATCATCACATCTATGATATGATAAATCATATAAAGCCCAAACATTTGCGTTAGGCAGCGTATTAATCCAGGACTTATGCATTTACTGTCTGGATCATAGAATATAGGAGTAGAACGGTCATTTCCCATTCAAATCAACGTAGTAGGATGGTCAGACCGTCGTAGCAAGAAACCACCGGGGTGAGGTTTTGCAGTAGCTACCATAGACATATATGCATGTACATGTGTCTATGGTAGCGGCGACTAAACGAGCAGTGGAGTAGTAACGTTACGAGGCACATAGAAAATGTAAATTAGTCAAATTGAACAACTTAATGCTAGCTAGCGATCAAGTGGCTGGTTAGCTCTTGGGCTGGTTCCGCCAGGCTTTGGTGCTGCACTGATTACGGATAACGAGCCGAACAGCGGGCTGGTGGTTCTTAACGGTCCCTCCGCCTGGGGACAAGCTACCCAGCTAACTAGCCAGCCACCTGTCTCCGGGAGCTGCGTCCATTCTCTTCCCGCAGAGCTGTGACCACACACTTTACAGCCACACTGAACGTGGGTTCTGTTGTCACCATAACAACTAACAACACTAGCCATTTTCATGTTTACTAGTCAAATTACCGCAGTAAATACTTCAATGAGCCTTCTGCTCCTATGTTATTTCTGTGATGTGGTCATTTGGTGATGTTCGTATCATTCAAAATGTAATTTTGAACATCAGAAACTGTGTTCTTCTACATACTTGGGCTGTATACAGTGTTTAATTTCACTGTTTAATTTTCCTTATCTGCTAAAAATGTTAGCCATGATGAACTGGCCCACCATCTAGCCATAGTTATCACAGCGCTTGATTTAATTCACCTGCCTATGGGGAAGCTTACGGGGCACAGATCACGGCACGTGCTGATGCAGAACCACTTTGAAAAATGATTTTTTGTATGTTCATTTGTATGTTCTCCAACTTAAATGAACTGCTGACTATGTGGGGGGATCATATTTAGGCCAAAGTTCCTGATCAGTCTTCGGTGAAACCTGCTCCTCACTGAGTGTTTCTCCTCTACATATAGTCACCAGCTCTATTTCTGTTGGCATGCGTTGTTGTTTAGCTCACCTATGCCATTTCCAGTAGATGAATGTATTGCTGCCGTGGTGATTTGTATGCTTTTGAATGCATTGGGATGACCGCAGCATTTTGTGCTTCTTGTGTTTTGGTGTGAGGTGCAATTTTTTTTTTCTTTTTATTTTGTTTGGCTATGTTGATTTTTCCTTTTGCAACAGATTGTGGCTTTTGTGGTTCACCACCATGATCATTGCATGGACTAATTTTCCCTTTTGCCTCCCTCCTCTCCCCTCTCTACCTGCCACTTCCCGTTCCCTCTTCTCTTTCCTCCCTTGTGATTTTACCTTTCACTGTTCATCTGTGATTTATGATCAACCACACTACACTTTTATCTCCTCTTTCTTTCTTTCTTTCTTTCTACTCCTGTCCTTCGCTCTCTTGCTTATGGCAGCCACCCTTGCATTCTCTCTTGCAGCGGCGGCAGCAGCCGCTCAGGGCCAACGCCTCATAGCGGCCCCCAATGGTCAAGTTATGGCTCCCCAGGGACTCCGGCCCCCAACACCGGGCGGGGGCCCCATCATGAACCTCATCCGGCCCGGTCAGATGGCTGCCATGCTCCCCAATGGCACGCCCACACTGGTGCCTCCCCAAGATGGCGGGCTTATCTACACCACCCCTTACGACTACCCTTACGCCCTGGCACCCACCTCCCTGCTGGAGTACCCCATCGAGCACAGTGGGGTTCTAGGTAAGAGAGCCTGGGGAAGCATGGGTCCAGCAGGTACCACCTTTAGCCAGCCTGGACATGAGGGCTTGTTTTACCCCGGAGGGGTGCTGGACGCGGCAGCCATGAGCCACAGTCAGGACTTTTTGAAAGGTAAATATGTCGTGTCCACCTGAGGATCAAAAATCTGACAAACTCACAGAGTGGATGTGCTGGTGAAGTTCTTGGTAATGGGATGACCAGCTATGTGGCTCATATGGACACTGTATTAAAAAGGCAAAGGGGGACAAAAATGACCTTGTGAGGGCTAGTCTCTTGGAAAGTTCTCTTTATAATTTAGACTACGGTTACGTCACTGTTTTAGCTACGCTCTGGCCAAACAATTATGCTCTCAGGTTTAGATAGCCTCTTTACTGCAAGGTTCATATAGGAGCACTTGCCTCAGTGTGAATTGAGGCACGCCGACAGAAACACACTCGCATACGCGCAGCCTGCTCTCTAACCCTTTCATGCACTGGCCTGGAGGCATATTCAGTCTGGCGGCAGATCCCCTCGGATTTCTGCAGCTTTTTGAAATCATTTCTCTGCGCTGTTCTCTGCAGGCAGGCCTTGATGCCTGTAGATAGTCCCTCTCTCACTCCCACTGGGGATGTTCATTAAATTCCTCCAGTCTTCCCCTTTTTTCTTCTCCTTCCCCTCGCTCCATTGTCTTAGCTTCACCCCTCTTGAACTTGAGCTCTGTGCTAATACCTGACGCTCCCCTTAGTTTCTGTGTCAGGAGTACAGTTCAGTATGAGGGTCTATATGTTATATTCATTCTCAACGGTGCTTTAAGCTCAACACATCTGCTACCAAAGAGATCACTGAACATCAATTGATGAAATTGAGTTTGATATGAACCCCATATGTAATATTGAGGCTATACTTAACGAAAGCAAAGACTGTTAAGACAGAAGAGGCCTTTGTCTTGTTGCTTTCCAGCCTTAATTTGACTCCTCTAATGTTGTCCGTGGCATCACCTGGCAGCAGCGTGATTTTTAGCTGACCTGTGTATTTGACGTGCCTCTGGGAGTCATGTCTAGAACAGACAGGAGCAGCTGACTGGCTTTTCTCTCTTTAACTTGCAGGGTTACACCAGCTTAGTGCATTTTATTTACTCACACTATCGATTGGTGCCTTCAGCAACACAGGGCCCTGTGTGGAACACACTCGCTCTCACACACACTCATGCACTTCGGTTTCGGCTGCCTGCGCTACTGTATCTAGCCGCCATTGGCTTCTCTGAGAATAAAGACACGTCAGGCCATCTGCTTCTTCAGAGTAGTGTAGGTGGCTGCGCAGTCATCAGCCAAAAAAAAAAATCTTAACTTGACAACGCCGGAACAAAATCCTTGTGGAATTTTATAACTTATTTCCCATGTTGATTTATTTTTTTCCTAATTTCCTGCGCTAATTTTGTAGTGCTTGAAACATACAGTGACACGCCAACAGCTTGTTTGTGTCGTGTACACGCGGCCGTGTCAAGCACCCGCAGTAGGAAGAAATCAGTTGTGACAAATATAAGAGGGAAATGACAGCCTCCGCCGCCAGTGAGCAGATTGACCCGGAGAGAAAACGGTGAAAGAGGGGAAGAGAAAATGAAAGAGAGAGGGAGAAGGCAGGTGGTGTCTGGCACTATTCAATTACCATCAGAGCCGTATTGGATTTCCCCACCTTTCAAAATAAAGAGACAAATTTCTCTCAATCCCCCCTCTGGATCCCAGAGGAAGAATCACATTAGTTTTTTCCCAGACAGCCCAGAAGCCCGTAACCCTTTGCCTGCCCCCCCCCTTTTCAAAGAGTCCTCTATATAACTCCGAGCACTGTGGAATTTTATTACTTAAGTTATGCATTTCTAAATACCAAGTTAAAACTCCAAAAAAGGCGTATTATTTTTTTCTACTGCATTTTTCTACACGTAAAAAAAAACAAAGCTCTGTGTGGTGTGTGTATATGTACTATAATAATCTGTATTGTATTGTTGTATTATCCAAGCATTATAATGATAATGGTTAAAAATGTGAATGTTATTACTGTAAAAGATGACTGTTTTTCCCCCTGCTCAAAGTGAACGGTTTCTAACCTTGTGGACCTGTTACAATCTAGGTGCAATGGCTACTAAAGTGAGACGGCATGACACGCGGGTCCATCCTTACCAAAGGATTGTGACCGCTGACAGAGGTCAGTTTAGTCTCCTAGCTACACTCTGCTATGATTGATGACTTTCAATGATTATTATGCCTATTATGCCTCGATGCCTTAGTTGGGAATTTCTATATCGTCTGTATTGTATTTTTTTTGTTCTCCTTTCCCCCCCGCCACCTTTCCTACCCCATACATCCACACGCCAGCTAAATGGTTGATTGTGGTATGCACATTTTGTTTACATTTAGTACTTAACATATACAGTATTATGTAGATGGTGTATATGTCAAAGCTCAGGCAAAAGTGATCTGAACAGCTTTTGGTTTGTGCAGCTGTGAAGCCAGGACAGGTAGTACAGTTTGCAGGCAGTGTTGAAGGTGTATAATGACATTCCTCTGATGTGAGATTAGAGCCTAAAATGGGGCAGGCTTGTTCCCATACATGATTTATCTCCTCGGCTCGTAAGGAGCAAAGAGAAAAAAAAAAAAAAAGGAGAAGTATACTATTTCTATACTGTATCTGAGAGACCTGGTGGGCAGAAGACAAGTAGCCACGCTGCTACCACGCACCATTTCACCTTGAAAATTTAAAATTTATTTTGCATTTTTATTTTTCTATTGAAGATTAAGACACGCACAGACATAAGCTGAGGTAGCTCGCATTTCTCTCCAGTGTATTTGCAAATAGATTGAAAGCTAAACAAATTAAATATTTCAGTTTGTACATGAGGTACTGTCATTTTATATTTGAGCATTTTATATCAAATGTATTTATGGTTCTTGTGTATATTTATATTATATAAAAATATACTGCTAAATAAAGAGAAAGAATCGGAAAGCATCGATTCATCTATTCATTGCACATTTAACACTAGTCACAGTTATCGCTCACATAACATTAGCGGCCACTAATCACACTGTTTGTAACTTAAAGACACTAAAACACTAGATTTTTTTTGTCTGTCTGTTCGACCTCTCTTTGCTTCTGTTTTTGATTTTTGGGGCGCTCAAATTAAACCGCCAAGCTTTACCTGATTCAGGGTGGGGGCTTAATAGTTGGGGATCATGACGCAACGTCGTCATGATTATAACGAGATTAGCCGGGTTCATCTCACATTTGGCGATTTGGGGATTAGGACATAAGAGATTGCATTCATTTTATTGTTAAAATGATGTCATTCCAGTCTCTTCTTGCTGACACTAATATCCTTTCTATCTTTTTTTTCTGTTTGTTTTGTTTTTGTTTCTAACCACCTAGCCGCCACCGGCAACTAACACATGACCTTCTGACCTCTGAACTCTTCACCCAATGACGAGCCGCCCCAAGCCTGCCTGCTGATCAGTTAACTGGTAATTGCCTTTTGCTAGCCTCTCGGACGCAAGTGAGAGAGAGAGAGAGAGAGAGGCGCCTGCCCGTACAGTTACCCTAACACGTTCTGACAAAAAACTAGAAACCAACGCAGAATCTTCACAGAAACACAACAAAACCCAACAACAGTTGTGTCATTTTTTTCCCTCTGTTCATTGAGTTCAATTCCCATTCTTTCTCTTTCTTTTTCGTCATGAATCATATATTGGGTGGATGTGTTTGTGGTATTACTCATGAATCTGCACTGAATTATATAGCAATAAAGACCCCAACCTGCCCACCCACCCACCCTCCCTCCTTTAATCGCTCTAATTTGGTGACCTCACTTGAATCAAATCAATATCTATTTGACGCAAAACCATTTGGTTTCAGAGTAATGATCCCACTCCCTCTAAAAAAAAGCAAAGAGCCCCCTACCTGTCCCACCCTGTTCCGACACCCACCTACTAGGAGAGAAAAAGAAATAGAAGGAAAGAGAACATACACTCACATTAACTTGTTTAATTTCTGTCATTTTTCACATGTAGTGCAGTTTGTTGAGCTCTAAAAATTGTAATTATGAGCTGACACATTCTGGGTGTGCCCCTCCAAACAGCTTTCTGTCTGTTTTTTTTTGTTAAAGCATGGCTGAAATGATTGCAAAAAAAAAAAAGCTTTTTATGATTTATGTGTTTTTTCTTCTGGCTTTACTTTTCGAGTCATTTTTCTCCACTTGATTTTGGTTTCTCTGTTGTTCACATTTGACTAATTAGCTTTGCAAAGAAATTGACGAGCCAAAATAAGGCAGGTGGTTATCTCTGGAAAAACAAAAACGCAATCTGATGTTTTTTGAAAAGCAGGCTTTGCAGAAACTGAGAAATGATGAAGGGCATGATGGGAAGGTCACTATTTGGGCTGAGGGGTCCGTGTGTGTGTTTTTTTTTAATTAATACTACAATGAAAGTAGGGTGTGCTGAGGCTTCGGGGACATTGGAGCAGAGCTTATTAGCTACTGACCATTGCTACGCCCCCATCCACACTACATCCATTATACAGTGCCTGATGTATTTAGAAAAATTCTCTCAATGAGTTAGCTGAGCTGTGATCGAAAAGACAAAAAAAAAGTATTAAGTGTGCATATTTAGCCAAAGGGTTTTCCAATGAATTATATATCTGCAATTATGCATCTGCCTCACAGAGGGCTCTCTTTGTGATTTTAGAGTTTGGAAGGGTGTGAATTTGTGGTGCCTGCCTTCAGCTGGATCAGTTAGATGAGTTTTGACCCATTAATGCTCTAATTTTTCTGAGGAGGTAAAACGCAGGCTATTAACACTAAATCAACACAATGACAGTACATAGCTAGGGGGATTGAAGTTCTGTACATAAATGCTTTTTCATGAGGCTTCTATATTGAGTTGTTTCATCAGCCACATTTGCCAAAAGAATGTTTATTTCTTTATTTTTTGCATTTTTGCATCTCAACATTTGGCCATTTTTTTAAGTGTCTTTTTATTTTGAACCCCAGTCATCAGTTGGGGCATCAGGTGGGCATAATCTGAGCCTTCCTGACAATTAGAAATCATATTTTTGTTTATTATTTTAGCGATGAAACATTTATTTTCAACACAAGACGAACCCTCCAAAAGCGCATCCACAATGTGTCACATTTCCCTGTGATCGTAGTCTAGCTCCTGAGCCCACAATCTTTTTTGTTCAACTCTCTCAAGAAAAAATAGGATGTGAAAGCCATGCCTGCCTGTTCAAATTGCTTTATACATACGTCTTATATATATATATATATATATAAATATAAATATATATAAAAATGTAGATATCTGTCATTGCATATACAAATACAGAAGAGAACAAAAAATAGATAATTTTACAGGGTGCTGGAGAAGAGAAAAAAATTGAAAAATCTATTTTTGGCAATTTTAGCTTTTGATACTTTACTTGCAGTTACAAAATCTGAAAAAAAAAATTAAATAAAAAAAAAAATAGGGGGAAAACAGAAAAATTGAGTGGGTGAAGAAAAAAAAGTGCTGTTACTTTGGATACGATTGGAAAAGGAAGACGAAGACCAAAACAGTCATAACCGTGGAAAAAGTTAGCGAGGATCAGAGCGAGACAGACGCCTCGAGAGGAGTTTTAAAAGGATCAAATCAAAGTGCCTTATCAACAGTGGTTTCTGTTTTCTGAGTATTCCAGTTGTGTTCAATAATATCCAGCACCCACCGAGATGGCGCAGAGAGGAACGGCTAGTGTTACGCGCTCTGAATAGTCGAGCAGGGTAGCTCCCACCGTATCGTGGCGTTACCCGAGTTATTCTATGCAAAAAGAATAGCAGTCGTTTTGACCAGCTAAAATATGTGCCATGGTTTTGTCTTCCTGAAATTATTATTTTCTTTTTCCTTTACTTGATGGCCCTTTACTCTGCTGTACGTGCAGGTTTTTGTTCTCTTTTTATTTAGAATTTTAAAATGATCATATGAAATATTGTCTTGATTTTTGGTGACTGTGACTAACTTCCTAGAACAAATTGAACTGCCAATAGCAATGCAGTAGTCTGCCTCAACATGTTATGATCATGAGCTGAGAACAAATACATAAAGGGGGATGGATATCGGGGAAAGAGGGGGGGAGTCGTCCCCGTTGGCATTAAGCCCGTTTGTTTCAACGGCTGAAAACTGAACGCATCCAGTCCGCGTCTCTCGATGTCAATTTGACAACAAACTATCAATACAATCACGAGATTTAGAACGGATGGATAATGAAGCTCCATTTCACGGCCAAATAGTTTTCAGTTATTGAAACAACTGACAGTTTATTGCTGGAAGGTGAAATAAACTCGTAATATAACTGAGGAATTTCTTAGATCCCAATATTACCTTTGGCAGTTTGTTTTTCTATTCATAGCTCTTTCATCATGCTGTTACACCGAAAGGTCAATGAATTTTTTTTTTTTTTCTTTCTCAGTGTTATTATTTTAAATTGAAATGCAATATTAAAGTGGAGCAAGTGATGGCTATTCAGCATTTGACAGTATTAAGAAAATTCCCTCTGCAATGTTACATTGTGAAAGGCTGGATAAGTCCATCAGGTGAAAGGTTAACTCTATACCTACCGTATTCTCTCTGGCCTGCCTACTACATGTATGATAATGTAATTAACAGCCATTGTTACAGGTTTATAATGTATTTTTCTAATCTCATTTTATATGTATATTAATCATGTTTCTGAGTGCTTTTTTTTTTTTTTTTTTTTTAATGAAACCCACTTCCCTCCCCTTAAAAACGCCCCCTCTCTTCCTCCCCTCCCCCTCCTCCCCCCTCTTCTCTTTTACATCTTGAAAACTGTCTCTTGTGGGGAGTGTTGCCTTTTTCCCTGTTATATTTTGTTTTCTTGCCAATTCCCAGCTTGTTTAACTCATTAGCTACTTTATTAGTTTTCTTGTCATAAGTATTTTTACATGCTTGCATTTAGTTTTCATGGTGTATGCTGTTATTTTTCTTATTAACCTCTTGGCATTTATTTTAATAAAACATTCTTAGTAAGAATTTTACTAACTTGCTGATATTTTGTCTTGTGTTTTTAACCAGTTTCATGAATGTATTACCTTGGTCTGGTTCACGGACTAACCCGATTAAAACTGGTGTCTGGCCACCACTCACACTGACTGATTCACACTAAATAAACACACGCTGTGCACATACAACACATGCACACAAACACACACACAACCTAACTGGAAACTGCACGAGTTGATAAGCGTCCCTCACTCCCGCTCACGCACTCTCACCTCTGCACTGGAGAAATCTGCTGACACTCTTCATACTTGCCCTCCCCGCTCAGTTCCAACGCCGCTGCTGTGTCTCGTCGTCTCTGTTTTAGAGACAAAACTCTCTTGTTAGTTGTCCTGTCCTTCTGTGTCACTCACCCACCCCACGTGAGACGGCAGGAAGTGTCGCAGTGTCTGGGAGGGAGGGGGGTGTAGGCTGCATGTTATTTGAGGTTAACTTCTGGGTCAGCTGAACAAAGCACACTCTGACTAAAAGGGTGATTTGTCCAAAAAAAAAAACTCCTCCTCTTTCTCTAACTATTAGTGCAGCCATAATCTGTGCAAAAATACTGCAGATTAGTCATCTCAAAAGGATTAATTTTACTGTGAATTACGTAGCGAGCAGGACATCTCATGAGCACACATTGTAGATGTAGTGAGTTATGTACAGCGGACACATAGATGTGTGATAGTCTAAAGCTGTCCCCAGCCTGTGTTTTCCTCCATTGCCTCCATGGCTTGTTATGCCTGGATAGCAGCATTATAGTTATCACCAGCTGTTGTCTGTTTGGTGAACACTTCTCCCCATTCGGCTTATTGATATAATGGCTAATACTGGGCCATTTGGGAGCATCCATAATGCTTAGACACACACCAGTACACCATGCCAATATGAAGTACTTTGGGATCAAAACAACCTTACTATTCCTTCCAGTGTAAAATGCTGATATGGCGTTCAGCTAGCTAGTATTTATTGTTTTCCGTCTGAAACGCTGCCAGTGTGTGTTGTTCACTCTACTGCTGTGTCAGTTCACTCGTCCCTGGGTTCATTCAGCTCTCTTCTCTCTATTCAGCTTCTTTTTTTTTTTCCCCCTCTCCTCCTCCTTCACTAATTCAAGGTATTGACACTGACACACAAGCAAAAAGATTAACTTCATTAATCCCGATTATTACTTTAACCCACTGAGTGATGCCTCCAGATTTTCTTCTTTGTTTTCTCCTTTTTAAAGTCTGCACAACAAAAAAACAACTTGGCCTTAACTGTTGCAATTCTCTTCATGTCTCAGCAAGTAAAGAACAAGGAAGGATTAAAGGTGTCTAACATCAAATTTAACATTTCTCTCCTCTCTGAAATTAACATTTTTGTGTCTTTGATCTAAAAAAGAAACGAGTGTTTTCGCCTACAACACCTGCTAAAACACCAGCAATACTGGATTACCAGCAGCCAGCCTAAATACATTTGGTGCTGTAAGCCATAAGCTTTTTGTATTTATTAATGTAGGATTGGCCTTTAATGTTTTTGATTGGCTCCTCTGTGCCGTATGCAACTTGAGCTCCAATCCGTCCATCAGCAGTGGATATATTTATGCCGTCACGAGCCTCTCCTAATATATATATGTCCGAGAGGTTTGCCTCAACTGCCAAGCTGATGAAAAAACATTCTTTTCCAGAGCACAATGTATTACAAACACTGCCTAAAATAATGCATCTGTGAGTTAAAAAAAAAGTGCCTTTTTTCCTGCGATTGGAAAATATATATTTTTGTACTTTTTATCATGCAAGTGCCAATTTTCTGTCTTCCTTTATCTCGCCAAAAAGCTTTTTTGTTGAGCACAAAAAAACTAAATGCCCACGCTTTTTTATTTTTTTCAGCATATACTCAAAAAAATAAAATCTATACAAGGAAAGTTTGACCAAACATCATGCATTTGGTCATCGTTTCCCACCATTAAACTTCGGCTTAATGGATCCTGTTTTGAATTTAACTGAGAACTGTTTTTCTGAATGGACCACAGTATGTCGCAAACGCCTGTTTGCATACTGCTGGCCATCTCTGGCCAAGTTCTCAGCGCCTTCTCCAGAAATCTGTCGCAGGGCATTCAGTGCATTTATCTACTAACTACCTTTTCACCTGTCAATCTTTTATTTTTCTTCTGTTCTGTTTAACAAACATTCCTCCAATGAGTTAAACGGCAGGTCAACCAATCAGTATTGGTTTCAGCGATGTAGCACTCAGGTGGTTAAAGGGCAAATGCTACCAAAATACGGAATGATTTTTTTTTTTTTAGCCCCACTGGATTTTTGTGTTTTTGACTGTGATAAGTATGCATTAAAAGTAATACATCTTTTTCCTAAAATTATACTAGTATGGTATATACTGTAAGTTCCTCATCCATATAGTGGTGCACTAAAATCTGTGAGATTTTTTTTGTGGAGTTGTAAGTTTTCATGTGAAGTAGCCTTTGTTTTGTTTTTGTGTTACGTTGTTTTTATAGAGGGTTAGACTGAGAATTTTGAATAGGGGTGTAAAACATGTAATGCCAGTTTTTGTTGCTCACACCAAAAAAAAACAAAAGAAAAAAAGGAAAACAAATGTCATGTGTGCAATAAAGAACCATATTTACAAGCTTCCCTCTGAGTGCTCTACCTGGACTAGTCCTTTGCTTCTCTGCGCTCATGCTTCTTTATCGGTGACATCATGTCTTTGGATTTGCTGTGATTTGGGGGCATTTAAAAGGTAGGTGTGCCGCATTTCCAGGAAAATAAAATGTGAAAGTTCGACACTGGGAAAAATAGCTCTCGCCTAAAGCCCTCAAAGTGAGATCAAGCCCTCTCTTGGATTTTAGTGTGACGGTGGTAAAGTGTTGACCTTCCGCTGAGGGTCGCAGCAAAAGCTTTCAGTCTGGAGATGATATTTAGCGGTCAAATCCATTTCTGACAAGTCATTCTGGTGTCTAAACTGACTTTCAGCGTCTGAGTGTTTCACTCCAGTCTAGTCCAGTCAATCTTTTTTCCACCTCCAGCGTTCATGCATGACAGATGACATGAAGTCGTGTTGGCACCCGGTTAAAAGTTCAGACTTCTACTGCAAACTGAACACTGACACTAGAGACGGATCTATTTTTATAAAAGCTGACGATACACAGTTATGTGTCGACTGTTGGCATGTCACTGCTGTAAACATTCAACTCACCACAGAGGTCAACCACTCACTAAAAGCTGCACATCACACTGAATGGGCTGCAGTGTTTTAATGTTCACTAAACAGCAATATTACAATCATTAAATATCATACATTGGACAAAGCTTTTCTAACAGTAACTGAGATTCTCATATTTAAAATTCAGTTTCATGCCTCCACCAGTTAAATAAAATTGGTCGATCTCAGACTCTGATGTTCTCCATTTAACGCTTGAACAGCTCACAGAATACCTCTCTCACCGTGATACTTCCTGGCTTTTCCTAATTTTAAGGAGAACTGCTTCAGATTTTGAACATGATAATGACGCATTACTTCTGTTTCAGAGACCCTGGCTATAAAAGAGTAAAACACAATGGATTTTATATGCTCTATATCTGCGATTGGTGTTTGTCTCCTGTGCAGCACTACTCCTCCCAAATAAATCTATTTGGATTTCTGTCATTGGGGTTTTAATAGCAGTTTGTCAATAAGACGGTTAACAGTGAGTTTGACCTCTCTGGGGTCTATTCTTTGTCTGTGATCATAGACTGTATATAAGAAGAGGACGTACTCACCGTGACGTCACCTGTTGGTTTGTGGACTGCTGTTTTGAAGCCTTGAGTTCAGCATTTTGGCCGTCGCCATCTTGGTTATTTGCAACCAGAACTGACACGAGAGAGTGGAGCTAAGTACAACCGAAGACGTTTTCAGGTGACCAAAAATGTTATTATCAACTTTGATGAACTAAAAACACACTGTGAAAGGGTTAAAGTTGTAAGACGAAAACACAGACAACTCTCAGACCGGACAACGCTGTGGTAGCGACCTGTCAATTACAAGGTAACCACGCCCTAAAGCAAACCCTGATTTATGGTCTATTTGACTCTAAATGGGACCATAATTTACTAAATGTACATCATGCTGTATTGAAGAAGACTTGAAACTAGCGATTGAGACCATAAACTCATGTTTACAATGTTTACTGAGGTAATTAATCAAGTGAGAAATAGACTCATTTTCTCATAGACTTCTACTCAACCAGACTTCTTTTTGCAACCTAAGGAGTCGCCCCCTGCTGGATATTAGAAAGAATGCAAGTTTAAAGCATTGGCTTCACTTTTCAGGCCTCGGAGTTGCCCCGTCACATCAAAGCTCAATTTGTGGCAAAGGAAAAAGTTACCACTGCAATACTTTTTGACATGTACAAGGGCAAAAGAACATTTAAAAAAAATATTTAAAGGATACTAATATTGCAACTATCACTTTCACACAGAGCAATGAAACGATAAGGAAAATATACATATCTTACATCCATAGTTGTTGTCAAAGTAGAGGATTAATACTCAAATAATACACCTAATGTGTACACCTGGGAAACCTAATTTACAGAATGACTAAAGGTATGTATTTCTGGTGTTTCTGCATTTCCTACACGTCACTCCAACTGGATGCACACTGGTGTTCCTATACTCGATCAGCTCATGGTAAGCACAGCTGGAAAATTCATCAAAAACGTACAACACAGGAGTCCCTCCATGTTTCTTCTCTTATTTTGCAGTGTCAGTATAAGATGTTTGCTGCAGGCTACCTCACATCCTCCCAGACATTTACCCTAATTATCAAACACATCATGTCATCTCCGGGTTACCAGGGGGAGGCAGGTGCACGTAAATGTAGCTGCAGAAGAATCCTTAAACCTGCAATGAAAGTAATGGCAACCTGCCGCTCCGGTGAGTAATTATCACTTTCCCCTGTCAAACTGATGAGTCAGTGCTGCGGTCTCTTCCCATTTACACCAGTGCTCAACTCCCGTGGGCTTCCTGATGACTTATGACCTGTGAGGAGGTGATGTGAGCCAGCTGTTGTCACACCGTGAAAGTGAAGCGGTGCGAATGTACAGTGAATTCCCTCCCCCTTTGTTTGATGCAGTGATAAAAACAAAGGACTTTGAAGTGGACGTCTCATTACGGCTCAAGCTGGCAACTCTGCAGGAAAGAATCCAAAACGACAGGGACATGTCTTCCTCTCTCTGCTCCTCTCATCCTCTAGCTGGAGGACAGAGCTACTGCTGCTGCTGCTGAATAAGACAGTGGGGAGTAAACGGTTCGCGAGGGGGCTGCTGGAAGTGACTTTAATGTCATGCAGGAAGCGGGGAGCGAGAAAGAGAAGTGGGAGGAGGAGGGTGCTGATGGTGGCTTTGGCCCCCGGGAAGATGCATCAAAGGAGCATTTGTCGCAGAGACCAGCTGGGAGTCTAATCAGAGAAAGAGAACTGGAGTTTGTATGTGTGTGTGTGTGCGCGTGTGTGTGGGTGTGTGTGGGGTGCATTTGTGCGCATGTGTGTGTTTTTTGAAGGGGTAGAGTGGAAGGGTTGCATCAGTAGTGACAGATGAACCAGCTTCCTGTGGAATGAATATAGGGCATTCATCAGAGTGCAGCTGTTTCTCTCTGTGTCTTGCTGCCTGTGTGTGTGTGTGTGTGTGTGAAAGAGAGAGAGAGAGAGAGAGAAAGAGAGAGAGAGAGAGAGAGAGAGAGAGAGAGAGAGTGTGCAGTTGTTGCAGGTCTCAAGCTTAGATTGATGAATAAAACTCAGTAGTTTTTTGGGCACCTGTGCAGAGTGACACAGTCTAACAGCTGGATATTGTGTGTTTGCAGCTGATTGTGAGTGTGTGTGTGTGTGTGTGTGAGAGAGAGAGAGAGAGAGAGAGAGAGCGAGACAGAGAGAGAGAGAGAGTTATTTTAGAGTGTTCAGGAATCAGTAACTGAGACATTTTGTGACTCCTATTCTGAAATCCATCACTCTGGATTGTAAAGCGCAGGTGGTTATGTCCTCTGAATAGTATCTGTCTTTCACAGAAAAGCTATTGAGGACATTTCCTGCCTCTCTTTTGATAGCTGCAAAGAATTTGGCAGGGTAAGTGGCTCAAAAGTATTCATATAGGGGGGTAAAAACTCCTGTTATGAGATCTGATTTTATGATACTCATATTTGATTTGGCATCGGTTTTAAGCCGGATGCCATTCCTGATGCAACACCTCCATTCACAGTGCCGTGGGGGGAGGGATACATGTTTTGATGGTAGGAGGAAACCGACACAAACACAGGATGAACATGTAAACTCCACACATAAAGGCCCTGCCCAGTTCCCGGGGTATATGGGCTATAATCTGTCAGATATAATCCTAATGAATGAAATCACACCATTCTGAGACAGAAAAAAACTTTCAGTCACAAGGTAGGAGCGGCAATCAGTTTTTGGCAGGTGAAAACTGTTTTTTATGGGTTTTAATGGTCCTTTCAAGGAATTCCAGCTGGTAAAAAGGACTGAGTGGTTCATAGTCTGTCAGATATAATCGTCATGAACGAAATCAAACCATTCTGAGTCAGAAAAAACATTTCAGTCACACGGTAGGAGCTGCAATCACTTTTTGGCAGGTGGAAACTATGAGTTTTAATGGTCCTTTTAAAGGAATTTCAGAAGGTAAAAAGGTACCCCGGGAACTGGGTAATAACTTCTATTTTGACATGTTTTATTGTGGTTTGTCCATAACCATGTCTAATCAGACAGGTCAGCTGACATTTCCCTGCTCCGCCACTGACACACAAATGTCACTGTAAGAAGTCAAATCGTCGACCCGTCCGTCACGTCACTCCAGCTCGGACAGAGCGATGAATCTTCCTCGCCAGTCTGGCAGGCGGTCTAACTGCTTTTGCGCTGGTTTTGTGTTGAGTTATCCAGACAGGTGTGAATACTGCAGGCCTGCTGTGTCACCCAATGCTGACAGAGAGTGTCTAACAGGTGAGTGTGTGTGTGTGATGTCAGGTCTGTTTCTTTCTGTGGCCACTGTCTGCATGTGCATTCAATGTAAATAGAAGTTGGGGGTGTGAACCAGGAAATAACAGTTTATGTCAGCTCTACTATGGTGAAGACATACTGTATAAGGGACTTTTAGTGGTAGGAACATTTCTGTGTCAACGCAGTGAAATCGTCTGAGATAATAAAGATTGGAGTCAATTAAAATGTAAGCAGGTGAAATGTCCTCTCCGAAACTCTTCTCTTTCATCACACAAGATTATGACCCATCTGGAGCGGTTTACAAGTGGCAACCACGACTGACTGTTGACATTTAGGATGCACTTCCTAAATTTTCCTGGTGGCGGCGAGAAAAATTTGCCTCTTAGTGTCACTTTAGTAGTGACATTAGCTCTATTACTGCAGCTTTGAGACGACACGACAATAAAGAGTAACAAAAATCATCTTTTTTGACTTAGTAAACTATTTGTACAGTCACTTTATTGTAGACTATCAATTGATATCCATCAATAGTGGTCATTGCAACAGTAGTTATTTGCCGTTTTACAGAGAAAATTAATTGATGATGCACAGTAGGCCAAAAATAAATAAAAAAGATCTATGATGTTTTCTTTGTATAAATACCCCCAAATTACAATGCAACATCTGGTTCACCCTCCATTCAAAAATGAGCTCAGGATAAGATTGTGGTTTGTGTTAAAGTAAGTACGTCTCCTGGGTTTCCTGGGTGAAAGTCCTGGACTTTCTTGCTTTTTATACTACATCAGTTGCTCTGACTGTCTAATAAAAATGTGGATGGTTTGGAGTTAGTTAAATGTCTGGTGAGTCCCATACAGACACTAAAGGGTGCCTCGGTGCATCTGTATCAGAGATTGACCAAGTGGGGGGGGAGGAGGGGGATTTTTAATTACCAATGTCTGTTTTTGACATGCTTTATTTAGTATTTATGTAACATTGTGATTGTCTCCCCTTGAAAAAGAGATTTCTCAAGGGATTTTCTGGTTAAATAAAAGTTAAATAAACAGAATAAATACAATTTGTCCAGTTGGGAGTGAGAACTGGTTGTATTGAGAGACTGAGATGGTGCAACTACACTAACAGTAGTATCACTGATACTGTCTAAACAGGTTAAGTTGGTCTTAGGTCTTAAATTAGAGTAATATTTAGATGTTTTCCAGCATGTAATACTTCCTGCATCTCCTCTCTTATCCCCACGCAGCCTTCAGCCAGTAACAGCAGTCATTTAGACAGCTGTCATGGCTGACAGAGCACAGGTGTAGCTAATAACACTAATCATGACTCATGTTAGAGTCCCAGTCAGCCAGTCAGAGTCCAGCCATGTCACTAATTAGCTACACCTGTGCTTTTCCTATTCTCACACTTCTGCTGGGAGTAACAGGCTAAATGTGTTTTTTCTAGCTTCTAATAATTAGCGTGGCGTCGAGTATTAAGCACAAACTGCTATTTACTTTCTTGTTTTCATAAAGTTTAAGCTGCTCTACAACATTATTTAGTCTGAAGCTGATGAAAAGTGATGAATGCAAGAGAAGCAATCTACAGGGATTTGATCTCAGGTGAGCTAATGTTTAGCCAGCTAAGATACAACTTAGACATTTCTGCTAGCTTCATTACACTCGGACAGTTTTTTTTAATAGGCTGCCATATGATCAATGAATTCAAATCAAGTTACTGAAAACAATTAGCATTAGTAGATTTTTATTTTAAGGACTTTCTTAAGGAAGGTTATTATAGTTATTATTTTAATGTTTTTATGTCATTATTATAATAATTATCAACCACACAAGATATGTTTAACAGATGAAACCTTCATTGCACAACATGAGACCAATATCCTACAATCTAGTGTTAAATATTACAATTACACAGAAAGTTGTGACTTTCTACAACACCTGATGTTTGTTGTCAAAACTAAGAGACGTCAGGGCAAGTCGGCATCAAGTCGGACACAAATCTAACCGGCATGCATTGCGTGGCGATCGCCGGTGATCGATTCTGCCTGGCTCATCTCGAACGAGCCTAGTGCCATCCGCTGGCTGTTTACGGCAAGTGTCAGAAGATAACACAAAACACTGTAAAGTGAATAAGATTCAAAAGCCGAATTGTGGTATATAGTTTACAGTCAGACACAAAGATAGGCTAACGTTATGGCTTTCAATTTGCAAGATACCGGTAGATTAAATATGCAGTGTTAGCTGACGTTTTGTTAGTATTCAGTTAACGTAACATTAACGAGCTTATTTTTGTCTGGATGATTGTTTAGTTGTCATTTGGCTTGTAGATCTTAATGTCGTATACCTACCCGTTTGTGAACTGGACATATAGGCCTTCAAAGATTTTCATATTTTGACCTGCGGACAGGTGTTCACTAACACGAAACACATCAGTGACTGTAATGCTTGCCAAACTGTAAAGGTCCTCCTAATTCGTAAGGATCCATATCATAAACTAACTTCAGTTTTGTAATATATCGCTCCTTTGCCTCTGTCAGCTTCTCTTTATATGGGTATTTGTCTTTCGCACGTACTTCAGACATTTCTGATGATGAACGATTGACAGGTGACAGATAATGACCGTAGCTCTGTACGCTATACTCTCCAAAAATGCCAGCGCGCCCCAGAATGCTCCGTGATTCCCTCTAAGTGTAAATGATAGCAAACAGGTTGGCGTCCTGCCTGTTTAGTAGCATACAAGCTACCTCTCTCTGTGCTGCTTTTCATCCCTTTCAATGTATTATTCAATGTGACTTCTTTGCCTTTTGTTAAGCTTCACCGTGCTGCTTCTTGCTGCTTTCTGCTATTGTTGTTGCTGCTGTAACAGAGCGGCTTTCATGATTTGAAAATAGACTTCTGTGATGTGAAGGTGAACATCAGGAAAGGTGGTCACCCCGAAGCAGACAAGCACACAAAGTTCAAACTTTGTTTCTTTTTACACGGACGCTCTCAAGGGCTCTTTTGAAGTGAGTTAAACTTCCTCCGACCCGGCCCCCCTGTGGTTTGAACCCTGGCCATGTAAGCGTTATTTCCACACACTCATACATGAACACAAACACAGTCACAATGGGAGCCATAACAAACAACTTCCCTTCGTTTCATTGTGTCTGATACAGGCTGAGAATCTTTGTCTGGATGCAAGAATAACTCCTAATCCTACTTATCTGGGAATGAGTGTGTGCGTGCGTGCGCGCATACTGTACGACTGTATGTGTGTGTGTGTATTCGTATGCATAGCATGTGCAGGTGTGTTTGCATCAGGGTTCACTTTGAAATAGCACAATTCTGTTAGTGTGTGTCTGCATGTGTGTGTTCACCCTGGGAAATGAAAACGCTGACCCAATTTAATACACCTGTGTCTCGCTGCACTCTGGCCTAGCACTCAATCACACACACACGCACACAAACACACACCTCAGCCCGACTCCTGTGGAGTACAGCTCTCCAACACCACATAATCCCAGAGCACAGCCAATTCAAATATATGAGGTGTTTTTTTTCCCCCTCACTTTTTTCATTTTTTTCCACTTCAAAGTCAGAAAATAATAACGCTCCGACATGAAGATGGAGTTATTTTTATTCGTTTGCACTTTTCTAGAGTCACTGTTTTAATAATTATAAAACAAAGCTGCTTGAATTTAATCATCTCAAGTCGTTCAAACAAAACTATTCATCTGCAGGTGTACAACAAAGATATTTAATAACGCAGCGAGTATTAATAATGTATACAGATATAGAGTGGGAAGAGCAGATATAAATTATTCTGGTATTATTTGTTTTCAGATTTATGCTTTCATGTTTGTGTTATATGTCTGCTGTTAAGGATGCGCCTCCATACTGGGTGTGTTTCCCCCTCAGGCCAAGCTCCCAGCATGCCGTTCAGGACCCGGTGAGCTGCTCTGCGCCGGGTGACCTCACACTGAGCGGTAAGGTGGTAATGAACTTCCTGCCATCCCACTTCCACACATACACACACACAGACACACACACAGACATAATCTCATCCACATCCCCGAGGCACGGAGTGATGTCACATTAGCATGGTGCTATCTTTTCTTTAGTGTGTGTGTCGGTATGTGTGCGTGTGTTCAGGGAGACAGATGACTACATTGTCTCTGGATGTGTACTTCCTGTGTGTGTCTGTAATTAATCTGGGCATGCGGCGGGTGTAAACATAAGGAAGAACAGTTTTTTTTTTGTTCCCTTCTTTTTTTTCCTCTCAGATTAATCTGTCTTGTCAGATCTGCGTCCGCACTAAATCTCAACACACTGGCCTGGCAGGGGACTTGTGAATGCAGCACACACTCACACACAATAAAACAGAGATTTACTGTGTTGCTCTGCACATTTTTGTACATGTATTTGTCATGTTCTCTGTCAGGTTGTCAGTAGCCATGATTCTATTAAAATGCTACAAATTTTCAATGAATTTCCGAAGTTTTAACAAACTGAAATGTGAGTCGGTATTTGTTTTCTTCAACTACCTTCATGCAACATACATTCAAGAGGACGTGACAAGATTACAGCCTTGATTAAAGGAACAGTGTGTAACATTTCAGGGGATCTATTAGCAGAAATGGAATATAATATCCATAAGTCCGCCATGTTGCACCACCATGTTGCACAGAACGGAAAAAACCAAACACTGGCTCTAGAGAGAGCCTTTCACATTTTTATGTTAACTGAAGGCAACCGTGGTTCTCCAACATGCTTGTGAAACTGCGTAATGTGAGCTGCAGAGTGCAAAACCGTGGTACCGCCAGCTGCCGTCTGACTTCCGTTGCTCTTAAAGTAGTGTTATTATGGTAAGGACTTGGCGGCTTACATTACAACAGTCTTGGAAAAGGAGGAGTGAGCGGAGGGGTACTCAGTTGGTTGCAGTCTGCAACCACACCACTAGATGTCGCCAAATCCTACACACTGCACCTTTAAGGACTAACTAATACATCACAGCATCTCTGCGTGCTTCCCACCTAAGATGCATTTTGTATTTTCTAATAATCTACATGTACTCTGGTGTATTTTTAGTTACTGTGGTGATAGTGTGTGAAATGCAACAAGGCCTCCCCATCTGGACTATAATCAATTTTTGGGGGCTTTTCTATTGAAGTGGAGGCAGGATGCAACGCGTTCTTATCCCAACTGGTCACATAGTGTCGCTTTGTAATGCCCCTTGGTGTCACTTTACAGTAGGTGTAAGCAACAAAACCACTTAGTTAGGTTTAGGAGAAAACTACATGGTTGGGCTTAAAACTACTACGTATTTAAAGTGAAAATAAAGCTCAACGTTGTGAAAACGGGACACGAACAAACGGCTGATTGTAACGTGAAAGTGAAACTTAACGCACGGGACACATACAGCGGTCTCCTGAATGAAAGCCCTGTGTTGTTGTACCCATCCACCTCCCCTCCCGCCTGCCCTTAGTGTGTCTTTTCGATCTTTAAACTACATCTCTACACTTCCGGCGCACTTTCTCTCAGCGTTTACTGTTGCTGCGGATGGGTTTACATTGTAGTTAATGGAAAGCTTGGTGCGTCTCATATCAGCGCTAAAGGGTGCCTTGTGCAGCGGTATCAAACGCTGAAGGCTGTGACAAAGCGTCAGTATTTGACGCCCTGTGAGTGAGAATTTGCTGCAGGATGACATAAAAGTTATTTACTGTAAAAGAAGCAGAGGTAGGGTTTATTAAAAAATGTGTTTCCATCATCATATATTTATGGCATCTTTTCTTTTCCAATATGCCAACTTTTTTCACACAAGCCAAGCTTTCTTTTGCAACTGACAAAACACTTTAAAGTCTATTTAGTCGCTGCTCTGAAGCTTTTTGATAATATCACATCAGCAGATGGAGTTTGCCAGTTGACCCTGTTTCCAAGGTCAAGAGTAGACTTTGAACATCAACTTTCTTTTGCAATATTTTTGGCTTTTCCAAAACAAAACGTTGAGGCGTTTTATGTGTAAAAGAAGTGGATGAAACCAGATGCACAAATCTGTTGCATCAGTTTGTCTTTTTCAAAAGAAAGAACTTTTAGGAAGATTTTAGTTTTGGCTTTTCGTGCACCAGAGGAGCAAAAAGATGGATGGACACTCGTTAAATTGCTGTCCAATCTGTAACATATCAGTGTAGCTGCATCCTAAACAGGCTGCAGTTTCAACCCTTTCTCTCACCATTAGCCTCAGTTTTGCTGTAACTATAAGCACGTCTCCCTAAACGTTCGCCCCAGCTTCTCTCCTGACCTCCTCACCCCAGCTCTCACCCTCTGGCCTTTCCTCCCCCCTCAGCTGCTGACCCGCAGCCTGAGTTACGTACAGTATTTCCTCCCTATGACCCCCATTCGCCGTTTACCCCTCCCTGGGCCAGTCCCACTCCTCTGATCCAAGACATTACATCTCTAATTGAAGCTGACAGCCACATCAATTTCTCAGCCTGGCGTAATGTAGCACCAGGCTGTCACTGTTGCACACAGCTCTGCACAGGTTCAACTGCACCCTAGTGAGCACAAGGAGAGCTGTAATATTACCCTGATAATTATTAGAATGGCACATCTGGAGCCTTCATCAATACGGCTGTAATTGGCACAGGAGGGAGAAATAATTGTGCAGTAATTAGAGAAATGAGGAAATTTGGAGCGTCTAACCTCTCTCTGTTTAAGTATTGGAAGGCACTGTGTGGTTTTGGTTTGATGTTTTGGTAACTAATACCTGCATGTAAGCAACAGCATTACATATCTGTGACATCTGGGAGAGACGTTCAGCTGAGCATTGAGACGTCCGTAGATCTGGATGCAGTCGTGTGTGTTTGGAAACCTGCTGGTGGCAGAAGATGTGGGAGATGATGTACACTACTTTTTCCGCTCCATTGTTGGAAGTTTTTGTGGCATGATATATAAATTATACTTAATTATTACACAGCTTTGTTGAATACTCAATTCTGATTGGTCAATCGCGGCGTTCTACTGTCTGTTATTTCTTTATAGCAGACCGTTGCTATGGGGGCAGTTCTGATGTCGGACTCTGGAGGACCGTTTTTGTGTTGAATTATTGATTTCTTAAGTAAGCAGCCGTGTAATAAGTGGGATAATGTTCAGCTAGCGGGTCATTTTTGTGAAATAAACCCCTTCAGGGCGATGCAAAACCTGTCTGGGTTTATTTTATAACAATGACCGGTTCGCTGTACATTATCCCTTACATTAACTTCAGCATTCGGACACTCAAATAAAGTGACGTACAGTAAATATAGTGCATTATAATAAATAGTGTATGATTTCGGACATAGCCACGGTGTCATGATTGCAAACATTCTGTCTCAAAGAAGATTGTTTTGGACAAATGGACTCAATGCAACGGCTCCACAAGTTCTGAAATCCACCTTTGAACCATTTGTGTAATGTTGTTTTCTCAAAATGTTGTGTTTTGGGCATCTACTTACTGTCTGTGGATGTTTATCAGTGTAAACTGTGGAATAAGTCTTTTCCCCCCGAATTAATGTAGTAATTGATTTAATTAATTCAAATTTTATTTTCATTTTGTCCCTTTTTTCTTTTTTTTCATTCTTATTTCCTTGTATTTGTTTTTTTTTTTCAATTATTTTTTTTTTTCTAACAAGTGCAACGGTTTATAGCAAAAAAAGCACAAGTGTAACAACTTCCAGTGTCCTGGTCTGCGGTTGAAAAGTCTTTTTTTGCTTAGGAAGGTTTCTAACGAAGTGAAATGCCCCGGAAGTATCTAAGTAGCATAGATTCAACAATCATTCTCATGACACTTAATGGTACTGAGCCATCCTTTGCAAAATTTGTCCCACCTGACAGGTCAAAAGTGCTGTTGCTCCTGTTGCAGGATGTGTCACATCAAAAGAGATCTCACTGCTGTCATATGTGCTCTGATGGATGAGGCTGCAACTAACAATTATATATTATAGAATCTGTTTAGGTGGGAATTCAATACATTTCTACTTTTTCTTTTTATGTAGAGCACCCAACAGATATCCAGCGGAGGAGACTGTTTCCTCTAACGACATGCTGATTGTTGGAGGTAAGTCTGGGTTTATGTGCATGTGGGAGTCTGAGGCCACAGAGGACCTTGTACATGTCTGCTCTTATCACAGTCTGCATCTCTCTCTCTCTCTGTGTCTGTCTGCCAATATCTGCCCATCCAGCTTTTTCTGTATCGGCTACAGTACAGGCTGTACAGCAGCTCTCTCTCTCTCTCTTCCATTTCTTTCATGTTTTTCCACTTCTTCACTGCATCACTTTGTCTAACGGAAAGAAGAGAGGGTAAGGACTGACACAAGAAGTTATTCATTTTAATACCAAGGTTGAGGTATTTCTGCTTTGATTTAATTGGCACTGCTCCAGAGTGTCAACGAGTGCATGTGCATGTAAACTGGTCTTTAGAGACCAAGGTTGGTTGGTTTTATTATTATGAAGACGAGGGCGAGCTTGAGGAATTGAAAGGATGAGTCAACCTTGTTCACACTTTTTTAATCCTTTTCAACAAATGCAGTGTCCTCAATAAGTCGATCCCCTGACAATATAAGAGAGAGAAAAGTTCTCCGGCTAGAGCCTATATTGTGTACCGTCCCTTTGGTTTGAATAGAAGAATAAAGCACGACTGAGGTGTATTTGAGTTGTTCTGCATGATGTTAGCCACCCCATCCTATAAATCAGCTGTACCCAGCAGGGATTCCCTCTGTAGCTTTATCTGACATTGCAATAAGGCTGCATAATAATAATAAATAAGATATTTTTATAAGTGGAATAAGGGGCTGCTGCACAAACAACTCAACAATACAGGTTTTAGAGCGGCAAGCTTGAGAAATATTTGCATTTACTGAGCTGAACAAGATCAAACGTGTTTCCAAGGTCATTAGAAACTGTATGAGATGCAGCCCTGCCAGTGTAGATAAACCACCAAACATAAAAGAGTTTAATTAAATGTGTTATGCTATACTCCTGCTTTAAGTGGCTTTGAACAAACTAGAGGAGAAAATGTAAATTGAAGACTGAATATATACATAGATAAGCAGACTTTAACAACAGTCTGCGTTCGTCTCTCAAGTCAAGTCAAGTCTGCACACGTATGAGCGGCTCATAAAAACACACACACACACACACAAGTAATCATCATGAATAAATTCTAAAAATAAACCGCGACATGTGGACATGACTGCATTGCAAATCAACAAAAAAAAAACAACAGAAGACAATAACATCCGCTCTCACAATAGCTGGGCGTTTTCAATGAGCTATGTTAAGCACAGCTTATCGGCCAATCTGCTTTCTCTATCTCACACACAAACACACACACAGAGACACACGCACACACACACACACTTCCCCACCCAATCATGTAGGCCTGGGGCAACTTTTCATTAACGTTGTGGTATTACTTCAAACCCATTAAAATAGGACCCTCCTAATCTAAATCCAATAATTTGTGCATTTCTCCCTCCCGTTACTGGCATCATGCTTTCCTCTATCTAACCCAATACTAAAAGAGAAGATTCATTATCTCTTGTTTGGACAGGGATTATGCTGATCGGGGCGGCTTAAGGCAGAAGATATAAAGACTCTTAATAAAATTCTTCAGCCGTTGCAGCAATGTGCCATCTAATTTAAAGCAGTCAGACCCCCTAACACTCACACACACTCACACACACACACACACACACACACACACGCACACACACACACATACACCTTCCCCTTCCCCTTTCTTACCTAAATCTTAACATACCCTTCTTCTCATCTCCATTTCCATTCCGCTCAGATCATCCCTATTTCCTTGTCTTTTGTAAAACTTACATGGAAATGTTAGTCGGGGCCAGATTTATTATCATACTGACTTTCTACATAAGCAGCCCAATGTGAAAGGCATTTAATGTGCAATAAGAACGCCTTTCTTGCTTTTGGCGGTCATTTGTACGCCATGTAGACTGTACTGACTGCAATCAGAGACAGTTCAGAAAGGAGACGGCGCACTGACGGCGAGACGGTTTCTTGTATCTGTGTCATGAGGGTTTTCGCCACTGCTTTGCCCCTTTAGGAGACTATTAGTCTATTAGTCTATGAACTCCAATGGGAGAAGTGAACGTGAACAAAGATTATGACTGATTCTTTTGTCACCAAAGTAAATATTGGACCCATTTTTCACAAGCCACATATCTTCCAAACATTCTGACACTAAAATGGTATCTTTCAGACGGACAAATCAGTAGAAAAATTAACTTTGTTCGAGACCTTTCTCTGTCTGTCTGGAGAGACGAACACGCCATGACCATGCCCACTTAGACAGATGTGTATACCCTTTCAAATCATTGCCAGAGCTTGTAATGTGTCATCTTTATTATAGAGTATCTTCGCTGCAATGTAAACGCGTCCACATAAATATGTTATGCTCAGAGCGAGTGACGTAGATTAAAAAGCATTAAGGGCGCTGATGGACAATTACACCTCTTTTAACCAGGAGACCGGTGTTTGAGACCAGTGTTTTGTTTTGTTTTTTAGTGACATTTGTGATGTATTTTCTGTACTCATGTTATGTTGTTTCCGTACATATTTACTTAGTTTACGTTCTTATTTTAAGCCCAACCATGATGTTTTTCCTAAACCTAACTAAGTGGTTGTGTTGCCTAACTGTGGACGTTATCATAGTTTTGTTCTGTGGCGTACAAATTACACGCAGAAAGCTTAAAATGCGTCCTCATGACACACAAAATGTTGTGCTATTTATACGCCATCCAGTGTCACCGATTTGACATAAGATCATCTGCTCCTGTATAACTGTGACATCCCTATTTTACCCATAAAACCAAAGCATAGTCTAACATACATCATTTCATGTTTGCATCTTCAGCAAAACTGGGATCTGAAAAACAAAAACATGTTAAATTCTGTTTCAATATTAAACACACAGTTGATGTTGGCTGTAGAAGAGCAGAAGTAGACATTTAAGTTTTCTTTTTTTCTTCTTCTCGTGTCATTGCTGTAGTTCAGGTGCAGCTGAAGTGCCTTTTTATTAGTTTCTATTCACAGAAGCACCGGAGTAGAAGTGTGTGGAATTTAAATGAAGAGTTTCATTTCCAAAAGGAATCATATCCTTCAGCACATGAACTTCATCATTCAACACTTGAGTATTCAACACTTGAAAATGTAGAGCATTCTGTTTATGAGCACTTTTTTTCACTTTGTCTGCAGGGCACACAAGTTCAAAAAGTGCCGCAATTTTATTTTGTGCAATCAGTCATATTCTTTACGCTTACCTGTCACTGTTTTTCATCAGGAGGTGTAGAACAACACGGTGCATTTTTTTTTTCTTGTTGGAAGCCGAGGAGGACCACTGCGTTTGCATTTGATGTAGCAGATTAAGTCATGAGCGCCAACAAACTAGCAGCTCTGCAAATGTTTTCATGGTCATGGACATGCAAAGAGGAGTCTGGGGAGATGTAAAATACTTGCAGGAGGCATGTGGACGACTCAGAGTGGGTCTGGAGTCAACCGCAGTGCATCCATCCACCCTCCTCCCTCTCCTCGGTGGGTTAATGATCATAGGCCTCACCGCATCATAGTCCTTTGCAATTCAAACTCTACTTCATTTCCTGCCGCTGTTTATGTGGCACTGAAGGCCGCTTTTATGAAGGTATCTGTCTTCTTGATGTCAGCGCCATTTGACAATTCATTGTCAGCTGAATTGGCTGTGAGAATGATTGCTAGCCACGGTGCTTTAAACAGAAATATTATCAGAGGATATTTTTTTCTGGCTCACTCTCAGCCCTGCCTTTGTTTATTTGTTATTTACTTGTATGCCATTATGGTAAATAATCTGTTGCACAGTATCTGAGTGCAATTCAGTTGATGCATCTATTTGGATTTGAATTTTACTACAGGAGGAAAATGCAGATGTGAGTAAACAAAGGTTATCATTTGCAGAGACGGCGGAGGAGAGTGTGCTTAACCAACACGTTCTCATCTCAGCTCTTCACATACTGACACTTCGGCGTCACTTTTTGGTCACAGTAAACACGTGCTTAATGTTGTAAATTAGACAAAAACACTCGCTTAGGTTAAAAGGACTATTTGTAACTTTCAGAAATGCTTGTTAACAGCGACACCTGTGGCCGTGAAATCAACGAAAGTCAGCGTTGGGCTCGCGCTTGCTCGCTCTAAATATACCTGAACGAGCATCACTCAAAACAGTGAGGCGACACACGTCAGCTAAAAGCACAATATCACTCTATATTTCAGCTGCTTGGCAGTAATGTTAGCTGACCAGACGAAGGTCTCTCCATGAATCAATGCTGATCTTAGTGTTGGCTTTTCCTGCCTAAGTGCAGGCTGATGCAGCGGGGCTCTGCAGCATGTCTCCTCTACTCTCTCCGCCCGCAGCCGGAGAGCAGAGGAGACACCGGCACCCGGTCGGTAACGAGAGGGTAACATAACTCTCTGAAGAGCTCCGTTACTTCACAAGACGCGGGAAAGCTCTGTTGGTCTGGAGGAACTGCAGAATTTATTTCTGCACAAACGTCCCCTGTGCATTCACTAGATATTCTCAGAGCTAAACTCTTCTGCAGTGTGTAGTGAGCGCGCATTCACGTCTAGAGGTGGAGCGAGACAGCGAGGACGCGCGCGCATTCTGAGTGAAGGAGAGCATGCAGCAGAGACGAGGCTCCAGCCACACGCGAGCGCGCATATGCGAACGCGCATGTGTGACGACCCGCTACATTTATGCGCGTACAAAGTTACAAATAGTCCCTTTAAGGCAACAAAACCACTTCGTTAGGTTCAGGAAAAAACAACATGGTTAGGCTTAAAACACATTTTCTACAATTTGTACAGTGAAAATATGACTTGACGTTGTGAACACGGTACACGAACAAACAGCTGGTTATAACGTGAAAATGAAACTTAACGCAGAGGCCATGAACAGAGGTCTCCTGTGTGGTTGGACCCATCCACGTCACATCCTGCCCACCCTATGTGTAGGTCGTGTCTAGAAGCTAACCCAAAAATTGCGAAATCTGATCTGAAATCTGCAAAAACTGACTCGCTGCCAACGACCTAGCCTAACGTTAACTATTTGAGATCAATGCCTAACGTTAACCATCTCGCGAGAGTTTCCCAACTCATGGGTTACCTTCTAGACACAACCCTTTGTGTCTCTTTCGCTCTTTAAACTACGTCACCACAGCACTTTCTCTGAGCGTTTACTGTTGCCTCAGATGGGTTAACATTGTCATTAATGGAAAGGCCGGTGCGTCTCATACCGGCGCTTAAGGGTGCCTTGTGCGACGGTATCGAACACTGATGGCCGTGACAAAGCATTGGTATTTGACGCCCTGGGAATGAGAATGGCTTAACTATAATGGCTGGTGCAAAGCAATGCACTCACACACCGACACATAATGTAGGGTCAAATGGGAACCTGGGAATCACCAGTCATTTGCAGGCAACAGTCAACACACGTACACACACACCGATCCAATTAAGATTCATTATGTGACCAGGTTTCTAAGGTGACCAGGCAGCGAGTGCACGTCTGCTTCAGTCATCATTAATGTTAATTTACAAGCAAAAGTCCCCTCTCTCCCAAACCTGAAGAGCACTGGAGCACAATTTCAAAATCTTTAAAACAAATACATAAAATATGACCTGTTCCGAAAGAGAATCAATATTGCATGTTTGTCTGGAGGAAAGCTGCTGATGCATTTGCTGTGCTGACTTTTCCAATTTCTACATCTGAGATTACCATCGCTTTCGAGTATGCTGCTCATTTTGAAAAACAGAATTTCATTCAGTCGCTGCTCTAGCTGTATGCCCCGAGGCTCTGTGAGAGAGGGAAAGTGTATTAATGAAATGAGAGACAGACAGTGTTATTTAAATCACCTCAACAGCATAACCCGAGGCCTAACATGGGCTCTCTGCTGCTTTCCAGACCAGGGCCCTGTTCTTCAAATGTAACTTAACTAGTTCAGGCTAACAACCGGTTATCAGGCTAAACTAACCCAGTCTATCCGGATAATTTAGTTCTTTGAAAGCAGTTTGAGGATCAATTTGTTGATCCTGGATGAAGTCATCTTGGGTAACAGTGAGCTCTTATTTTTTGCTGCAAATTGCTGGAAAGTAGAAACCATGCAGCATTCATATCTGAGTGCTACTTGTCATTTTGTTTTACATTTTGCTCCAAAGTGTTTCCACACTTTCATCACTATTAAACAGCCTACGAGTGATACCTACGAGTGTTGGTGCATGATGTGTGAGGTTGTCTCCATGGACTAGCAAAGACACATTTTCACAAGTCTGTTATGAAACTGAAACCTTACCGATATCTCTCCAAAGCAGCTTTAATTGTATAAACAATTTTCAGCAAAGTGAGTTCTGCAGTTAATGGTTCCCTATATGATATATCAGAGCATTAATATAGCCAACCCGTTCTCACTCCCAACTTGTCAAATACCAAGTACCAAGTAAGTGCCCCTCGGCATCAGAAACCGACGCATGGAGGCACCCTTTAGCGTCAGTATGTGACAAACCGGGCTTTCAACAAACTCCAATGTAAACCCACCCACGGCATTAATAGACGGTCGGAGCAATTGACATAGTATAAACAGCGTGAGAGTCCGCTCAGGGCGGGCGGGAGGGGCGGTGCATGGGTCAAACAAACACAACCAGGAGACCGGTATTCGTGTGACATTAAAAGTAACGTTGATTTATTTGTCAGTCTTTAGTATCGTCAGTACCGTGAATCATGCAAGTCACTAGTCAGTGAAGTTAATGTCAACCGTGTGGAGGCAATAGAAATGATCCCAATCTCACATTTAATACCTTTTAATCATTTAATATAGGCTACATTTTAGTGTTCAAATGAGAAATTCCTATTTTAATGTCAAATTAAATGCCAGATGTTCTGACTCCATCAGTCTTTTAACAGGTAGAAACTTTTAATTAACTTTATGTATTTTTGCTCACAGTTTCTCACTAAATTTGGTTTGGCTTTTTTTTTGGGTTACAAACTTTTATTTATTTCAATTTTATTTATTTTGATCATATATAAGTAGGCCTGTAGGTAATTTCTCACATACATCTAACGGATTAATTTGACATTTAGAGTCAGCAGCGACGACTGGTAAAGACTGGAAACAGTTGGAAGCAGCCAGCATGGCTCCGTCCAAAAGGTAACACGATCCTACCAGCATCTTTAAAGCTCATAAATGAAATCGCGGTTGTTTAATTTGTACAAAAACCAAAATGTAAAAACAAGACATTGTGGTTTTACGCTGGGTTTTGTGCCAGGCTATTTCTTGGCAGGCGTAGTAACTTCCTGGATTCTCCGCTGGTTGCCGAGCAACCTCATTGTGACGACTAGAAGTTACTACTCCAACCAAGAAACAGTTTGGCACATAACCCTGTGTTGTTTTTACACAGCGGTTTTTGTACAGATTTCCCAAAATGCAAAGTCCTCCGAATTAAAAGACAACAGTTTTATGATGTGACAACGGTATCACTATGGTAAAGGTTTGGTTAGGTATAGGCTCAAAAGCAACTTGGTTAGTTTTAGGGACAGATCATGTATTGGGTCAAAATAAGCACTTTGTCAAGATTAGGGAAACATCGTGGTTTGGATTAAAATTACCATTTCGTGAAGGTTACAAGAGCTTTGTCGTCATGGAGACGATAATAAATATATGGTTTATGGGATGATCACAGTCATGTTTTAATAAAATCAACATTGACGGTCGGTAGGAACGAGAATCAAACAGTGGCCTCCCGTGTTAAAGTCTGATGTGTTGTTGACCCGACATCCTCCCTACACAGCGCTCATCTTACTTCCTCCTTTCTCTTGTTATAATTACTACGGTCGCTGCAGGGCTTTGTCACATAAACGTAAACATATGTCATATTGAGGCGCTTGTTAAATTAACTCATGCTGCCTTTCTTCTTGGGAGGACAATGCCAAAAATGCGTATTTCCCAGAATGTTAAACTGTTCCTTACTGTTTATAGCAAAGAACCCACAACAAACTCCCCATTACTCACCCTCTTTCTATAAAGTTTTAACTCTCACGTTTGTAAAAGCTTTAATGGTTTCCTTTAAACTGAAATTGCTTTCAACTCAGTTACGAAATGAAACTAAAGAAATAGAGCAAATAATAGATTTTACATTTTGACATTTTCAAGAAATTAACAACACAAAACAATGACAAATATTGTCCAGAAACCCTCACAAGTACTGCATTTAGCATAAAAAATATGCTCAAATCATAACATGGTAAATTCAAGCCCAACAGGCAACAACAGCTGTCAGTGTGTCAGTGTGCTGACTTGACTATGACTTGCCCCAAACTGCATGTGATTATCATAAAGGGGGCATGTCTGTAAAGGAGAGACTCGTGGGTACCCATAGAACCCATTTTCATTCACATATCTTGAGGTCAGAGGTCTTGAGGCCTAGATTTATTCATTTTTTCTCTATATTTTCACTTAAAATTGTTCATTTTGCACTAAAGTTCTTAAAATGAGAAAATACTTTTAATTTCTCATGTATTTAATTCACAAAGGAGTATACAACAATAGGCTTTACCATGTGGTTATTTCATATAGACTATTTATTTATTGAATTACCAGAAAACATGCTGCATATTGTGATATGAAATGACCTATATCATGATAGAAGATTCTGGCCATATTGCCCAGCTCTAACTCGCTACATGCATGACTTGTGTCCCCATTGTTTATCACAACTTAAAGTATCAACTTTGTTATTGTTAACCTTGTTAGCTTGTGCTACAGCTGAATGAACACACACTTTTCACAACGGCTCAACTGTGGACCGAGTATCCTGTTTGTGCATTCAGCAGGAAATCTCAAAGAACTCATCTGGTGTGTGCGTGTGTTTGTTTGTGTGTGTGTGTATATGTGCGTGTGCGTGCGTGCGGTGCCTTCTGCATGCCAAGACTTCAGAAGCTACCTGTTCTCCCAGAACAATTAAGCCAAGCCTCTTTACAGTATCTCCGCTCCAATTAATTTTAATATTTAAACAGCCATGCAGAGACTTCTGAACCCACTAACGCAAGATTAGAGTAAACTCAATTAAATATTGATGGCCATAAATAAACATTCTAATTTGGAGAGCCGCCATGGTGCGCGGTAAATCAAGAGAAAAAATGGTTTCAGCTGAAACGCTATGCTTATTAGCTGAGCAAATGTTGAACTGGGGGGGTCAGGAGAGGAGGTGAGAGGAAGGACAGAGGATTAATGTGGAGGGACGTCACAGGGGGCAAGTGGGAAGAAAAACAAGGGGACACACTGCAGGTGTTTCTGTCCTCACTGAGGAATTACGTCAGCTTTATTTGGAGGTGTATTGTACACACACTGTCTATTCTACGAAATACAAATCAGGATTACACTCTATCTATCTCGTTTTAAAGCTACAATCCATTACCGTCCACATGTTTTCACATGTGGACGGTAATGGATTGTAGCTACTTGGAAGTGATTTTTCACCTTGTTCTTTGTTAGTGTGGAGTGAAAAAAACATTTACAGACCAGCTATGTGTATATGCTGTAATTATAAAGTTGGACAGCATAGGTGCAAAACGTTGTAATGATTGTAACCACAAAGTAAGGAAATCAATTTATAGTTTTCAGTGTTTCACTACTAAAAATGTCTATATGTAACTACCATAAACTGTATATAAGAAGTGGACGTAGTCACTGTGACGTCACCCATTGGTTAGTGGACTGCTGTTTTGAAGCCTCAAGTTCAGCATTTTGGCTGTCGCCATCTTGGTTCTTTGCAACCAGAAGTGACACGAGAGGGTGGAGCTAAGTACTACCAAACACTGAATAACACTTTTTTAGGTGATCAAAATGTTATACTACTAACTTTCATGAACTGAAAACACACTGTGAAAGTTGTAAGATGAAAACACTCCTAGACCGGACAAAGCCGTGGTAGCGACCTGTCAATCACCAGGTAGCCACGCCTTAAAGCATACCCTGCTCTAAGGTCTATTTTACTCTAAATGGGACCACAATTTACTAAGACTTGAAACTATCAATTGAGACCATAAACTCATGTTTACAATGTTTACTGAGGTACTTCTTTTTGCAACCAGAGGAGTTGCCCCCTGCTGGCTATTAGAAAGAACTCAAGTTTAAGGCACTTCAGCATTGGCTTCACTTTTCAGACTCAAAGGTTGCCCAATGGTAACTACGTGAAGATTTCTGATTGCATATCAAGGACATTTTCAAATATCTTTCACCCCTCTATTGCAGATTGTACTATAACCATGCATTTCATATAAGCTTTTTACATTTGCTCCCCTATTAAAACACCCTGGTATCTAGTACTGTACTATAGGTCTTTCTTGTTAAACAGATGCATGGGAAGAGATCTACCATATATCACTGGGAGCAGCAGTAGGATTTTGTTTAGAATACGTTTTAAGAAACTGGGTTGTTAGCAGCTATAGCCAAGGCTAAGACAAAGAAATATACAAAGTAATACCTACATCAACTCACTGTCAGATCTAAGCGCAGTGAGAAATACAGCAAAGCAATGGGCATCCAGCATCAAAGATGTTGCTAAAAATAAGATTGCAGTTGAGATGTTTTTTTTTTTATGTTTGTAATGCAATTACTTGCGGGGTTGTTTGTTTTTTTAGCCAACCAGGTCTGTAACACAATAATACAGTAATGATTTCTGTCTTTGGAGGTTGATATACAGAAAGTCTGACCTGAAAGTATTAGAGGATTTAACTGCAGAACTCTGGCCTCACATTCAAGCTTCATTGACCTGCAGAGCACCGCGGTTGCGAAGGTTTATCACAGAAACGTCTTCTGTGACATTATAATATCCGCCCTTCATCCTCCGAGCCCCCGGAATAATTTTGTTTTTATCTAAAAAGGCTGGGAGATGTTACAGAACTTCCAGACAGAAAACAAGTCCTTGAGAGGCTGTCCACGTGCTTGGCTCTGACTGACAGTGAATCATTCATGGAGCGCTAGAAACATGATGAGAGCTTGATTAAGGACAGGGAGAGATGGGCTCCAATGTTAAATCAGTCCAGACTGAAGGCTGATTAGACAAGAACTTTTACATAAAAGACTGGAGGAGCTGAAATATCTTCTATCAGACAGTTCGCTGAATGCAACTCCACAAAACTGGCAACTTTTCAAATGCTGAAGGTCATAACATGCGCTTGTTTATACGCCAGCGCCCTCAACTCAAATATACAAACTTGTACAGATTATTTCTCATCATTGCCCATATTAATTTACTCGCAGTTTTACATTTATGCAACACGTCTTCAAAGCTGTGCCACCTACATGCAAATGTAGAATCAAAGGCAAACACATGTACACACAGACAGAGACACACACACACACATTTACAGACATTTTTTCATCTTCAAGCTCATGAATTCATAAGACAGTGTGTATGCCGAGCAGAGCCGGCTAACATGACAGCCTCCTGACAGCTCCCGTACACAGGCAGCCTGCTATGTGTTTTAGATATACAGTATATCTTGAAAGTTATTCAAGAGTGAGTGTGGGAGGTGGAGGAGCAGAAACACCACATGAATAAATAGAAATCAAACATTCAGCGGCGGTGGTTTTGGCACTTTGAGCGGCGATGTGGGGGAAGGTGTCAAGGGGTAAGGCAACAGGGTTTGACAAGGGGGCCACGACGGGCAGCAGCCGCTGTCAGAGCGCCAGGTGGTGATGCGTGAATTGGGGGGAAAGGAGAGGTGACGCGGTGGATTCCTCTGCTGGTCGCTGGAGAGGACTGGAGGCTGTGGGAGGGGCCCCTTAGCACACCGTCCACCTGTCAGAGCTCTGGCTTCACACACACTCACATGCATGATAGGAGACATGCAAGTGCCTCTTTGTGTGGATGCAAAAAGATACAGAGTCATTTAACAGGCTTTGGTTAGAAAGCGGAGAGAAACCATGACCTATGAGTGGATAATAAGAAAGGTCATATTCAGATTATATAAAAGGACACAGGAATTAAAAGGCCAAACATTTAGTGACATTGATCATCACGCAGCCAGATCCAGCCCACAGATAAAAATTGTAAAGCTGTGCGGTATGACTGGCAATATTGACATCTAAAATAAGTGATCACAGAGAAGTGACAGGGCAGGCTTACGTGGTTGTTTTGAAAAAGCACAGTTTCCCTGTATACACGCTGAAACACCAAGCTGGCATTTTAAAATTACTGATGCCTACAGCCCAATTGATTTCATAGCTCTGGTTCTTTGATTCAATCATAAAAAAAGCATAGATTCATTATCTTTCATCTAACATGCATGCTAGATGAAAGCATATGTGTCCTTGTATTTTTTTTTACCAATATTAATGTGTCTAGATACAGTATTAATGAGTTCTCAATATAGCAGTTTTAATTAGCTATAAACTGTATTTGGATGCAGCATGTTTACTAAATGAGAAGATAAATTGTCAAACACAAAGCACTTTCAGAATGACTTTAAAGGTTCTCTATACAATATCCAGAGCATTAATATAGCAGCTAATAACTCTATGTAAAGATATAGAGGAGTAATGTCTACCTGAGCAGAGAATGAAGTCACTCTGTAATGTGTTGTAATGTGAGCTTCTCTGTGCTTTATTGACATCCCCGGGCTGGCCGTGAGTACTTTTAGTGCATGAGAGCGTGCCCCACTGGCTAGCTCATGGCTGCCGCTCTGCACTGCTCTCACATGGCGGTTACAGCTGGTGCCACCGGCTCACATTGGGGTGTTAGATTTGATTTTTTATTGCAACTTCCTTTACTTTTCTTCCCCACATTTTTGTCTCAATACGTTTTATAGTTACTATTTATTAGGGCTTCCAAAGTTAAAGCGATAATAACACGTTAAAGCAAATTTGTTTTATCGCCACTAATTTCTTTAACGTATTAACACTACTTGCAATTTTTAGCTTGTAGCGGGCTCAGTTTTGAAGTTAGAGTGAACTATCATACGAAACTATAAACCCTAAGGAATCTATTGGTATCAATGCTCCAAACTTACGCTACATTTTGGCGAGGAAAAACTGGCATAGCCATTTTCAAAGGGGTCCCTTGACCTCTGACCTCAAGATATGTGAATGAAAATGGGTTCTCTGGGTACCCACGAGTCTCCCCTTAACAGACATGCCCACTTTATGATAATCACATGCAGTTTGGGGCAAGTGAAAGTCAAGTCAGCACACTGACACACTGACAGCTGTTGTTGCCTGTTGGGCTTAAGTTTGCAATGTTATGATTTGAGCATATTTTGTTATGCTAAATGCAGTACCTGTGAGGGTTTCTGGGTAATATTGTCATTGTTGATTTCCAAAAATAAATCTTTACATACATTTGCATAAAGCAAGCATATTTACACATTCCCATGTTGATAAGAGTGTTAATTACTAGACAAATCTCCCTTCAAGGTACATTTTGAACAGATAAAAAATGTGTGATTAATTTGAGATTAATCGCGATGAACTACTTTAATTGATTGACAGCCCTACTATCTATGTTGGTGTTTATATTGTGCTGTATGTTGTTCCTTTTATTTTTATTTTTCATGCTTTTACTTATACAGCAGTAAATTATTCTTGAGTTTCAGTTTGAAAAATACATAAAGGATTGTCTATGGGTTCGGATGACAAATCCCCTTGTTTTTTACTGTAAGTAAATTACTCTACAAATCATGCAATGGCCCTCAAATACAGAATATAAGCTTTAATGTGTTTTATGTGCTCACTCTCTCTCTCTCTCTCTCTCTCTCTCTGTCCATCTGTCTCTTTGCATTTCTTAAGGGAAAAGCCGGACAGTGGGCAGAGTGTTTTTTGGAGCCCGCATGGGAAGCAGCAAAGGCAAAAGAGAGGGGGAGAAAAAGACTTCCATTCACAGCCCCATAATACTCTATTCATGAAGCCCCATGTGCTTTTATTATTTAAAGCATTCTCCCAGCACAGAGAGCTCCATCCTGTCTCATTGTGAAGCCATCATCTGAAGGGTTATTTCCACAGAAGCAAAAAATAGTCCTATTTGTGAAATACTGATTATCTAAAATGGGACCCCAGGGCCTCAATGGAAGGGAATACCGGATTCCACACGCTTCCACATCCCACTGGTGGATTAGCTTTTTTTTTTTCTAGCTCCCCGTTCCCTCATCCTAACTCAGCTTGATATCATTACACAAGCCTTGGATACCAACTGTCAGAAAATGCAGACTGTAATGCATCACTTGTCGGCGTGAAAATATATAATTAGGCTCATCTAACAAGTTTTCAAGGCCAAATGGAGGTAATATCTCTTGTGTGAAACAATAATCTTGCAATGCATCAGTGTAATTGAAAAAAAAAATTTGCTACATTTGCTTATTTGTCACCTTGCAGGAAATGTGCTGTGTTGACAGCTAAAGTAGAAAAAAAAAGAAAATCGCAGAAAGGATGTCAGTAATTAGCTTTGTGTGGGTGGACTCATGTAGATGATGCACATGGGTGTGTGTGTGGTCCTGCTCATTTGGATTACAGCGTATTGTCTTACCTGCCTGTGTTTGTTGAATGGTAACATCATCTCATGTACCTTGACACCAAGGCATATCGTTGCTACAAACAGATCACAAGAAAGCCAGACTAATTGAACACGTATTGATGGAAATGCGGTGCTTTGACTCTCCTCTTTGGCGACCCTGGAGCTTGCAGCTTCGTTGAGTGCTGCGGAAGGACTTTAAATACTCGTTGAGAGACGCGTCTACTGTAGAGGCGAAGACGAACAGGTATCTCTGCAGAAAGAGATGAAGTTAGATCTCACGCGTACATATAGTAAGAGAAAGGACTGCAAGGATTAACAGCTACCTGTCACATGTACTGTATTTGCAATCAGGACGATGCTGCTAAATACTAGTAATCAGGGTAGATTCATCAGAGCCTTCTTCTCCTGCCAAGGAAGGCAGCACACTGTAATTATGTAGGCATCAGCCTCTGCGACAGCCACCCGCGCTAGCTGTAATTTCTCCCAATTTACTTTACAAGGCTTCAAAGGGCCTATAATTTGAATCCCTTCAGCTTTATGGTAATGTGTTAGCATTGACTGTCGCACCTTTGTGCTCACTATAAAAATGAGCACATGTGTTGAATGATGTGCTGGAGGGAAGTAGCTGCAATGCCAGAGAAACTGTTCACACCTGTAGTTCAGTTCATTTGGTCCAGACCAAGAAAAAGAAAAACATCATTGCCTTTTAGTTCTGGTATGATTCATGTTCACGCTGGCTTTTTACAAACAAACAAATAGCTGTAAACCTGACTCATTGATTAGACAGCATCATCAGCACAACATAGAGGAATCAAATGCTGGTGATTGACAGCAGGTCATGCTGCATTTTACTGCTCCTTCTCAGTATATTTATCTTCTCTGGTGTTTACGACGAGCTCACAAAGACATAGATGATTATGAGCGCAGACTGTAAATGTATCCTCATACCAATCCTCGTACCTCATATATCATGAAGAGTGACAGAAACGGGACAAAAAAAAGAGGCTATTAGGCCTACTGGGTGGTCGCTACAATAATTGTAACTTCTCTCACTCAAATTTATGTAAAATCATGTAATATATTCTCTCACACAGTCCTGTGGTTGGTCTGTTTGGATTTCACACCGGTGTATGAATGACAGGATAATGCGCAAGGCATTTAGCGTGCAATAAGATCGCCGTTCTTGTTTTTGCCGTGTCATTTGTACGCCACGTAGTCTGTACTGACTGCAATGTAAACGCATCTGTGTAAATATGCAACGCTCAGAGTTAATGACATTGAATAAAAAGTGATAAAGATGCTTATGGTGGCAGGCAGGAGGGGAGGTGGATGGGTCCAACAAACACAGGACTTTCAAAAAGGTGATCGAGACCGGTGTTTTGTTTTGTAAGCTATGTTAGTAACGATTGTGACGTGATTTTTAGTGACGTTTACGACATGTTTTCCATACTTCTGTCACGTTGTTTCCGTACGTATTTTACTTAGTTTACATACTTATTTGAAGCCCAACCATGATGTTTTTCCTAAACCTAAGTGAGTGGTTTTGTTGCATGGCGTGCAAATGACACTCAAAAAAGCCTAAAATGCGTCCTCATGACATGTCCTTGTAATGTTGTGTTATTTATACGCCTTCCTATGAGATTGGTTGTATATATACGTACAAATGACACAATTCCTATGTAACCTCTGCCCTGTGCACACACCTTTCTGTCCATATGGTCAATTAGAGTGTGTCAAAGGAAAATGACAGCACCATAAAACTATTGGCTGAGGTCTCAAGAGGTCATAGGTCAACATAGATCATTCAGTGGCATTTAAAAACGTGTTTCAAACATTAAAGAACAAATCGGTGAATGGGAAAAAAAACAGGCTTTCGGGGTCAAAGGTTGCTGAGCTTCACGTTGTGTCTGACCAGGATTAATAACAAGGCTACTCTGCCTTCTCTCATACTCTTTCCCTCGTCCTTCCTCTCGCCTCCTCCCCCTCACCTCCCCTCCCCTCCTGCTCTGTCTCTTCCTCCTCTCTAAGGGCTTCTTAATGACTAACCTGTCAGGATTAGCATCTCTCCCTATTTCACACTGTGGTATCCAGCTTCCTCCTCATCCTCTAATGAACAGCCCCGGCTCCAAGGACGGAGCAGACAGGGGTGAAGACAGATGAAAAACTCAGAAGCTTCACATTTCAGGACCTCCTCACCACCCGCGTCGAGCCAAACCGACTCTCTTCTCGCCCCCTTTTAACGTCCTCTGTCGTTCCCTGCTTCCGATGGTTAGGACAACTTAATTAATCACTGTACACCTCTAATGAATTGACCAGCCGGGGCGTATTGATCCCTGGGGTATCAACGGCTCGCCTTTGTGAAGTCTAATACCCTCCTCTGAGCTTAGAGATCAAACATCACGAGAAAAAGTGGGGAGGAATATCACACTGAAACCTTTTTTTTTTTTTTTTTTGAAGAGTGAGAGGAGGTCAGCTGAAAAGACACTGGCTGAAGCCACTTCAGCAAATATGTGCATTAGTCAGAAAGCAAATCCTCATCTTCATCCCCCACACGCTCCCCTTCTCTGCTACCCTCGCCTCAGCTTGTGTTACATGTGTCACATTTATAGAAATAACATTCCTTTCATCAAAGGAATTAGTGTTATATTTCAGGTTGTTTTAAATCAGAAGAGGAGCTTACAGCTTATTAAAGTGTCGTCACGGCACCACCACCAAGGATGCTGGGGGATTTGGCATCCTTCTTCGGAGACTGGATCGCTCAGATCTTTTTTTTCTGGGCCGAGGTTAGATTAGGCATTGATCTGAAAGGCTAATTTGATGCCACATTACAGCTGTGAAATTACAGCACTGTACGCCTCCCATTTAGGAATATGAGCCGGACAACTCCCTCTCCACTTCTCAGAAATCAGTTATGTAAATGCACACGGAGTAGGGGCGAAAGCTCGGCCATGTGCAATTATAGCACCAAAATGGAGGAGCAGCCGAAGAATTCAATTATTAGCTGTCAATTGTTAATCCGAAACATGTTCCACACCTTTATCCATGCTGCATATTCCTATTTCTAGTTCATTAGGTCACATTAAAAGTCATACAGGTAATAGATTCACTATATTTTGTAACTCCATACACTGAGGGCCAAACAATGTGTTAATCAGTGAGTTTAGTAGGTGCGGTAAGGCTATAACTACCTGCTGCTACTCTACACCAACATACAGGTGTTGCCCTCTTCACCTGTTGATTAATGCTCCTTCACCAAGCCCCTGCCCACTGAGACATTTAAACCAAACAAACAGCCACTTTGTTTTCACCTACAAAACTTTGCACTTTGCTGATGAGGAATTCATTTGGCTGATTGGCTGTACACACACAAGCGCTCTCCGTAAACATGAACAACTGTGTGTCAGATTAGAGGTAAGCAGTGTACGGCAGTTCAACGATCAGGAAAAAAAGAGTATAACTTCCAGTCTGTTATTATCATCAGGCAAACGAGCACAAATAGGAGCAGAAAGTATAAATTCACACCTTTTTCTTGAAACACCTCACATAACTTCGATTCATACATACTGTGCAGTGAATTTACATCATAAATACTTGAAAAGGTGAAGAATGTTTAACACAAATGTTTCTTCAACTTCAAGAAGTTCTATTTCAATATATATATGTATAAAATGGATGAGAAGCAAGGACATGACCGTATTGTTGAGTGTGTGGCTTTGATACTTTGTTCAGTACTTATGTGAAATTCTTTCATCCTTTTTTACATATTATTGCTAACCAGTAAAAATGTTATGGGCGTGCATGTGCTTGGACAGTTTGCCGCTTTTTAAAAGGGTAAACAGGCTAATAAATGGAAACTAATAGCTCCATTGTCTAATAAATCGAATAGAGTGATAAGCCAGTGGTTTTGGGGCTTGCCAGGTTGTGACTAGTGTATGTCCTCCTCGAGCATAACTTGTTTTGTCTTTTTGTCCTCTTTAAAGGGGATGTATAATGAAATCTCACTTTTTCAGTGCTTATGCACATATATTTGGATACCTGGAGTACCTACCAACCCACAAACTGTGAATTAAGACGACCCAGTCCGTTTCTTGTGGGCTGCCTGGATCAGAAAACGTGATTCAACAAGTCATCCAGATTTGGGTTCCTATTCCTATGTCACATACAGGCTCATTAGAATATATCACCAAAGAGTATAGAAAACAAGAGACGAAACTCCGGTGTTTTTTTTACAACAGTGGAAGCATTGGAACAGCAATGGAACGAACAACTGATTTTCACTTCTTGTCAATATACGCTCTTTGATATCGACCACGGTTTATACATTTGCAAAGGTGCACCATATATTTTGCGCAAGCCAATCAGAACAGACTGTTTTTTTTTCAGGAGGGGCTCTTAAAGAGACAGGCACTGAAACTGAGCGTTTCAGACAGTATGAGAAAAATAATGTTTTTTGAACATTAAAGAGGACATATTATGCTTATTTTTAGGTGCTTGTATTTTGGGTTTCTACTATAACATGTTTACTAATGTTCAAAAAATGCTTTTCTACTGAGCTGCAGCACCTTGTTTCACCCTCTGTCTGAAACGCTCTGTTCACTGTTGTGATTGGTCAATTGAACCAAACTCTTTGGACTCTGCTCCAGCTCCGCTCTTACTAGCTTTGTTTGAGGGCATGCCAAACTAGCTTTTATGCAGCTATATTACTTGGTGACATCACCACATTACGGAAGAAAAGGCGGGAATTCAAGCAACGCGTTTTAGGCAGTTCAGGAGCAGTTTTTCTGCGGGGGAGAGTAACTCACTTTGGCGTGGACTTTGGACTTCGTAACTTTGCAGACCTTTTACATGCACAAAATATACTATATAACACACTAAAGGAAAGGGAAAAGCACAAAAGCATAATAGGTCCCCTTTAAAGCATGTAAACATGTTCTGTTAGAAACCCAAAATACAAGTATGAACCTGGAAATGAGCATGATATGTCCCCTTCAATTCATGAGAAAGACCTCTCTTTGGATAGTTTGACTAATTACTTCCCCAAACCCCAAAGTATTAGCAACTTTAAATGCTTAATACTGATCTACAGAGCATTGAATTACAAAGCATTTTTTTTAAAAAAACATTACAAAGGCATTAGAGACTGCCCTCCCAAGAAAAACAACATCCTCACCATGCCATTTGATTCATCACATTACGTTTCATTGAAAAACCTAAAATAGCACAGCTGTGTAGGTGTGTAAGTGCACATGTAGTCCCGCTGTCTGTCTGCCAGTTGTATTTTGTGTCTTTGTCTGAGCTTTCGAAGCATTATTTCACTGTTACACTGTGACTGAGAGAGTGAGTGCCTGGCTGGACATGCCAGCAGATTTAAGCGGAGAGGACACTCTCTCCGTCTCTGATCCACACACGAGAGAGCACCAGCACAATGGAGTTAGTCAGTGAAGTCTATCTGCCATAAACTAAATCCCTCTCACTCTCTGCAACTCTCTCCATCCCCTCTCAACTGCCCTGTCCCCCTTCTCTCTCTGTCACACACACACACACACACACACTACAGATCTGCACTCACACACACAATGAAATGCTCTTTAACTTTGCTAAATGCCCAAGCGTAACGACCACTCTCCCCCTCACCCTCTCTCATGCTCTCATGCTGATGCATTGGGTGGGATTATGCGCAAAGGCTGTGCGCCGTGGCGTCCCCCTGCCGCGCCGGGGCCGTGTGCCGCCGGCCCCTGTCTGCATGGCTGACTGTATTAAACATAAGCAGCTTTACTTGATAGGGCTCTATCCAGCTTTAATTACCACAAACTCACAAAGTCTGTGGACAGCACTCTTTGCTCCCGCCACTCTGCAGAACAAACAGGGCAAAAAGCCACTCGCCTGTGATTCTGAACAGAGGAATAAGAGGAGAGAGAGATGATGGCGATGTAGGGACAATGATGATGGGAGAACATATGCAACTCGCAGACATTTACCATCATTACAGTCATCAACTGTATCACTGAATATGATGATAGGTGATAGGACACAATTCATTATCGCAGTCATTGTTACAATGGTGGCGCCTGAAGGTAAGGGTGACCTGGATTTGTTCGTTGCATCTGCAGTGTAAATACTGATTCTCAGTCGTATTGTGTGCACAGCATGTTAGAGCAGCTGCTGTTATAGAACTGAGTAACTCTCTGCAGCCAAATTTGATTTGTTTCGGCGTACTGGAAGTTGGGATTCGGACCACTAGGACAAAAAAAAGCATAAAGATAATTTGACAACATTTCACGGCGTGTTTCTCCAACTGACAGCCAAGACTGGATCTACCAACAGGTTGCTGAGCAGGAATCCAGCATTACCACAGTATAAAACAGGTGTTTTTTAATTTTATTTTTCTGCTTGATGAGGCCTCTGCTCAGCTAGAAGGTGGAGCAGATCTCTGCTGGGAATAGACCTTTCACTAAGTGAGATTACTTGGTCAAGCAAAGGTTAGATTCATCATTTATGTTGGTAGTAAACAATATGTTTCACTTTTACTGGGTTGCTTTTACATGAGAAAAGAGGAGCAAGTGAAGTCTGTACACACCCACAAGCTCCTGAGAAGAGGTCTAGTCAGGCAAAGTGAAAACACCTGAGTGGGTGTGGCATGAAGATGAAGGGCCTTGAAGAGGCTGTGATTGGCTAATTGAATACTATATATGGCGGGACTACCAAGAGTCTGAGGTGTATAAATCGCTGATTTCAAACAGAGCCATGGTCACGGTTTTGCTCTATAGGCTACTACTCAGTTTGGTGAAGAGGAAATGTGCTGAAACACAACAATGAATTGTGGAACATGTCCCCTGAGTCGGGCTGTGAAAAGAAAACCTAAAAAGTAAAATTATGCAAGTGCAACACCAGAAACTAAAGGTTTTCTTTATAAAGCAAAGGAAGAGGAGTTATGATGCTGCAAACACAGTGAATGTGAACTAAATGAGCTGCAGTAAAGTTAGCTAGAAAATGGAGGTATAGCATCAGAAGCAAAGCTGATCACGAAGCTGGATTTAGAGGATACGACAAAACAGTTTGCCAAAACAGAAGAGAAGGAGCTGCTTTAGGTGAGAACCAGCTGTCTATTTACTGTTTGTGGGTTTATGTCACAAATTATTTATGTTTTTTAAGATTAAATATGCAGTTGAGATGCATGGATAGGTTTTTGTTAACACATCTGGCCTATTGTTGTGAGGTTGTTTTCTTTGTGCTTTTGTCAGTGTTTCTCTAATCAGGGTTATTAAGCTGTCTTTTTTATTTGTGTATGATGAATGTCTTGCGGTGTCTAATGAAGCTTCATATGATGTTCATTTTAAACTGATCTTATGTGTTTGTTGTGTGACGTTGAAGTGTCAGCGGTCTAGCCCTTTGACCTTAAACGCCCAGAGGGGCCCGTTGAGGTCTTGCTGACAGCCTGTCTGGCATCATCTGAATGTCCCTGTAAACCCACTTTTCTGAAAGAATTAAGGGCATTTAAGTACCGCCTCTGACAAGAATAACAAGTTGACCATACACTGTAATTTCTCAAAGAGGACTTTAGGATGTCACAGTGCTGTGCCATAAATTAATTACCCTAAAGCGCTTAGTGAAAGTCACTATAATGGCTTACACTGAAGGAGAGAGGGTGAATGGAGGTGAGCGTGCAGCTGTGAGAACAAGGGAGAAAAAACTTGAGTGACTGTAAATTCATACAGTAGTTTATGAGTCTCATCAAGACAGCTTGACTGAGTTATGGTCTGCTCTGAAACTAGAATTTGTGCATGAGAAACCACCTAGAACAAAATTGAATGCTTCACTTGCACATACATATATATACTAGAGCTATGACCGGGCCCAAAAAATCAGGCCAGACCCTGCATGAACCCATGTGAGAATGTATGTGTGTTCATATAAGTATCTATCTAATACTGGAAGTAAACAAGTCGCCATTACTGCGGTGGCTTCTAATCTACAATATGCACACATTGAATGCAAGCTGTCATAAGAGGTGTACAATTTTCTGCTTTTACCTTTACTTTCTATGTAATGATACTTTTGACAACGATGTCTAGGAGTTTGAGACGAACCTGAGCAGTTTTCAGCTGCCTAACGTGGTGAAACAAGTAACGTCAGCTACATTAACACTGCTTAGCTAACGTTAGTGGGCTAAAAACACTGTCAATGTGCTGCGGTGGTCCCACAGAATAAATTAACTGTGGCGTTATTGTGAAATATTATGTTAGTTTCTCTAACTAGGGCAACCTAAAGACCAAAAGTAAAGATCATTTAACCGTGTTCACTAGTGACTCTCATCCAAATGCGTTGTGGTTGCTCGTAATGACGGCAACTGTTGAAAACACGAAAAGAGCATTTAGGTGTCCTCGTAAATTTGAAATAAGGCAACAGCCTTGAAAAGCAGAAATATCTTAGAAGCTGCCCATAAAAAACTCAAGAGCATTTTTTCAAATGATCACAGAGACTGTTGTGAAGCTGACAAGTCACTGGTTAGATCTCTGCAAATACAAGCTGAAGCGTCCTCGAGCAAACCGAATGTCACGTTAAATATTTATTATAAAACGGACAGTCCTTGATTATGATTGGCTGAGCCGCGTTCAAACCCGTTGTAAAAACACAACGGGTCCATTTGAAATACTTACACATCTGTGTTTATTATCTCCGCCGATCATTTACTTAAGTTTTTACGAACAACCACGGATGCTTTCAACTGAAAGTCAACAGTTAACACGGTTAGCAGACAGCGAGTCACTACGACTTACCAAAGCAGTAATGGCGGTGCCGCTAGATCACGGAACACACAAAGCGGTCGCCGGATTTGTCTATATGAGTATGAGAATGTATGTGTGTCTGCCAGAATGTATTTCTGTTTGTGCTTAGTTTGTATGTGTGTGTGTGTGTATATGCATGTACCGTTTGTCAGTGCTTGGTACTGGTATATATGTATGTGCAAGTGAAGTATTCATCTTTGGCCACGGCGGCTTCTCATATTTGTGCCCTGGCTGTGGCCTGCACTGTCTCCCCAAATGCCTCAAGGAAGAGGACGGAGAATCAGAAACTTATTGTCTATTGTCCGTTTAAAAGCAGTAAATCCACATTCCAAATTAAATCTGACATTTTCAAACAATAGGTGACTAATTGGCGCAGTGATACTATTGTAATGTGGTCACAGCTGTGTGTTTTTACAATGGGGTTTGAACGCGGCTCAGCCAATCATAATCAAGGACTGTCCGTTTTATAATAAATATTTAACGTGACATTCGGTTTGCTCGAGGACGCTTTAGCTTGTATTTGCAGAGATCTAACCAGTGACTTGTCAGCTTCACAACAGTCTCTGTGATCATTTGAAAAAATGCTCTTGAGTTTTTGACGGGCAGCTTCTAAGATATTTCTGCTTTTCAAGGCTGTTGCCTTAATTTGGCTTCATGCAGCGGACTGTGGGGGCCATGAGAGAGTGTTTGTGCCTTTTGATGTAACAAGCTGACCTAATTACCCACTAACAAGTTACATTGAGGCACAGCTGAGTACCAACATCCACTCCAACATTATTGGTGCTGCTCACTTCCACCCTGTCTGCCCTGTGATAGGCTGTTGCTAGGTTACCTTTAATTGCAATCAAATTCTTTTCAGTTCAGTTCAAATTTTTATTGCCTAATTAGGGAAATTGGTTTGCAAACCCAACTCAGAGTTAAAGCCCTTTCAAAAGGACAAAACGAATGTGATGACCACACAATACATCAAATTTGATGTAATTTGTTGTTTTTAATGTGTTATTTGCATAAAGTCTCCATCCTCCAGCAGAACCAAAAGTAGGAGTCTATTTTACATTTTAGAGAACAAGTGCAGGGCTTCATATTATAGACTGAAATGTCTGACATATCAACGATTAAATATCATTATGCAGACATATTGAGTTTTGTAAAAAAAAAATGGATAACTTAAAGGAACAGTGTGTAACATTTAGGGGGATCAATTGGCAGAAATGGAATATAATAATAATAAATATTTTTTCTTGTGTGTAATCACCTGATATTAAAGCTGAAGTAGGCGAGATTGGATCAAATATGATTTAAAAAAAGCTATTTCTATAAAACGTTCGCTATATCCTGACAGTAATACATGAAACAGATAACCTAAAAAAAAAACATGTGCCTCTGTGTCCTCCGGTGTTCCTAACAGCATCTGCAAGATTTCACAGACCGGAGGAAAAGAACCAGTCAGAGCTGACCTGAGGTCTGCTGTCCATCTGCCGTGTAGGAGAGCTGGCTGTGAATCACTCGCAAACTCCAATCAAACGGTCAAACTAGGCAGCGCTGATCAAATACGAATCAATATTATGTTACTGTAATGCCTATTTCTCTCCTCAGATGTTTTCAGAATCATCTTGTAGTGTACGGTTTAGCTGTAAAATGAGATAGTTTGTGACCCGGCATTCATGTTGAGATTTCTTGAGGGAATACCAAGCACCGCTCACATGACCGGAGCACAGCCAATAGGAACGCTTTCTCTCTGAAATGACCTGTGATTGGTCAAAGTCTTCCGATTTTTTTAAAGCCTGAAAACAGAGCCACGAGGACGTGCATAAGTCTAGTTATCTCTCAGAGCACTTGAATTACAATATGCTGAAAGGTTATTATGGAATTTTTGCCCAATGATGCCAAAAATATACTAATGTTCTTTGTCATATCCCCAGCTAGGGCTGCACAGTTAATCGAAATTTTAACGAAATTGCAATATGACTTACTGCAATTTTCAAATCGCAGGATGAGGAGGAAATTACAGTATTTGTTTAAATTAAATATTGTGGTACTGCAGAGATGTCCTGGCCTACGCATCATATTCTACAGACTTTAGAAAACATCTTTGTTTGGTACAGATCCCTGCAAAAATCACACCATAATCATTTTAATGTTTTTCAGTGCAAATAAGAATAAACATGTAAAAATGGTCATTCCCTCAAATATCACAAATCATTTTGCAATTTCATTATCAGTGAAAATAATCACAATTACATATTTTTTCTAAATCGTGCAGCCCTATCCCCAGCCATAGTTTGACATTTAAATGTTGTGGATACTATTTTAATCACTTGTGAGTCAAAATTTCAGCAGTTCTCTTTTCTGTCGAATTATGAGTAAAACATGGCACTAGGTTACCTGAGCCAACAAAATTAAAGTCATGACTTATACGTGGATTTTAGAATTACAAAAATCAACAATAATTGTTTTTACATGACGGAAAATTGCATTATTTTCTGATGAAAAACTAAGAGCCTTCTGCAAGTTTAATAACTTATTTATAATGATAATTACACCCATTTAATTCACTTTGCACGGCTTAAACAATTAATGGGGCCATATTTCTGTGCCGCTGTGCCTCCATCCCAATGTTTTAAACATGGCCATCAATAATGAGACATGTGAGGAAGGGGAGTTTCACCAGCAGAGATACTAGGTTATACTTTACGTGTGCGTGAGGAATGAATCCTCATGATGTGTCAATTAAGGCGGAGTTCCTGATTTGACCACATATATGAAGCTTTGGCCAAAAAAACTTGTACTGTAAGAGCAGGAGGAGAGGAAAAGATTTCCCATCATGTCTAAGTTATTGATGAGCCTCAAAGTGAAGCACGCTAGGATTCAGATGCTTTCTCTTTGTACTTCCCCCTCCATTCATTCTCAATTTTGCTCCCATCCTTCCCCCTCTGTCATTTGCCTGTGACAGTTTTATCTTTATGTTGTGCAGTGTAGTCTCCCAGGTCTTATACACTCCTGATTTTTGCAAGAGGACGCAGATGTCTTTGCTGTAGTCGAACAGGCGTTTATTTATTTCACCTTGTCATCAGGAAACTTTAAAGATTCAAGAAAAAAGTTCCTTAATGGACGCAGTTAGCACAAGTCAGATAGTATAAAAAAAAGAAATTTGAGTCTGACCGAATCCAGCCAGCCACACATAGAGAGAGCAGGTCTCTGGGGTATGAAGCCCAGCGCAGTGGAACTCATCCCACTTTTCCCTCTACGTGCTCTCATCCCTCTTCTCCCTTGGGATTTCCTGACCCCGTCATTCCTTCAACTCCTCTCTCCACTTCCCAGTCAGGATGCTCCATTTCTCCATTTTCACCCAATACCCCACTCTTTCTACCTTGTCTTTCAGAATCAATCCCAAGAAATGCTTCATCAGTTTATGTCTTTTCTCCCCCTTTCTCCTGCACACCCCACCGCCACCGCCACCGCCACCTCTCCTTTTCCCCCCGGTGGGGTTTTGTACTTGATGAACTGCCGCCTCACAAACCGTTTGCATCCTGCCCTCCGATGCCTCATCCTCATCACCTTCAGAGAATAGAGAAATTCAATATGAATTGCTGTCATTATTGCAAGGACAGGGTGAGAGAGAGGGAAAGAGAGAACGCGAGAGACGGAAAGAGATAAATAGACCAGAGAGCGAAAAAAAGAGGTGGGAGGTAGGATAAAATCTATATTCACTCCCTCTAACGTGCCAGCGATAACCACAGAGGCCAAGCTCCTCTTTTCAAAGCCGTCTAAACGAGGGCGCGACTAAAAGCCCTGATAGCCTTTCAGCCAGGCCTCACCACAGCTAGCCTGTCAATACAGCATGGCCACAGGCTCAGAGAATAAAAAATACAACAAAAAGGGAAAAACACACACAAGCACACACACACACACACACCCCGAGGCCAAACATAAGTCTGACATACAGTTTCTGTATTCTCTTGTCTCTAGCAGCATGTGTGTGTGTATCCATCATTGATTACTCAATTACTTAAGTTTGAAATAGAACAAATACAGGAGCGTTTAGAGGGCAGTTTATTCCTGAAATTACACACAGACAGAAGGGAAATAGCTGAGAGAGACAATGAAATCGGATGTAGAGGGACACAGTGCATTAGTGCAGGCTGAGAGAAAGTGGAAAAGTAAAAGGTGTAGTGGAAAGTATGCGTGGGAAATAGTAGGGCTGCTCCCTCTTAGTCGATTAGTCAACTGATCGGTCATGTTAGTCTTAGTCGACTGAGATTTCTTAAGTCAATTAGTCGTTTATTATGCTTTTTTCATGCTGAATTAATTATTTATTATCTCTGGTAACAAGATTTAAAGGGGTGTTTTTGTGTGATTCTTTGTGGAGAAACTCACAGATCTGTCGATTATATCAACTAATCGATTAGTCGACACAATCGTATGAGCGTATAGTCGACTAAGAATTTCTCTGGTCGAGGACAGCCGTAGAAAGTAGTGCTTCATTGCCTTGCCATCAAAGAGATGATGTCATGTTTATTATTTAATCAGTGAGGACATTTCTTGGACGTTCAGTGAGTTGCATGCTGTTTGTAACACACTGGGATCTGCCTCTCTGTAGCTTTGCGGTATTAAAATAACTGCCAGTCCGGAGCTTAAATTTCACATAATATGAAAATGCCTCTATAGCAGATATTTTGCATTATGCCTCAGCGTTGCATTTCTTTTGTTTTAAGTCATTAATAATGTAAGGGGGAAAGGGCTTTCCAACACTGTCCAGCTACATGAAAAATGTTAGCAGTAGGAGAATTATGACTTGATGAAAAATGTCTTTTCTTTGCACTTTGGTTTTATTTGTTTAGAGGTGCATCAGAACAACAATGAGAAAAGGATGCATTAGGGGCCGGTGGTCCCTACCAGTATGCCAGTGACAAGTGAATTATGACCACAAACTAGCATCAGTATTGTAATAATCACATTATCATGTAGAGTCAGACACCTTTTAAATACAATAAAAGTCAATAGCCAATGGTATATGAAGATATCACTATTCAAAGCACTTCTATTCATATTGTCAGCAGAACTGACAAAGAATCATAGAAAACACCATGTAGCAATTACATTTAAAGGTGATTTTATGCTGGGAATACGAGAAAATAACCCCTGATGATGTCATCATGATGCCATCTCATGTTGGGTATGGAGGAGAAAAACGTACAACAGCAAGCCTGTGTCACAAACTTTGGACATGGAGGTTGAAAGATGTGGGGCATTTTTCAGAAAGGGAGGGTGTAACAAAGCAACCCAATCTCATGGGAAGGCGTTTAAATAACATGACATTACTAAGACATCCCACGTGTCATGAGGACGCATTTTAGCCTTTTCGTGTGTATTCGTATTTTACGCCATGCAACAATACTACGGTAACGGCCGCAGTTAGGTTTAGGCAACAAAACAACTTAGTTAAATTAAGGGAAAACATCATGGTTGGGCTTAAGATAAGTACGTAAACTAAGTAAAATATGTATGGAAACAACGAAACAGAAGTACGGAAAACACGTCACAAATGTTACTAAAAAACACGTTACAAATGTCTATAACATAACTTCAAAAATTACTCAAAGACACAAGCACCAAACACCGGTCTCCTGGTTGAAAGTCCTGTTTGTTGGACTCATCTACCTCCCCACCCACCTGAGTTTTTTTTACAAGATACGTGGTGTACACATGACACGCCAAAAGCAAAAATTGTTTTCTTATTGCGCGCAAAATGACTTGTGAATTACCGTGTCATTCATATGCCATTTAGTGCAATCGGGCAGAACAAAGAGACAGTTGCATTGTGGGAAGTGTAGGATACAGCGTTTTTGGAGCTTGACCCACACTACGGTCTAAAAGTCAGGGTATCTCAGCAGAAATGAACATGTACTGTAGCATATTATCTAAAAAGATTGACGGCAGGTTGCAGGTGCCTTAAATTATGGCCCTCTCACTAAAAGCTCTGGTTAAATTGTCAAAACGGGAGCATTTTCTTTTTCCTATTGTTCATTTGATATCCGAGCAAAATCAATTCAAGGTTTTGCAGGAGCACTTGAGGTACACATGGACATAATTTATTCGGTATCTTGATGAACTTTTCAAATATGTAAATTTGTTGTGTTATTAATATTATTGTTAATGATCATATTGACTGAGTGAATACAGCTGAATCAAAGGTGACTCTGTGCTGAGGGCGCTATCATACATCCCACTCATGAACATGAGCCAACACACTGCTGTGATCACTGGGGACCCGAGCTGATCAATAACAAGTAAATGATGAACTCCAGCTGAGCATTACTGTAAATTTACTGTTGGCGTTACACCGAATATCTTGTTCAAGTGCTGCTGGCAATAAGGTGCAGATGGCTGCTGTGCTATACCTTTAAAAACAATATTGTGACAGGGCAGCTGCAGTATGGGTCAGTGGTTCTGTGATGCAGCTTCGATCTACAACAGATGGGCCCTGCAGCAGCGCTGGAAATCCCCTGGTATCCCCACAAAAACAACACTGAACTCTCTGCCTCCATTTCACATCCAGGAACTGTGTTTATTTGAATAACTCCTCCAAACCCATTATCTAATGACATGACTCAATGAGTCACTATCCCCCAGATACTGCTGAGGGAGAAACATTGGGTTTTTGGCAGAGAGCGATTCGAATTCAGTGGAAAAAAGGAGAGTTTCAAATTAATTTCAGAGGAACAGAATATTGGAATGATTACAGCATATCAAATCTGCATATCTGTAGGGAGAATATGTGACTCTGTGAGAATTACCTTGACACACTTTTTCTCAACAGCACTCATATCTCTGTAGGAGGATTTGGAAAAGTTAACTGATTTTTCACCAAAAAACTTTAGAGAGCCATAGCTCACGTACCACTTATCAACACGAATGCTTCATGCTTCATGCTCCCCGGACCCTGACTACACCCGGTTGGAATTTACCTTGAACTCACCAGAGAGAGTGTAACTGTTGAACATGACCCTCTGGGGGCCTATGAACAAGCAGATGTGTCCGAGGGAGGGCCTAATGAGAAAACAAGATAGAAACAATGGACTTAGTGTGACTGAGATTTGTATTCAGTGTGTGTGAGACTGCTGAACAATACTGCAAAAAATATTTAAAGGACAAAAGAAAGTGTTGCTTAAATGTAAGACTAGTTATCTTATATTTAGGAGACTAAAACTTTTTGGTTAAGATGTTCGTAAGTTTGACGTCCTGGTTAGAGAGACAGGACCCAAAAACGTTATTTCTAGTGCTGAAATTATCATCCTCCCTGACCTAATTTTTAGGGCTGGGTACCGTTTAAAAAATTACAAGGAAAGTACCAATACCAATACCAGTACCCTTAAAATGAAACCGATACCAATAGAGTACTTGTGTATGAATGAAGCTGCGTGTGTATGCCACTGGCTAGCTACTGCACAGCGCTCATACAGTTATTTGCGCTGATAACACCGTCCCTTACCACGGTGGCCACGTAAACTGTGATTTATGTTTGCCGAATCCGCGAGGGTCGCAAGTGTCCGCACGGCCAATGTAACGTCACACCATTAGACACGTCAGTTTGCAGGGGTTCCGTGTGGCGGGTTTTCACCTGTCTGCGCACATCCAAATTTTTCTAACTACACGGACGCGGATGGGCGGACAAAATTGAGAACTTTGAGGACCTTTGAAAATGTCTGTTTGCCGCAACGAAGGACCCGCACAGAGTATAAAAGATCCAAAGATTTCCTTGTCACGATTCCACGTCAGCTGATGTCTGTGTGGCCGTCCTTGCGGAAAGTATAACTGAAGCTTTATGGCGTGACGTCACTTTGGCCGTGCGGATACTCACAGCCCTTGCTGTTGCGGTAAACATAAGTCAAGCTTAACGCCCACCTTCCAGTCCCCCCTCAGGTAAACAATGGCTGTGTGCAGGCGTCGTGTCTAGAAAGAAGCCCACAAATTGCAAAATCTGATCTGAGATCTGCAAAAACTTGTCTCTAACCTTAACTATTCGAGGTCAATGCCTAACATTAACAATCTCGCGAGAGTTTCCCCAGTTTGCTGGTTCCCTTGTAGCCACTGCCATGTGCAGGCAAGCAATCCCAGCTGTATGGGTTGTAGCTGCTGTGGTAGTGGGCCAATCGCATGGTGCATTAAATCGAAGAATGCTTGCGGTGATTGGCTGCAAGAAAAAACATACAAATAGTCCTTTTTTTTTAGATCTGGGCACAAAAAGGATCAATTGCAGGTATCGTTTGACTGGAGAAGTTTTGATACTACTTGGTATCGAGCAGGTCTACCGAGCCCTACTCATTTTGCCTCTTTGCAGCTGTAAAATGTCACCCTATTTCCCACTGTTGCTGACCAATGCCTTTGTTTTTCTATTGTCATTATTTACATGACTGTGAGAGATGGCGATGTTGTTTGTCTTGTTAGGTCAGTCTTGTATAATCGGTGCAGAACAGCAGTCACAAGATGAAGCTCACATTTAACAGAATATTTGTCTCAAATGACCAAAGAAATGGATCATAAACATGTTTATTTCAACAATATCAGAAAATCTGTGGCGAGCTTTTAGGAGCAGTGTTGCCAGATTAGGGATTTTTTCTGCCCAATTGTTTGTAGAAAGCCAACTAATGCTCTGACCCACAATGCCTTTTGCCATCTGCTAAACATGGAGGATCTGAATGGGCACAGGCTGCTGTGTTCTTGCAGCCATTAGGTCCATTGATAGCTCTGCAGGGTCACATAACTGCAAAGCAGAGGCCGTTTTATGGGACCAGATGCACCCTATGGTGCCAACACTGTTCCTCAATGATGTTCCCCATATTCCAAGATGATAATGACTCCAGACACACTGCTCAACAAGGGCCCAAATTTGCCATATCAATCCATTAGTGAACCTTTTATGGCAGTGCAGAAAAAGTAGATGTCAATCTTCTTAAACCCTCCAAGAAAAAAAGGTTTTCCTTCTTTAGCAATGACCTTGTGTTTCATCAAGGGGCTCCATGAAACACTGGAGAGAATAAGAGTGCTTAAGGTGACTCTTAATATGTATGAAATGTTAGGCATTTGAATAGAGAGAGATACAGAGACTCAGCTGGTAGTGTTTATTTTTTTAATCTGTGACATTTAAAGTACTTGATGATGCATTAAAAACTCTCCCTTTTTGCTTTTCATTCACGTCTTGTTGGCCATGTTGTGAAAAGAACCACAAACATGTGATATTTGGGGAGATTTATTTCCTATTTCCCATTTTTTCCCTTCCTTCTCAGTTCAGTTGGGGGCAAGATTGAAAAACCCTTGTAGGGATAAAACAGAGAATTCATCTGGAATCCAACATGTTGTGTGGACATGGCACCTTGACCTCCCAAGAACAACACCGCTACCTCCGTTCTGAGATTAGTCATTTTCAGTGGGAAGGGGGCAGTACATGTTTCAATCGATGAAAATGTCATCAGGGACAAACCTATTTTCCTCAGCTCTGTTGTAGATAAATATTGTCCAATCCTGCACTGTCAATCCCCCTCTGCTTTCAAATGGAGGTCCCGCCGCACCCCGCCTCGCTGCTCCACACATGGATACACACATATCACATCATAGATTTCATCAAGAGTGAAACACAAAAATCCGAGGAAGGTGTAGCTGCTGGGGATGGCGTTTGTGTCAGATATGGATTTGTCAAGTGCTGATGAATTACATGTTTTGAAACGATAACCCCTATCAATCTTCTCAGCCCTGCTTTTGGTAAACGCAACGGACCCGACGCACGCTGAACACACAAAAACAAAATCAATGACACAAAACTCATACACACACATACAGAAAGAGGGCGACGGAGATGGATATAAAGAGGGAACGAGATATGGTTAATAATTCCTGCCTACCTCCGGCCCATACAGCAACCCATAATAACTGTGATCAGCGATAGTGTTTCGACACCCCTCGCGCTCCGAAAGAGCAGACGGCGTCATAACGGATGATTTCAGGGCTCTGAAACATACAAACAACTTGACATTTTGCGCTGAATGAAAATTGGGACTCGGCACATACGGAGTAAAGCATGATTAGCGTTCACCGGTGAATAGAAAGAAAGTGCTGCAGGTAATGAGGGCGGTAAAATAGAGACAATTCTTCCTCTATTCTTTAGTCGACGGCGGTGGTGTCGCATTTGTGGACTTCCAGACTGTGTTTATGAATCTTTGGTCTCGCCGAGGCTGATTACAAGAATCCTCTCATCAAAGATGGCTGTTTTCCTTTGTTATCAGATTAAAATGGAAGACGTTTCTCCTCTTTCGGCGTTGCTGAGGAAACAGGCTTTCAATCAAATGACTTTCAATCAAGCGCGTTTTCATAGTTTCCACTGTTAGATTTATTGGCAATGAAATGTCTGTGTGGGCTTTTAACTGTGTGTGTGTGATTACGATATCTTGATTTAGACTGCTGGTGCATTGTAGGGGGTGCACATCTGTTCTCCTAGCACCACACAATGAGATAAATGCAGGGCCTCAGCTGTGGCAGGCTTCTCAATGGTGCCATGTATCACTCACACTGGTGTCATGGCTGGACCAGGGCCGTGTGTGTGTGTGGGCAAATGAGGAGCATCAATTGAAAAATGGAAAAAGAGTTCGGCATGGATGTTTGTGTGTGTATGCAGCTTGCATGACTGTGTGTGTGTGTGTGTGTGTGTGTAAATCGGGCAGGTGGCCATCACTGGCAGAGTCCCTCTCCGAGGATGTGTCTGAATATAGAGGGCCGTTGTTAATGGAGGGTCTGTCTCTCTGTTCTCCACATCTGAGGGTCCATACAGACCTCCACAGGCGCCCGCTTCACAGTGTGTGTGTGTTGGCAAGACATTCAGTCCCATCACACTGGGACTCTCTTCCTGTCGAACACCAGGGTGTCGGGGCTTTTCACACCACAGATCAGAGTCCAAGCCAAGAGGAAGAATAGGAGGAGGTCAGAGGGGTGTGTAGACGGAGGAAATGGTATCAGGATAATGGATGCATGGCTGAACAAAACATCAGGGTTTTCAGGCAGGAATACCAGAGCAAATTGGCCAATCCAACACTGACTGCCCTTTTGTTTCAACAATTACATTGTCTCTTTTCACTGTGGAGCAAGACACGTTTACATTTGTAAGATCACAATTTCTACATTGTTGCACAAGTGTTACAGATACTGTATATAATTCAAATATTTTACAAGCAACGTATGTGCTATACATTGAATGACAGTGGTCAGATAGATAGTAGGTCAGAGGAGTATTTTGACACATGATTTATGCATTGGACACTTCAGTTTCATACCACCATCATATCCAGGCTGTTCTCATACGCCGTTCGTAGCTATACCTATAAAAAGTAATGCACTTTGTTTATATCCCACAAAATCAATTTGTAATCCACGTATTGGTGAACCAGGAAGTATAAAGAGCAACAAACACTGCGTATAGGGAGGAGGTCGGAGTGGACTGGTGGGTCACAAAACACTGGACTTTTGCCCAGGAGACCGGTGTTTGTGTCCCGTGTGAAATCAGAAGTCAACGTTGATTTATTTGTCATGTAACTTCCCTACTTGAGTAACGCCACTTCCAGCAGTTATTTTAACCTAAACCATGATCTTTTCCTAAACCTACCTAAGTAGTTTTGTTGCTTTATCCTAACCAAGTTGTTTCCTGTTTCCAAGACAGAAGATTATTTTGACACGTGCATCACATGTTGCTGGACATTCGTAGGAAAACGCACGAAAAATTATGAATAACTTTTCACAAGATATTATACAAACCGTTGTATGAGGATACTTGTGATATAACTTGGCTAATTTTGACAATGCTGTTTTTGCATGCTTACACGAGAATGCAAAGTAGGTCTTTTGTCATCTAATTTTAAAGTATTTCCCTTCATGTCCCTTCCAGGCCTCCGTACATGTGATTTTGCCCTGGAATTCTCGAACAGCTTGGATGCCAGTAATACCCACCACGTGTATTTCTTTCCCTTTCAAACTTCAACTGAAAAATGGCGAACTCAAACTCGAATAAAATAAATATCTTTCCCTGTGAGACACAAAAAAACTCCAATTCCCCCACAAGCACATAAAAAGACATGACGAAGATGAAATAGAATAGAAGAATGTGGAAATATTGTGCAAACTGGGAGGTGAGCTGTGGTGAATCAGCACTGATTATCCCTTCCAGCTTGTTACCCCCCACTGCTACAGTATGAGTCGAGGGCCGACTCAATTGGAGGAATGGACCTTTTCTGAATCTGAGTTTCATTGGAAAGTAAACAGCATGTCACTGCACATAGTACATCAAAACCTGCAATAGATGTTTTCAATTATTCTGTGAGTCAGTTCAAATAAGATCCAGAAAGGTTAAGACTTGTAATACCACAGATATTCAGTAATTCCTAGTTGTCTGTATACTCATCTTTTCCACTTCACAGTTCAGCTCAGAGCTGTTCTCATCACATCGTGTTGGTGTTAATGTGCGAAAAGTTTAATTTCAGAAATTGTGACATGAAACTGTTGTTAAAGTGTATCCTGAGATGAAGCACCTCTGTCAGTGGTATTATTCAGATATTCAAAACAACACCTAACAGTGCACTGTGGGTAGTCTGGCCAGTGACAGTATACAGAAAAGTATTTGAATATTAAAAATGGCAGCCACATGGCACCTTAATTTGTAAGCTTGTAAGCAAGTTCGTTTACCAGACCACGTAGAAAAAACTGCTCTCTCAGGCCAGGTTTTTAATTAAGAAGCTAGCCAGAGGGGTTATTGTTTTCACTGTGTGGCAGAAAATAAGTTGAAACTTTTCCACGTTCCCTTCATTATGCCAGCCCTCTCAACCTGTTTGTAAATTGCTCTGAAACACTTTTTTGCAGTAATTTGGAGCATCAGATTGAATTAACCAATACGCCTATAAGATTTGGCACAGAGTGTTTGAGCTCCTTAGTGGGATGATGAAAGCGCAGTGTGATCCAAGGAGCTGACATGGTCTCTGAACATGGGCTATTATTTATGAAGATTGATGTTTCTCAATGTAATTATGATCTACATTAAGATTAATTAATAAGGAAATGAAATATAAACAGATACTCTTATGTTACAAATAAGTAGGTCTAGCGTGTTAATAAATTATAGTTGAACTGACATGAATATTTATGTTTGATCAGAGGGCAACCTCCGGGTCTGAAAAGTGAAGCCAATGCAGAAGTGCCTTAAACTTGTATTCTTTCTAATAGCCAGCAGGGGGCGACTCCTCTGGTTGCAAAAAGAAGTTTGATTGTATAGAAGTCTATGAGAAAATGGCCCTACTTCTCATTTGATTTATTACCTCAGTACACATTGTAAACATGAGTTTATGGTCTCAATCGCTAGTTTCAAGTCTTCTTCAATACAGCATGATGTTCATTTAGTAAATTATGGGCCCATTTAAAGTCAGATGGACCATAAAGCAGGGGATGCTTTAGGGCGTGGCTACCTTGAGAGGTTGCTACCGCGGCGTTGTCCGATTTGGGAGTTGCCTGTGTTTTTGTCTTACAACTTTAACCCTTTCACAGTGTGTTTTTCAGTTCATGAAAGTTAATTATAACCTTTTTGGTTGCTTAAAAATGTCTTATTCAGCGTTCAGTAATACTTAGCTCACTTCTGGTTGCAAAAAACCAAGATGGCCAGAGCCAAAATGTCAAACTCAAGGTTTCAAAGTCCACAAACCAATGGGGGAAGTCACGGTGACTACGTCCACTTCTTATATACAGTTGTGTTTGATAAGAAATCAGTATTCTACACGGTATATCTTGGATTTTTGTGTACTGGTACACTGGTCATTGTTATTACCAAAAATAAGAGAGTAGAAGCTAGTTAGCCTAACTTGCTAGCTTCCATTTTCCAAATGAATTACAAACTTATGGATGGGTCCTCAAAAATGTTGAATGTTGACAAAGGGACAGATGCCTCAAATTGCTAAAGGTACATAACCAATGTGGATAAAAGGGGTATACCATCTTGTATCACAGGCTTTAGGTTGCTGCGACGTGCTCAGTGCACCATAGATGCTGGCTTGTCTTCAAACAACGCCGTCTTTCAGATGTCAGTCAACGGCTGCCATGGGAAACATCCACCCAGACGCTTGAATATTAGACGCTGCTTCCACCAATGTTTTCTTTTCGATATGTTCTTTTGAAAAATGGAAACATTTGCTCAATATTATAGATTTTGTATTTCTGACACAAAAAGTGAGGCGAAATCAAATTTCACTTTGACTTAAACCTTTAGTTTTGACCTTGGTGTAACCTTTCTATAATGTTTGTACTTTATGATATTTGTGGAAGTAAATGTACAGAAACACTTCACCAGGTAATAACATGTGGTATCCTTCATTATAACTTCAATTTCATGCATGAAGAAAACTTTAAATACTCTTTATTTTAATCATTTCACTTCTTTCTGTTGATGCTTTTCTCACTGGGTGGGTGTGTAATTGTGTGCACCCCCTACCTCTCACCTCACTTCTAGCCTCCTTTGTCCATTTCTCCTCATTAAATGTAAATGCTCTTATTTCACTGACAGTTTGTTGTGCACTTGTCTGACTAATCAGAATCTCCTGCTGTTTGAATGATGTTTAACAGTGTTATGCAACATTGTCCCATAACACTAATCATTAAGTTCAATTGATTGGCACATTAATCAGAAGAGTTAATTGGACAAGCACATGAATGCTAATAAGTGTCTGATTTGACAGAAGCAGAAATCTGTTATTAGATCGTACATCATCATTACCCTCAAACTACTGTACCCCGTGCAAATACGAAGTGTGATTTCATGTGTATATCGCAGATAGATGAAGTTCCTTATTAAGCTTTAATTGGAAGTGTATCACTGAGAATTAGGGGTGGGAGTAAGTGGGGCAAAGTTAATCTCAGAGAATATGAAATTGGATTGAGGTGAAGGGTAGAGGAAGGTGTGAGGTTTTGTTGTTTTTTTCTTTTGGTCTGTCAGCACTTTCTCCAGCCGGCTTTATTTAGGCAGTTAGCAACATCATTAGCGAGAGTCGTGGACAGTGTCTGACCTTTCCACCTCTCAGCAATCACACCCTGCATCATTTCCTGCAGACTACCAAATTTGGTCAAGTCCCTGTGGTATACTATAAGTTCATTAGTACGGTGAAGTGACAGCACAGCAAATGCCTTTTTCTAAGACGGCAGTGCTGAGAGAAAAAACTGTCTGAGAATCCAATTTCCTATTGGATAGCTTTTTGTGTTTGCTGATTACAAGTTATCAGCAAATAAAGTCCCCAAACAAGCAATGACAGTGATGAACTTTGCATAAAGTTTAAGGTATCCTGCGTTCAATGTTTTTTTAGTAATTTTAACAATGTTAATGACATGGCTCTAGATTTGGCAAGGTCAGTCGGTCAATCCAACAGTTTGGTACGGACTAAAATATCTCAACAACTATTGGATGGATTGCTGTAAAATGTTATACACACATTCATATCCCCTTCAGGATGAATTGTAATCACTCCCAATCCCTTGACTGTTCACCTATAGCCCATATCATCTGATCAAATTTAATTAAATGTTTGCATGCTGATGCTAGCATTTAGCTTAGAGCATGAGCCTTAGTACAACCTCATGGAGCTGCTAGTGTGGCTGTAGACTCTCGTTGCAGTACATTTAAACAAGATCCATCCCTGTTTAAAGATGGGGTTGGTAATTTTCTTCAAAAACATTTTCTGTTATATTTGTTGAAATTCTCATTACATCCCGACAGGAATAAGCCCGTCTGATCATCTCATTTGGCCCAGCCTACCTGCCTGTCTACCTGCGTGCACTCTTCCTGTGCACTCTTCAATGTAGTCTTCCAGCTGTGAGTACTAACAATAGCCATGTTCATTGTTTATGTTCTTATTGATATGTTTACGTTCATAAGGATAATTTTGGGGGGAGTGGCTTTGGAGGGAGGCCTGAAGGGACGGTCTGTCAGTGTAGCAGACTTGGTGACTTTTCTGCTAGATTAATTGACTTTTGGAGCTAGTGCTGCTAGCTACGTTCATTGGAAAAGAGTTGTCAACACTGGGCTTGGTTTTTCAGTTGGTTAATTTTTAAAATCTAGTGTACTCTTGCTAGTTTCTCAAGATTACCAACTCTAGCTTTAATTGGATTTCTGTAACATTGAGAATACTCTATGCAAATGTCACATTGCTGGCTCTCTCTATGTCTCCTGGGTTGTCATACAAAGCAGCTGTCTTGTGGTCCTATGGTTGGACTGATCAGCTCTCCTCTCCAGAGCGCTGGCGCTCTGCCCGGTGGTAAACTCCATGCCCTGCAGAAATAGCTGGATCAATTGATTGTCAGCATATGCAGCTGCAGGGATTTGAACTGCGCTAGGCACAATTCAAACATGCGCCACCCTCCTGAATATGTTTAATTGATCCATTGGTCTGTGGCTCCTTATATTACTGTGCTAATAAGCAATGTGTACAAACAAAACTGTAATGGGAGCCCACACTGTGGATGTACAGTTGATTCATTTATGAACAGAAAACGTAATATTATAAGCTATAAATAGAGAGTTAGCAAAGGCACTGATTAAAAGGAAACATTTAAAACAGAAAATACAGGATTCACACCGTCATGTCTAATGCCCGGTTCAGACTACAACATATCAGCCCGATTATGGCCCGACACGGCCGTCGTAGGGGATCGGGAACGATAAATGAGTATCGTGTGCAAAAATCGATCGTCAGTCATGGCCGTGAATTTGACCAACTGAGCACAGACACACACAGCTGTAAAAAGAAGCACATAGCTACTTATTATGCAGAATGATGCCAGCGCAACTGCTGCTGGACCTCACAGTCGCATATACAATCTAGGTTTTGTCGGAGAAAAAAACACCACCACCATTGCATCTTTGGGCATGAAGAATCCCGTTGCACGCCCACTTTCGCTTCTCCCTGTGAATTGTATTTTTATTGTATTCCCCTGGAGCCTCGTGGGCCCCTTTACATGGTTGGGCCCGGGGCTTGAGCCTCGGTAAGCCCGTATATTAAGACGGCGGTGCCGGGAGAGTGTGTATTGTCGGAACAGGGGACCGATGTGTAGTCTGTCATGTGTCGCGGCCAAGTCACGACAAGAATTTATGACTCTCAATCTTCTAATCTGACATAGTGACCATCATAACCGTCAAAAATATTTGTGTAGTCTGATCCTGGGATAATGACAAGTTTGCCACCTACTCGTCTGGCACTCACTTATCTGCAGATGCAGCGACTGACAAAATGTAGAAAACAAGTGCATATTTAAATTTAGTTGTACTGTAGGTATGTGAAAAAAGAAAAAAATAGTTATCATTTGACACATTTATGTTGCTAGATTTATTTAAAGGGCCATCATGAGTAGCTTCAGGGAGAATACAACACCTAAATTTGGAAAAAACTGTACAATGATGCTCTATTCATTGAGCTATACCACCCATTTTTAATGTTATCAGCCAATTAAATGGGCGTTATCAGTGGTTATCACTACCATCCATACTATCTAATGATTCAGATGGGCCAACCCACTCCTCCCACGTTGTGAGAGTGAAATTTTCGTTGTGAATTCAAACAAAACAACTTTAGGTTAAAGCAACAAAACTACTTTGTGAGCAGATTGTGGTTTGGGTTAAAATAAGTACAAAAGTTACGTAACAAAAGTACGGTAACATAAGTCGAGGTTGTTTTTTGGTTTGACACGTGACACAAACAGTGATCTCCCAGACACAAGTCCTGTGTTTGTTTGGCCCATCCATCGCTCCTGACCGCCACCCCAAAATGGGTTTTTGTCGTTCTTTATACTACGTCACCTGGCTTTCTCCTTTGCTCCTGTCATAATTACTACGGCCAATAGAGGTCGCCGTCGTCTTCTTTTATTCATATTGGAGTACAAACATGTGAATCGACGATAACGGCCTTCTGAACCTACTAGTAGGTGTAGCAGGCCCCTTCTAGCTCATATCTATGAGGATGATGACGTCCATTCATTTGGCTGATAACATTCAAAACTGGTGGCTATAAACAGGACTTCAGGATTTATCGATTCTAATTGACAATCTGTAGAAGTGAAGAGAAATATGCAATGAGCAAGAGAAGTATCTCTCATACATATCCATCATGTTCTGTTTGACAAAGTGTTTCCAACATGTCACACCGTCTCGCAGTCTGTGGAGAAAGATCTGGAGAATGTAGGTGGGCTTTTGTCCGTTTCATTTTGCTTTTCTATCGTCACGGTCCCTGGTGATGCATCCGTTTCTGTGTGAGAGTACGTGTGTCAGCCGGTTGATTCTCGGCGCTGTGTGGCCGACATGACTCGATTTATTTATGGCAACAAAACATTGTTTTCATTCCAATGAAAAGGGCAAATGCTCTGAAAGTTGTGGCAGCTAGCTGTATTCTGGGCATTGCACTGTCTCTAGCTGTGACTGTTATCGACGAGAGCACATGTGGGAAGAAGGAGAGGAGAGACACTTCCAGACATCTAGTAGACAACATGTAAACAGCATTTAGCGTAAAGACAGATCAGCTGTTAGCAGACTGGTTGTTTAATTCAGCTGTTGTCTGGAAACACACATAGATATAAAGTACAGTGTACACCTAGACAGAGTCTGGGTATAACTGCAGGTGCTTTAATTAGAAAGTAAATAATGAAACAGAATGGACGAGTGAGCCTAAAGCAGGAAAAAAGGACTGGTGGCCAGACTGAGGGGGTAAGAAATGTTTCTTAATCATAGCTTTGTGCCTTGAAGCGTGGTAAGTTTTAATGAATGATTGAAAACCAATCATAAATGGTGGTGCATTAATACTGCAGGATGCCAAATGACCTTTTCCTTTGAACTGAGTGAAAAATGACATTACGGCTGAAACATTTGATGCCGTTTTTTTTTTTACTTATTATGTTTTCCCCTCCTTTACAGCCAATCCCTTAAGAGATTTCAATTAAATTGTCCTACTGAGTTCTTCACTTACTTTCCTTAATCTACCTCTTTGCTTGTGGCAAAGTGTGATTTTGTTTTTTCCCCCCAATGTCATTTCCAATTTAATAGAAGTGCATTTGTGTTCGCCTATGTTATGAATTAAAATGGAGTTCTTTATGGGTAGAGCTGCATGCTGCCATGGTTGAGCACCCCTTCATTCAAACTTTCTGTACCTTGAAGGTGAATAGTCCAGTGCTTATGTGACTTCCATAAATTGAGTTGTAAGAGTTCTCCCTTTGGTGTTGTTGAAGGTAAGACTCCAGACTTGCCCTTGAGAAGATGTTTGCCCCAGGTGAATTATAGATGCAGTGAGTCTGGATAAGTCAGTTCATTCAGAGGGTTATATTTTCTCAGGAGACATTAGACTCTCTGTGATGAGTATTATCTCCATTAGGAGAGACAATGTCATGGCCATTTATATGATTCATTATACAAAATCCAAATGAAACCCAGGCAATTTGATGCAACTGCTCTGGCAATGCTATAAACAAAATAACACAATCATCCCTCATACATTTCATGACTTAAATATGACTCATGGCAGCTGACAGATCAGAAATCTTTTAGATTTTCTCAGCAAGGCCATGTGGTTTTGAGCTGCAGATTCTGAGATATTAGAGGCTATAATGAGGACAGCCCAGAGATCTGTGGACCGTGCAACCCATCCTGTCATTTCTCCACAACATGAAAAGACAAGCAGAGAACCGCCTACAACCCATCCCCGAATAAATGATGAAGCTTTTTGTGCCTGCTTTTTTTTTTTTTTTTTTGGAGCGACCCAACATTCCCTTGGAGACAAGGCAATCTTTCAAATCAAAACTAAAAGACGTTTTGTTCTTGCTGCCCCTAAAATTATTCCCAGCTGACACACAGCTTGTTAGTTCCCCCCCCCCACATAGAAGCTGTCCCTGGGACATTTGGCATGAGGAGAGACACAGACAGTTACGTAAAAGCTAATGAGTGCCTGGCATTGGACTGGCAGAGCCCATGGGTGTTCTCGACTGACTGTCTTTGTATGCGTAGATGCGCATGTGCATCATTATTGTCCCAAATTAGCACATGCATCTGTCAGTCTTCAGGCCTATGCTGATGGCTTGTCATTCACAGTTGGTTTAACAAGGCTGGTCAGTCAATGTTGGCCTTCTAGTTGCATTCAACCTTACTTTCAGCCACATCAGCCTATGGCTTACAAGTTGCCACCCTCTGCTGCTCATGGACAATGCTGTGGTACTGACATGACTCAGTCAGGCTTTGATGTCATATTAGAGGATTGCTGACATGCTAATTGATTATTCGCTAAGTCCTGCACACCTTAGTTATCGCTGCTGCACCTGTCAAACTTTCCAATCGAGTGCTGCATGTATAGGCAGATTTAGGGGCGGCACGTTGGTGCAGTGGTTAGCACTGTCACTTCACAACACGAGGGTCACAGGTTCAAACGGCATGGGTCCCTTCTGATTGGAGTTTGCATGTTCTCCCCATGTTAGCGTGGGTTTTCTCCTGGTTCTCCAGCTTCCTCTCATGGTCCAAAGACATTCAGGTTAATTATTGACTCTAAATTGCCCGTAGGGGTGAATGTGAGCGTGAATGGTTGTCTGTCTCTATGTGTCAGCCCTGGGATAATCTGGTGACCTGTCCAGGGTGTACCTGGGGATCGGCTCCAGCCCACTGCAATCCCTGAATACAATAAGCGGTTACAATTAATGGATGGATGGATGTATAGGCTTGAAATGGTTATTCTAAACTAGAGACCGGCCACGATGCCAAATCTGGCCAGGGGCGTAAAGTGGGTGGGCCAATGGCCTCTTCTCCACTTCTTACCCCCTTACTTCTGACATCCATCTTTAAACTCTGCCTTCATTTAGATTTCAGCTACACACCTGTAGAGTTTAGTGACTGTATCTTGCACAGTTTGTGGCACTATCACTGTGACAAAATCTGTCGACAGACAGACAGACACCTGGCAAAGTACTCAAAACCGCTTCTGTGGTAGTTCCCACTACAGCAGGTGTCTCCAGGATCCCATTTTGCCATGATGACACACAAAGACTCACAAGATGAAAACAATACCAGTCACATGCTGTCACAGCTGGTAACCATGGGTTCTTGACTTTTGACAGAAACAGACAAAAGCAGACTTCTCATTTTTGGTAACCGTCAGTTTTGCCGGCAGAAATGACAGCTCTCACTGGCAGATTTTTTAAAATATAGCTGTTAGCTATATTAGTATCTAGCTAGCTGACTAACATTAACACCTTGAGTTGGTTGAAAACCCTGCCTGTGGCTTATTTTTACCAGCTGTGACAGCGTGTGGCAGGTATTGTTTTCACCTTGTGAGTCTGTGTGTGAGTCATCATGGCAAAATGTGATCCTGGAGACACCAACTGTAGCGAGAATTACCACAGAAGCGTTTTTTGAGTACTTTGCCAGGTGTTCATATGTCTGTCTGTCTGTCTGAGAACAGATTTTGTCAACGTGATAGCGTTCCATCCGCGCCAGATGCAGTCACAAAACTTAACAGGTGTGTACATGAGATCAAAATGAAGGCTGAGTTTGGAAATGGTTGTGGTCCGAGAAGGGCGCTGGTAGTAGGGGGGCAGGAAGTGGAGAAGGGGCCATTGGCTCCACTTTACGCCGCTGGTCCAATTTGGCGTCACGGCTGGTATGATCCCATCACAAGATGGTGTCTTGTACATCTTGTATTTTGGGGTTGGAGAGGTGATGAAAAAGACACTCTCAATACCAAGAACTGCTCAAACTACAGCCCCCATGCTCACCTTTAGCATGTGGAGAAATCCAAAGATTGACAGGCCCAGCTGTGCATGGTTACGGTTGTTAAGCTATGATTAATCACTGTAAATGACTTAAAAGGCTATCAAGTCAATCAAATACTTTATACAAAGAACAGCCTTGCAGAATAAGTGAAGTTTCTGTAAAATAGTGTCAGTTGCTTTAAGAGAGAAGGAGAGATGATGACTTTGTGATTCTCCAGCAATAATCAGCGAGGGCATTTGAAACGGAAAAACAGACTAAAGTAATAATTCTCCCTCAATCTGCTGTATAATTGCAGTGAAGCAGTTTAGAGGAAAAGAGCGGCATTTAAATTTTTACTCATGGAAGATCTGAAGTTGGTTGCGGTGAGTTGTATCCTTGGGAAGAGTTGTTTGCCAGTGTCAGCATCTTTGGTGGCCAGATGATTTTAGAGCCCCCATGTATCTGCCACGAAATGTGATTTTGTTTCGGCTTCATTTGTTTTGCAAGCATTTCACGTTTTTCTGGCTCCATCATTCTCCTGTTTCATTTCTCTTTTTCCTCACACTTCTTACTATATAAATTTTCTCTCTTCCTCTACTGCTGCTTCTATTAGTTGAGGCTCGATCCCTATGGAATAAATTGCAATTTGAACCTGTGGTTTTAGTGGAAAGAACAAGCTAGTGCTGATATTGCACAGATAAAACAAGATTGACTTGATTCACAACCTTATGAGCAAAAAAAACATATCCAACTTGGCTAGAGTGTTCTGACAAGCATATATCACAGATGGCAAACTCTGTCGGGTGATTTTCAGATGTACAAACGAAGGAGTGAAATAAAGTGAATTTGCTACGTGCTGAGATATAGAAATAACAGAGTGAAAGAAGTGACGCATGAAGAAATGAGCGGGAAGGAGGACGTGGAGCAAAGGTGGGCCACGAAAGATCAAAATGTTGCATTGAAACTGCAGGAGCTTAGTGTAGACACAGCAGGAGGCCGGTGGCGGGAAAATCATGTCAAGGAATATCACGCTGTCGCAAGTCACATCGCCAGCTCCCAGCTGAGATTGATCCGCCAACCTTCTGCTACCCAGCCTTCACACGCCCTTATTTTTTACCTCCTCACGATGCAGCTAAGACATTTCTCTGCGAGGAAGCGCTGTGTCGTCATGAGCAAGTGACTGTGGCACCAGTGTGGGACCACGAGGTCAGGGCTGTGACTGGAAGTGGTAGAAGAGGATTAGTGGCCCAGCGGAGGGAGAGAGCGGCCTCCCTGCAGTGGAGAACCAGCTGGTCAGCAGGCCGGCCAGCCCAGCTCCATCTGTCGGTCACCTGCTCGACCCGCTGGGAGCTGTGGTAAATCTCTCCGCCTCCCGTAGCTCCCAGAGATTATGTCATTCAGTTTGGTCATACCGGACTTTAACTATGATGAAGGTCTCACGGAAATTAACATCAAAATGAATCTGCAACCTTTACAAATATTTTATTCTTTATTCTAAGACTTGGGCGAAATGGTTTTAATACTCTTATGCACTTGTATGTGGAATATGTTGTGGCCTGTGGAGTGCTGAAAAGTTTGAGGATAGAAAGTAGAGAATAATCAGTTGTAAATATTGTTTTTGATCTTTGCTTTGCGATAGATTTTAAAGCTACTGAAAACTTGGTTTGAAATCTTAGTTCGTTCTCTATAAGGCCAACGAGAAAAATCACTTGGGATGAGCAATTGTTTCCCCAGTTGACATTACCATGGACTGTATATAAGTAGTGGACATAGTCACTGTGACATCACCCATTGGCATTTGCCATTTTGAAGCGTTGAGTTAGGCATTTTTGTCCGTCGCCTCTTGGAATTTGGCTGTCGCCATCTTTGCAACCAGAATTGATACGAGAGGATGGAGCTAAGTACAACCGAACGATGAATAAGACATTTTTAGGCAACCAAAATGTTACAATTAACTTTCATGAACTAAGACACACTGTGAACGGGTTAAAGTTGTAAGACAAAAACATGGACAACACCGCCCCCTGCTGGCTATTAGAAAGAATGCAAGTTTAAGGTACTTCTGTATTGGCTTCACTTCTCAGACCCGGAGGTTGCCCACTGGACATTACTTGATAGGGTTAGGGTGATGGATGAAAAGCTCATTCTTTGTGTGACAGAGTTCTCATAACTGTACAAAACCATTTTAAAATCATACCAAAGTCTTGGCACAACTGGATTGTTGGACTAAAGGATGCTGTCAGTCATTCAATTTCAATGGAGGGTGAATGATGGACAATAGCATAATTGTGCCTCCTTGTGGCCGTTGGATCAGCTGGGCAGAAACCCAGCCCCGATAACTGTTCTAGGCTTTCCTCAATGGTGGTTTTTACAATTCTGTCCAATTCCGTCAAACAAAGAGCTCCCCTGCACTATACCACAGGCGGGGATTGCATCAACAAAGTGTTCCATCGAAATATGTTTGCAAAATGTCACTAGTCAGATGGGGTTAAATGGTTTGTCAATAGGCAGATGGTACTAAACACTGGAGATTTCCTGCTGCCTGGTGCACATTGGTGAGATAAAGGTATGCGCTAAACTTGCCTCCGCAGGGTGCTCTGCGCCTCACCTTGTGTCGTAACTCTGCTCCATCTGCTAAGGAAGGCGATGGGATACAGCTCCTGAATAGACTTTTTGGGGTGAGATTGTTTTGCTGACAACTATCATCAGATTTGATCCTGGATATACCTGATATATCACCATTTTCCAAGAGAAGTGGGCAACCTCCAGGTCTGAAAAGTCTAACAGCCAGCATGGGGCTATTCCTCTGGTTGCGAAAAGAAGTCCGATTTAATAGAAGTCTGTGAGAACTTGGTTGCGTAAAAATGTCTTATTCAGTGTTCGGTTGTACTTAGCTCCACCGTCTCGTGTCACTTGTGATTGCAAAAAACCTAGATGGCGACGGCCAAAATACCAAAATCAAGGCTTCAAAATGGCAGTCCACAAAATGAGTGACGTCACTTATCGTCCACTTATTACAGTCTATGCTTCAAATTGGCAGATAACAGTGTTCATGTGTGATCCCATTGCTTATAGTGGTTGATTAAGAACATTAGGGTTTTAGTCGCTTAAGGTTCAAGTGGAATGCCTGAGTGCTGTGTAATGTGTGCATGTTTGCAATGAATTAATTTTCAAACCAGAAGACTAGGCCGTAGTTAGTTTTTGTATATTTATAGAGAAAAAACAGGCTTTGTTAAAATCCTTTCCATATTGTATTTCATGTTCAATTCAAATCAGTTGGAATCTTTGAGGACTTCCCAGGAAATGTTATTTTCCCAAGCCTTCAATCACCCCAGTTCTGTCACAGCTTCTGTTTCCTATCTCATCCATAACCCAAGTCAGGTACCAAAAAACAAAAGATTTTTTTTCCCCCTCCCTTCCTATTCGAAACAATGCTGCATTTTGTTTATACTGCTGAATCCATCTGACAGCTGTTGTGGGTTCCTGTCAAAAAGTGTTGTTTCTTTTCCTTTTTTCATTTCCCAGTCTCAGTCACACTAACAAGGAGTGAATAAACAGAAGGTAGAGGAGAAAAAGCAAAAGCTCTGGAAATGCTCCTGCCCAAGAGAGTCAGCAGAATTCGGGTTAAACTTTCTGACATGATCTTTTGAATTGTTCTCTCCTTCATCTGATGTGCATGCAGAAGCGTCGAGGAAAAATTATACAGCACGCTGAGAGTTGGAGGAGCAGTTTTCGATAATGGCTCAGTTTCGCTCGTGTTGCCGCCTTTGTGCTCAACACTGAAAGCTGCTGTCTCTCCCCAACAATAACAGATGTCAAAATCATGTTCTCCTAAAAGTTTATAACTGCTTTGTGCTTATTGCAGCCATCTTAGTAGAGAGAGCCAATTGTATTTGATTGACTGTGACTGTGATTGGCAGAAACTTGGCTCTATTGTTTGGCCACTCATGTTATCACATTTGAGAAGCCCGGCTAGCCTGCGGCAGTAAAAGCAAGAGGGGGATATTGGCTCCTGAGTAGCTGGCATCGAGCCTCTTTCAGACAGGCAATTCCAGGGGAGCAATTGTCTGGTTTAATTGCTCCAAAAAAGAAAGACGGAGAGGCGGTGAAACTAACAAGCTGTCTACAGAATCAGTAATTTACAGGCTCTGTGATAAAAACAGATTTCTATTTTTCTCTCTCCCTGTGTGTACTCTCTCTCTCTCTCTCTCTTGCTGTTGCAGTTATTGCAAAATATTCACAGGGCGGGTTATTGGGCTGGTATAATTTGCAGTTGTGATTTGCACAGTGGGACAGACGCACACTGATTTCACTAACTCTCAGACTGATGTGATGGGCCAGAGATGTCTACCGCCTCATCACCTGCCCCATTTCTAAACTAGAAAGCACTCAGAACGAACATACCTCTGCCAAGAATGCACAACCTTCTAAATTTGTTATTTCAAGAAATATTTTAATATGCCTCTGGATCTGCATCAAATAGACACACAGATGCCAGATCATTTTTTTTGTTGTCTTCGATTTAGTATAGTATTTTAGGCCCTATCTTAAGATGTTAAAGGTACAGTGTGTAGGATTTGGCGACATCTAGTGTGCAGATTGCAACCAACTGAGTACCCCTCCGCTCACTCCTCCTTTTCCAAGACTGTGGTAACGTGAGACACCGAGCGCGAAACCATGTTCACCTCGCTCATCCTTACCATAATAACACTACTTTAGGAGCAACGGAAACAGTGGTAGAAAGTAACTAAGTACATTTACTCAAGTAGTGTTCTAAAGTACCATTTTGAGGTACTTTTACTTTACTTGAATCTTTCCACTTTCTGCTAATTTCTACTTCTGCTCCACTACATTTTGGAGTCAAATATTGTACTTTTTACTCCACTGCATTTATTTGATAAGTTTAGTTACTAGTTACTTGGCAGATTTAGATTATTACAAAATATAAATCAACCATAAATTATGATATATTATAACAGATTGAGCTACCCAGCAGTATATCAAGTCATTAAAATTAGGTCCACCCTTACAAGCTGCGACATTAAAGTGATGAACACATTAATACATCACTAAATGTAATCCAAAAATATAATATAGATTATTCTGAAATGGTGTGAGTACTTTTACTTTTGTACGTTGAGTATATTTTGATGCTAATACTTTTGTCCTTTTACTGAACTAAGATTTTTAATGCAGGAGTTTTACTTGTAGCAGAATATTTTACTTTTTTTTACTACTTAAGTAAGAGATCTGAGTACTTCTTCCACCACTGGTGGTATCATGGTTTTGCACCCTGCAGCTCACGTTACCGCAGTTTCACAAGCGTGTTGGAGAACTACGGTGGCCTTCAGGTAACGTAAAAACGTGAAAGGCTCTCTCTAGAGCCAGTGTTTGGTTTGTCCGTTCTGGGCTACTGTAGAAACATGGCGGAGCAACATGGCAGACTCCATGAAGCTCCCCATGTAGATATGAAGGGCTCATTCTAAGCTACCGAAAACACAAGGATTCTTAGTTTCAGGTGATTATACACTAATGAAAACATCGTTATGAATATTATTTTCTATTTCTGCTAATAGATCCCCTGAAATGTTACACACTGCTCCTTATAAGAAATCATTTTTGGATCTCATCCAGCTGATTCGTTCCCAGGCTGCAATTCATTGAAATCTGTAAACTAGTTTTTGAGATGTTTTACTAAATAACACACAAACTGGACCAAAAACAAAACTTCCCTCCGGAACCATAACCTTCATCTTTTTTCACTCGCTTTATCATCTTCTTCATACTGTAGTTTCCTTTCACCTTTATTTTCCTCTTAGGTTCATTCATCATCTCCTTTTATCATAATATATCTCCTGTAAATATTAAGGAGTTGTGGTTAGACAGGGAGGCAGGTGCTTGTTGTACCCATTCTGCCTTTAAAAATAATTATTCTAAAAGACTATAGAGTTATATTTCACTACTGTAGTCCAAAAGCTGCTGCAGACTGTGGCAGTCTGACATTTCAGGGTAATTTTCATGTAAGAGTCACCTGGATTTGAACAGTAGCTACACGTGGAAGCAGAAACACAGCAGGCACCAGAGCGTCGGCCAAATGAAACAAGAGCCTTTGATCTCACCACAGATATACCCTTGCCATCTATTGTTGTCACAAAATAGCTTCACTTTTACACAAAATGTATTGATTGTTTTTCACAGAATTAATGACCTATGAAATCTGATTTGGAATCTC